>NC_059222.1:23284651-23653257 GCF_020615455.1 Coregonus clupeaformis
GACAAATGTCTTTCGCTTTTTAGGGGTGCAACTGCATCTAGGGTATTGCGCAGGGTTAAATTGAGTTCCTCAGTTAAGTGGTTAACTGATTTTTTGTCCTCTGACGTCCTTGGGTAGGCAGAAGGAGTCTGGAAGGGCATCAATGAATTTTTTGTGTTGTCTGAGAATTTATAGCACGACTTTTGATGCTCCTTGGTTGGGGTCTGAGCAGATTATTTGTTGCGATTGCAAACGTAATAAAATGGTGGTCCGATAGTCCAGGGATTTTGTGGAAAACATTAAGATCTACAACATTTATTCCAGGGACAAAACTAGGTCCAGAGTATGACTGTGGCATGAGTAGGTCCAGAGACATCGGACAAAACCCACTGAGTCGATAATGGCTCCGAAAGACTTTTGGAGTGGGTCTGTGGACTTCTCCATGTGAATATTAAAATCACCAAAATTAGAATATGATCTGCTATGACTACAAGGTCTGATAGGAATTCAGGAAACTCAGAGAGGAAGCGTATATGGCCCAGGAGGCCTGTAAACAGTATATAAAAGTGATTGAGTAGGCTGCATAGATTTCATGACTAGAAGCTCAAAAGATGAAAACGCCATTTTTTTTTTGTTAAATTGAAATTTGCTATCGTAAATGTTAGCAACACCCTCCTTATGGATGCATCGGGAATATGGTCACTAGTGTAACCAGGAGGAGGCCTCATTTAACACAGCAAATTCATCAGGCTTAAGCCATGTTTCAGTCAGGCCAATCACATCAAGATTATGATCAGTGATTAGTTCATTGACTAGACTGCCTTTGAAGTGAGGGGATCTAACATTAGTAACCTATTTTGAGATGTGAGGTATCACGATCTCTTTCAATAATGGCAGGAATGGAGGAGGTCTTATCCTAATAAGATTGCTAGGGTGAACACCACCATGTTTAGTTTTGCCCAACCTAGGTCGAGGCACAGACACAGTCTCAATGGGTATATCTGAGTTGACTACACTGACTATGCTATTGGCAGACTCCACTAAGCTGGCAGGTTGGCTAACAGCCTGCTGCCTGGCTTCTGGCACCCTATTTCACTGTGGGGCTAGAGGGAGTTAGAGCCCTATCTATGTTGGTAGATAAGAGGAGAGCACCCCTCCGGCTAGGATGGAGTCCGTCACTCCTCAGCAGGTCAGGCTTGGTCCTGTTTGTGGGTGAGTCCCAGAAAGAGGGGCCAATTATCCACAAATGTTATCTTTTGGGAGGGGCAGAAAACAGTTTTCAACCAGCGATTGAGTGCTGAGACTCTGCTAGAGCTCATCACTTCTAACTGGGAGGGGCCAGAGACAATTACTCGATGCCGACCACATCTTTCTAGCTGATTTACACGCTGAAGCTATGTTGCACTTGGTGACCTCTGACTGTTTCATCCTAACATCGTTGGCCGACGTGGATAACAATATCTCTATACTCTCTACACTTTCGCCAGTTTTAGCTTTAGCCAGCACCATCTTTAGATTAGCCTTAACGTCGGTAGCCTGCCCCTGGTAAACAGTGTATGATCGCTGGGTGATTCGTTTAAGTCTAATACTGCGGTAATGGAGTCGCCAATGACTAGGGTTTTCAATTTGTCAGAGCTAATGGTGGGAGCCTTCGAGTCTCAGACCCCGTAACGGGAGGAGTAGAGACTAGAGAAGACTCAGACTCAGACTCACTCGCTACATAATGGGGAAAACCGGTTGAAGGTTTCTGTCGGCTGAATGAGCTGACACCGGTTGAGTATTCCAACGAGTATTTCCCTCCAGAAGCCATGAGAAAGTTGTCCGCTGCGGGGACTGTGCGGGGGATTTATACTAACGTTACTGTCTGTACTTACTGGTGGCACAGACGCTGTTTCTTCCTTTTCCTACACTGATATTACCCTTGCCTAACGATTGCGTCTCTAGAAGCTGGGCTTGTAGCACAGCTATTCTCGCCGTAAGGCGAGAACCTGATATTATGAGTACAGCGACTGCAATTAGAAGACATCATGTTAATGTTACTACTTAGCTTCGGCTGTTGAAGATGTTGATGAACCATGTCCAGATAAAGCGTCCGAGTGAAAAAGTTGAATAAGGGAAAAAGTTGCGATGGAAAAAAGGAAAATAACCGTAGTTGGCAGCCTTAGAACGCAGGAAAAATGACTCTTCTGTCCTCGGGATAAACGTCCGGGGTGAAAAAGTTTAACGAAAAAGATGAGTGAGGACAAAACTAAAAAGTTGGTAAATTTGTTGAACACAGAGATTGATTAAACGTTTATTAAAAGTAAAACGTGAATAGTTTGGCAGGTAGCCAAGTAGCAACAAACAGCAGAGCAGCACGGAGACAATGCGGAAGCGAGACGGAAGTCACGTGACAAACTCAGGATGAGTATATAGCCCTCTGCATTTTTAAATGGGACTTTTACGACTGCGGGGGGGAATTTGCTTCATATTTATTCCCTCCATACCGGATGTGAGACTGAGATGATGGGTTTTTATTGTGCATATTATGTTTTATTCTCTATAGGTGGTTTAGGCTATTTCGATAGCTACTTTTTGAGGCTATGAAATACTGTACAGAAGAGCATGCCGAAGAGTGTGGCTTTAGAGCTGTGTTTAAATGTGTTTACAGTGGCTTAGCTAGGGTCACTCTAGAGGGAACTTGTCAGTAAAGGTCTATGAAAGGTTTACCCTTCCAGCCTCTAGTCTAGGTGTGTGTGTGTGTGTGTGTGTGTGTGTGTGTGTGTTGTAGGTAGTCTGGGACATGCTGTCATTGCTGACCACCATACTGTTGGCCTATTAGGTGAAATAGAAGGGAAAAAGGCCAATTAGCTAATTGTGTTCAGTGGGTGTCCATCTGGCATTGTGTGTACATAATGTGTGTTTTGATGTGCGTGTATTCTCTATTTAGCGAAGTGTATCCAGCTTTGTGTGTGTCCAGTGTGGCTCAGTTGGTAGAGCATGGCACTTGCAACGCCAGGGTTGTTGGTTCGATTCCCACGGGGAAACAGTGTGGGGGGGAAAAAAGTATGAAAATGTATGCACTCACTACTATAAGTCGATCTGGATAAGAGCGTCTGCTAAATGATTCAAATGTAAATATACAGCTGCTATTCTTGTGTGTGTGACTTCCAGTGTACAGTCAGAGGTTGTACTGTACAGTACATCTGTGTGGCTATGAGCTTATGCACGTGTGCCCAATGTGACTGACAACAGAGTGAGGTCATGGTGTGTCATTGCCTAGCTGCAGCCTCCATCTGCCTCCCTCAGCACTCAGCCCTAAGCCCTGGCCCTGTGGCATTCCGTTCCCCCAGACTACACCAGGGTCAGACCAGCCCCCCCCCCACACACACACACACACTCCAGGCTATGCTGACATGGCCCAAATGCTGTAGCCTGGCCTACTGCCACACTGGCGAAAAGCCATGGAAGTTCATAGATCCAATAGCCCTGGATAGGGAGTAGGGTCATACAGCAGTTAGCCATTAGATACAATAGAATGACAGTAGGGAGCGACATGAGATGCTGATGTTGGAGCTGCAGAAAGAACGGAAATTAGTACGGTAATATGAATGAATATAAATATTTGTATGATCTTGCCATCTAGGTGCCACCTATCATTGCTTATCCTCAAGTAATAGCAATGATCGTTCCTTAATTTCTGGAGGTTCCTGTGGCACCCACAGAATGAAGCCACATTCCTATAAGGCAATGGGGAAGATGTTGGGACACACACAGACAAAACACCTTGTGCAACCTTCCGACTCGTCTGCCAGCCTGCTTACCCCCTTCACATACACACACCCCATACACTCACGCAGGCTATACACCCCCCCCCCACTCCACTTCATCCATCCTATAATTGAATTCACTTTAATTGCTCTGGGCCTGAATCCACTCCAAGATGCTAGTGGCCCAGTAAACAAGCTTCTAAAATAGGTCCTCGGTAATAGGCTCTCGTGACATTTAGCTTGGCAAGCTGGACGTGTTTTTTCGCCCGGCAATAAAAACAACTACAACAACGCTAAAACACAGCGGGCTGGTAGCACTGTGGCAGCACTTGTCACCCTGTTTAGCGAGGCTCTGGTTTGGGTCAGTACGCACAAGTAGACACAGCACACACACACACACACACACACAGTAAAGACATAGAGCCGACGCAGCCGTCTCTTTTGAGGTGTGTGTGTGTGGGGGAAGTGTTGAGTCTAGTTGAAGGGGCTGGGGTTGTGTTCTGCAATATGGATGTTATTAGGAGTGGGCCTCTCCTGCTCAGTGTGACGGGGGCTGGAAGACTCTCTGCTGTGGAGAGCTGTTGTTCTCTTCCTGGAAGTGATAGATGGCTAGAAGACTGCTGTCTCTGTGTGTGGAGATGAACGTACACACACACACACACAGCTTAACGCACACACACACCCACACAAACGTAGACACACACTCACACACGGCTCCCTGTACTCCCCTTCTCCTTGTTTAATAAACAGTCTTTATTGTTCCCAGCCATTAGAGCCAAAGCTCTACAATGCCAGAGAGACGGTGAAGGGTTAAATGAATGGTATGTTAGGGTCTTGCTCTTACAACTAGCCTTTCCAATTCCTAGAAGGGTTACTCCACACCATTGCACAACCTTGTGATACAGAAATTGGAGACTGATGAGGTTTTTCAAGTGTAGATAGGCCTTCTGTTTAGGCTTATCTGCGTAGTTGCTGGTGTGCTGTTGAATTCTACACAGCTGACTCAACTCTTAAGGCAAGCAGGGAGAAATGACTGTTTCCTCTCAAAAAGACATGGAGATCACAGAGGGAAGTTCAGAGACTGGCACTGTTCCAAAACTCTGGACAAAGCTGCTTTTTCTCTTTTTCCTTTCACATTTCCTTGTCTCCTTTCCTTCATGATTTAGGCCTGGAGTTTTCTCTGACCACGTGACCAGACCAAGAAAACTCAGGGCCCTCCTGTGTAACCACTGATAGATAAAAGTAAGCTATCGGATTGTGTTCCATCATCTCTTTCCAGGTCAGGCTAGTGGTGGTGAAGGAAAGGACACGAGGTCAGTCAACTTTTGAAGACCTAGCCAGAGAGGCATTGATAGGGGTAGTAGGGGATCGAACTGAGTACAGAGAAGTTTGTCAGAATGGAACTGACTGACTGTGGGGGAAGAATAACAAAGACGACATCTCCAGACCACAAGAGCACGACTCACACACCAGGAGGAAACTCAGTGTTTCTCTCTCTCTCTCTACATTTAGCCTTTAGCTCTGTCTCTATTATCTCTCCTTTCTACTTCCCCCATTTTTTCTTCCTGCTTCCTCTCACCTCTCTGTTCTGTTCATATTTCATACGAAGCCATCCTTTCCATGCGAGCAGCTGTGTAAACAGCAGGGCCAGCCGTACATGTTTCCTCAGAGAGAAAGGCAGAAATGATGCTGGAAAAACCTGTACACAAGGAGCCCCGCCATGGCACAGGCGCAAACTGATGATCTATGGCCCCTTTGTCTCTCAACGAGTGGATATACAGTGGGGGAAAAAAGTATTTAGTCAGCCACCAATTGTGCAAGTTCTCCCACTTAAAAAGATGAGAGAGGCCTGTAATTTTCATCATAGGTACACGTCAACTATGACAGACAAATTGAGAACATGAATCCAGAAAATCACATTGTGGATTTTTTTTGAATTTATTTGCAAATTATGGTGGAAAATAAGTATTTGGTCACCTACAAACAAGCAAGATTTCTGGCTCTCACAGACCTGTAACTTCTTCTTTAAGAGGCTCCTCTGTCCTCCACTCGTTACCTGTATTAATGGCACCTGTTTGAACTTGTTATTAGTATAAAAGACACCTGTCCACAACCTCAAACAGTCACACTCCAAACTCCACTATGGCCAAGACCAAAGAGCTGTCAAAGGACACCAGAAACAAAATTGTAGACCCGCACCAGGCTGGGAAGACTGAATCTGCAATAGGTAAGCAGCTTGGTTTGAAGAAATCAACTGTGGGAGCAATTATTAGGAAATGGAAGACACTGATAATCTCCCTCGATCTGGGGCGCCACGCAAGATCTCACCCCGTGGGGTCAAAATGATCACAAGAACGGTGAGCAAAAATCCCAGAACCACACGGGGGGACCTAGTGAATGACCTGCAGAGAGCTGGGACCAAAGTAACAAAGCCTACCATCAGTAACACACTACGCTGCCAGGGACTCAAATCCTGCAGTGCCAGATGTGTCCCCCTGCTTAAGCCAGTACATGTCCAGGCCCGTCTGAAGTTTGCTAGAGTGCATTTGGATGATCCAGAAGAGGATTGGGAGAATGTCATATGGTCAGATGAAACCAAAATAGAACTTTTTGGTAAAAGCTCAACTCGTCGTGTTTGGAGGACAAAGAATGCTGAGTTGCATCCAAAGAACACCATACCTACTGTGAAGCATGGGGGTGGAAACATCATGCTTTGCGGCTGTTTTTCTGCAAAGGGACCAGGACGACTGATCCGTGTAAAGGAAAGAATGAATGGGGCCATGTATCGTGAGATTTTGAGTGAAAACCTCCTTCCATCAGCAAGGGCATTGAAGATGAAACGTGCTGGGTCTTTCAGCATGACAATGATCCCAAACACACCGCCCGGGCAACGAAGGAGTGGCTTCGTAAGAAGCATTTCAAGGTCCTGGAGTGGCCTAGCCAGTCTCCAGATCTCAACCCCATAGAAAATCTTTGGAGGGAGTTGAAAGTCCGTGTTGCCCAGCGACAGCCCCAAAACATCACTGCTCTAGAGGAGATCTGCATGGAGGAATGGGCCAAAATACCAGCAACAGTGTGTGAAAACCTTGTGAAGACTTACAGAAAACGTTTGACCTGTGTCATTGCCAACAAAGGGTATATAACAAAGTATTGAGAAACTTTTGTTATTGACCAAATACTTATTTTCCACCATAATTTGCAAATAAATTCATTAAAAATCCTACAATGTGATTTTCTGGATTTTCTTTTCTCATTTTGTCTGTCATAGTTGACGTGTACCTATGATGAAAATTACAGGCCTCTCATCTTTTTAAGTGGGAGAACTTGCACAATTGGTGGCTGACTAAATACTTTTTTTCCCCACTGTAGAGCTGCTTGGGTGTGTGTGTGGGTATCAATGTGTGCGTTTTTGTGCATGTTTTTTACTGGACGTGGGTGTGTTTCCAAATTTCTCATGCAGTGTGCTTCTTTCTAAACACCACACTTTAATGATGTGCCTAATTTGCGTGTAATATTGTGAGCATTTTACACAGGAAATGGCCCTTCATCAGTTTAGCTGCTGTAGCCAGAACTTCAGTTACCCTATTAACGTTAATTAGAAAGATGGAAAGGTTGTGCCCCATCAATCATTGTTGTTTCATTTATCAAAGAAAGCTGTATATAGAGCACAACTGACCCATATTTGATTTCATAAGCCTATTTGGCTGCCTCTATCTACTCTGGTCTGTTCTCTTCACTCAGACCATTGGAGTCTGACGTTGCTCTGATGTCAATCATGTGATTCTTAATATAGCTTGGTGATTCTTAGTATGGTGGTGTGATTCTAAGAATGGCTGTAGGTCAGTGATGCTGACTGGTGGGTGGCAAGATGCTTAGTCTGATGGCTCACTAAGGGTGTGTGTAAGTGCGTTTGGTCGTAGATCTGTCAGTGCAGGGGTGTGCAGGCGGGCGGGCGGGCGGGCGGACGTGCGTGCGTGTAGTACGGCAGGGCTAGGAGAGGAGGACCACCACCCCAGGCACACACACGGACACACACACAGATCATCCCTGGGCCTATTTTTGCAGGTGCATGCTTGCTGGCATTTTAGATAATTAAAGTGTGACCTTTTTAATGGGATGCAGAAATGTCACAGTCCCCCTCTGCCTTATCTGCAAGCAAGTGGAGTCACCTCCCGTGACCTGCAATCAGGTCAAACCACCAGGCTTCAAACACCACCCTGGATACGTTCACTTAGCATCTTATAGCCTCCATTCACTACTGGGTTGCATGCACGGACGGACGCGCGTACCCACAGTCACAGAGGAGGGCCCATTCAGCCCTAGCCCTCCCCCTGTTCCTGTCTCTTTCCTTCCTCCTTAGCCAAGCTCTTTCAGCTACTGTACAACACAGTGAAGTTATGTTGTTATGTGACCCCATAATGTACGATAATGTTCTGTAACACTGTCCTGGGGGATGCTGCCATGACATGCCAAATGTGCACTGTAATTGGGGACATGACTTTCCACGCATAATGTACTGGCTGTTGCACACACACTGTGTCTGTGAGCATGTGCGCACACACACACACACACACACACACACACACACACACGTTACGTATATGCCTTCTCCTGTATCCACCCACACATCCTCATAAAAGTTTCAATGCGTCGTGCTGCTGCCAGAGCTGCGCTGGACAATTTGTGCCAACTGCCAAGCCATATTCACTGTACTGTATCTTTATATAGAGCTGATATTTGCCCCCACCAGCCACTGTGCCTGAGCTGACTGTCATCGTAAAGGACAGAGAAAGACAGTCATCATGACTCTATTTTCTTTAGACCATACGCCATATGGATATGTAGGATTTTGCCATTGCTTAGCCCTATTCCATTTATTTTTATCCAAAAAAACTCACTAGTCCTTGTCGATGACAAGCATATCCATAACATGATGCAGCCACCACCATGCTTGGAAATATGAGACTCGTTTCAGGAAGCTAGGCGTATGTCGCATGTCACTACTTCACAGGAGAGGCATTTGAACAGAAATGCCTTCTGGAACATGTGAACTTTCATGTGGCTTAATAACAAACTTGTA
Organism: Coregonus clupeaformis; assembly: GCF_020615455.1. Lineage (NCBI taxonomy): Eukaryota > Metazoa > Chordata > Actinopteri > Salmoniformes > Salmonidae > Coregonus > Coregonus clupeaformis. Next base: position 23,293,460 of record NC_059222.1, read on the forward strand.
TTCCATCCATAAATATGAATAAAATTGTTAAATTACGAGCCTAGTTGGTTTAGCCTTAGGCTTAGGGACCTTACAGTTAATTGTATGTGTGGGGTACAGAGATGAAGTAGTCATTTATAAAATCATGTTAAACACTATTATTCCACACAAAGTGAGTCCATGCAACTTATTATGTGACTTAATATGGAGTTGGTCCCCCTTTTGCTGCTATAACAGCCTCCACTCCTCTGGAAAGGCTTTCCACTAGATGGTTGAACATTGCTGCGGGGACTTGATTCCATTAAGCCACAAGAGCTTTAGTGCGGTCGGGCACTGATGTTGGGCGATTAGGCCTGGCTCGCAGTCGGCGTTCCAATTCATCCCAAAGGTGTTCGATGGAGTTGAGGTCAGGGCTCTGTGCAGGCCAGTCAAGTTCTTCCACACAGATCTCGACAAACCATTGCTGTATGGACCTCGCTTTGTGCATGGGGGCATTGTCATGCTGAAACAGGAAAGGGCCTTCCCCAAACTGTTGCCACAAAGTTGTAAGCACAGAATCATCTAGAATGTCATTGAATGCTGTAGTGTTAAGATTTCCCTTCACTGGAACTGAGGGGCCTAGCCCGAACCATGAAAAACAGCCCCAGACCATTATTCCTCCTCAACCAGACTACAGTTGGCACTATGCATTGGGGCAGGTAGCGTTCTCCTGGCATCCACCAAACCCAGATTAATTCGTTGGACTGCCAGATGGTGAAGCTTGATCCATCACTCCAGAGAACGCGTTTCCACTGCTCCAGAGTACAATGACGGCAAGCTTTACACCACTCCAGCTGACGCTTGGCATTGCGTATGGTGATCTTAGGCTTGTGTGCGGCTGCTCGGCCATGGAAACCCAGTTCATGAAGCTCTCGACGAACAGTTATTGTGCTGACTTTGCGTCCAGAGGCAGTTTGGAATTTGGTTGTGAGTGTTGCAACCGAGGACAGACGATTTTTACACACTACGCGCTTCAGCACTCAACGGTCCCGTTCTGTGTGCTTGTGTGGCCTACCTCTTCGTGGCTGAGCCGTTGTTGCTCCTAGACGTTTCCACTTCACAATAACAGCACTTCCAGTTGACCGGGGCAGCTCGTGTTTGTTTGTTTCTGACGTTGACCTTTTTGACTCGTCTGTGTGTGTGTATGCATTCATGCGTGTGAGAGGGCGAGGGAGAGCGAGAACGTGTGTGTGCACGTGCGTCTCTGCGTATGCTTTTGCCGTTCCCTGCAGACATGCTACGAGTGCAGCCCGCCCTTAAACCCCTCCACCCATTGGAGCTTTTCGATTATTAATTCATCATCGGCTGTCAGATCCTATTAAAGTCACTGGCTCCTGCTACTACATAACATAACCTCCGACCTGCACTCTCTCTATACATACACACACACACACACACACACACACACACACACACACACACACACACTCCCCTGCTCAGCTATGTCAGTGGAGCACAGTCACAAGAAGTGACCCACAATGTTTGTTTGGTGGGGCTCTCATCCTCTCTCCAAACAGTTAGTGATCCGATGCAGTACCTTAGGATTCAGCTTCTATACTGAACAAAAATATAAACGCAACATGAAACAATTTCAACGATTTTAGTGAGTTACAGTTCATATAAGGAAATGAGTTCATTAGGCCCTAATCTATGGATTTCACATGACTGGGCAGGGGCGCAGCCACCCACTGGGGAGCCAGGCCCAGCCAATCTGAATGAGTTTTTCCCCCACAAAAGGGCTTTATTACAGACAGAAATACTCCTCAGTTTCATCAGCTGTCTGGGTTGCTGGTCTCAGACGATCCCGCAGGTGAAGAAGCTGGATGTGGAGTTCCTGAGCTCGCATGGTTACACGTGGTCTGGGGTTGTGAGGCCGGTTGGACGTACTGCAAAAATCTCTAAAACGATGTTGGAGGCAGCTTCTGGTAGAGAAATCAACATTCAATTATCTGGCAACAGCTCTGGTAGACATTCCTGCAGTCAGCATGCCATATGCATGCTCCCTCAAAACTTGAGACATCTGTGGCTTTGTGTTGTGACAAAACTGTCCCCAGCACAAGCTGCACCTGTGTAATGATAATGCTGTTTAATGTTGCATTTATATTTTTGTTCAGTATAAATGCACTTGAGATGCACAGAAAAAATTGTATACATAGCTCTAAAGAATTAGATATAGGCTAGCGAGCGAGTGAGCTTGCGACCTGAACGTGTGAATGTTTTTATTCCACGGTTAGTTGTCAGTTTGATCACTCTGCAGCCTGAAAGCACAAGGACGTTCAGTACTGTACAGTACAATAGTACAGTAGGGCTCCATCCTTCATAGCACTTACCTTCTATGTCTTCCCTATCATATAACAGTTAGAACACATCATGTGGGACTGGGAGGAGAATGGGCCTGCAGGGATTGGGTTATAGATGGTTAACTGAGAGAGAAGAGAGGGGTTTGGGGAAGGTGTGTGTGTGTGTAGGCCTACAGTGGCTTGCGAAAGTATTCACCCCCCATGGCATTTCTCCTATTTTGTTGCCTGACATCCTGGAATTAAAATTGATTTTTTGGGGGGGTTTGTATAATTTGATTTACCCAACATGCCTAACACTTTGAAGATACAACATATTTTTTATTATGAAACAAACAAGAAATAAGACAAAAAACAGAAAACTTGAGGGTGTATAACTATTCACCCTCCCAAAGTCAATACTTTGTAGAGCCACCTTTTGCAGCAATTACAGCTGCAAGTCTCTTGGGGTATGTCTCTATAAGCTTGGCACATCTAGTCAGTGGGATTTTTGCCCATTCTTCAAGGCAAAACTGCTCCAGCTCCTTCAAGTTGGATGGGTTCCGCTGGTGTACAGCAATCTTTAAGTCATACCACAGATTCTCAATTGGATTGAGGTCTGGGCTTAGACTAGGCCATTCCAAGACATTTAAATGTTTCCCCTTAAACCACTCGAGTGACGCTATAGCAGTATGCTTAGGGTCATTGTCCTGCTGGAAGGTGAACCTCCGTCCCAGTCTCAAATCTCTGGAAGACAAACAGGTTTCCCTCAATAATTTCCCTGTATTTAGCGCCATCCATCATTCCCTCAATTCTGACCAGTTTCCCAGTCCCTGCCGATGAAAAACATCCCCACAGCATGATGCTGGCACCACCATGCTTCACAGTGGGGGTTGTGTTCTCGGGGTGATGAGAGGTGTTGGGTTTGCGCCAGACATAGCGTTTTCCTTGATGGCCAAAAAGCCAATTTGAGTCTCATCTGACCAGAGTACCTTCTTCCATATGTTTGGGGAGTCTCCCACATGCCTTTTGGCGAACACCAAACGTGTTTGCTTATTTATTTCTTTAAGCAATGGCTTTTTTCTGGCCACTCTTCCGTAAAGCCCAGCTCTGTGGAGTGTACGGCTAAAAGTGGTCCTATGGACAGATACTCCAATCTCCCCTGTGGTGCTTTTCAGCTCCTTCAGGGTTATATTTGGTCACTTTGTTGCCTCTCTGATTAATGCCCTCCTTGCCTGGTCCGTGAGTTTTGGTGGGCGGCCTCTCTTGGCAGGTTTGTTGTGGTGGCATATTCTTTCAATTTTTTTATAATGGATTTAATGGTGCTCCGTGGGATGTTCAAAGTTTTGGATATTTTCTATAACCCAACCCTGATCTGTACTTCTCCACAACGTTGTCCCTGACCTGTTTGGAGAGCTCCTTGGTCTTCAAGGTGCCGCTTGCTTGGTGGTGCCCCTTGCTTAGTGGTGTTGCAGACTCTGGGGCCTTTCAGAACAAGTGTATATATACTGAAATCATGTGACACTTAGATTGCACACAGGTGGACTTTATTTAACTAATTATGTGACTTCTGCATGCGATTGGTTGCAGCAGATCTTATTTAGGGGCTTCATAGCAAAGGGGGTGAATACATATGCACGCACCACTTTTCCGTTATTAATTTTTTAGATTTTTTTAGATTTTTTTCATTTCACTTCACCAATTTGGACTATTTTGTGTATGTCCATTACATGAAATACAAATAAAAATCAATTTAAATTACATGTTGTAATGCAACAAAATAGGAAAAACGCCAAGGGGGATGAATACTTTAGCAAGGCACTGTAAGCTAGATGTGAGAAATCCGTTCTCTGTACATGGAGACTTTTAAAGGTCAAGTAGCTTATGTTTCTTAATGGCCGGCTTAGGTTACCGTGGTCCTCTGTAGCTCAGTTTGTAGAACATGGCCCTTACAACGCCAGTGTAGTGGGTTTGATTCCCGGGACCACCTGTATGTAAAAACTGTATGCCCACATGACTGTAAGTCGCTTTGGATAAAAGTGTCTGCTAAATTTGTATTAAATGATATTATGTATATGCCAGATGGCTTGGTGATAGAATACATGGCAATTGATCAATTTTCCTCTGGCCTCGGTGAGCACGTTGTTGATACACAACCGATAGCCTAAGTTACCGTATCTAAATATGCAAAATATGCAGTGCAGTATGGATTTCCAGTCCGCATCCGTATTTCCGTGCAAGGGGTCTGTTGTAAGGTCACGTAACTTATGTTTCAAAATGGCCAGCTTAGGTGACATACGTGCCAGATGGCAATACATAGCAATTTACCCATTTTCAGCCTGCAACCTTTCCTCTGGCCTCAGTAAGCACCTTGTTGTAACATAACCTAAAGACTATAGCTACCACATCTAAATATGCAAAATATTCAGTCCTGTGTGGTTTTTCAGTCAATGTATTGTAGGTGATGTTAATGCATTTCGTGATTGTGTTTTGTGTAAGCCTACACACTATCATAGTTATATGATTTGCTTTGACATGTGAAACAGACCAATACGCAACTGAACCTCGGCTATTATGAAGCCTATGTCCTCTTAATATGGCTCAAAACTACAGTTTTACAGGTGGGTAGTACTAGGGAGGTTTTAAAAGTGAAATAAAACAAAAACAATGACCCTTGGGCTTTTAAAGATGTTTGTTAAAGCTCTTTAGCTAATGCAAATACACCCATTGTACAGTGACCTCCTTTTTTACTGGAAAGAAAACGTGTGTGTGTGTGTGCGTGTGCATATTTTTTATGTGTCCATGTGTTTGTGTATCAGTGTGTCCTGTGTGTGTCTACCCACTTGTTTTTGTGGTATCCTTGTGTACCCGGCTGCTCAGCTATATTACAGGGTGATTGGATAAGGCCGCTAAGCCCATAAAGCCATGCTCTCAGCCTGATGAAGACACGGAGACACACCAGGGCGCCATATACAGTGCCTTGCAAAAGTATTCATCCCCCTTGGCGTTTTTCCTATTTTGTTGCATTACAACCTGTAATTTAAACTGATTTTTATTTGGATTTCATGTAATGGACATACACAAAATAGTCCAAATTGGTGAAGTGAAATGAAAAGAATAACTTGTTTCTAAAAATTCAAAAAAATAAATAACAGGAAAGTGGTGCGTTCATATTTATTCACCCCCTTTGCTATGAAGCCCCTAAATAAGATCTGCTGCAACCAATCACCTTCAGAAGTCCATTATAAAAAAAAGTCCATGAGTTTTACCCACCAAAACTCATGGACCAGGCAAGGAGGGCATTAATCAGAGAGGCAACAAAGTGACCAAAGATAACCCTGAAGGAGCTGAAAAGCACCACAGGGGAGATTGGAGTATCTGTCCAAAGGACCACTTTAAGCCGTACACTCCACAGAGCTGGGCTTTACGGAAGAGTGGCCAGAAAAAAGCCATTGCTTAAAGAAAAAAAGAAGCAAACACGTTTGGTGTTCGCTAAAAGGCATGTGGGAGACTCCCCAAACATATGGAAGAAGGTACTCTGGTCAGATGAGACTCAAATTGGCTTTTTGGCCATCAAGGAAAACGCTATGTCTGGCGCAAACCCAACACCTCTCATCACCCCGAGAACACAACCCCCACTGTGAAGCATGGTGGTGCCAGCATCATGCTGTGGGGATGTTTTTCATCGGCAGGGACTGGGAAACTGGTCAGAATTGAGGGAATGATGGATGGCGCTAAATACAGGGAAATTCTTGAGGGAAACCTGTTTGTCTTCCAGAGATTTGAGACTGGGACGGAGGTTCACCTTCCAGCAGGACAATGACCCTAAGCATACTGCTATAGCAACATTCGAGGTGTTTGAGGGGAAACATTTAAATGTCTTGGAATGGCCTAGTCAAAGCCCAGACCTCAATCCAATTGAGAATATGTGGTATGATTTAATGATTACTGTACACCAGCGGAACCCATCCAACTTGAAGGAGCTGGAGCAGTTTTGCCTTGAAAAATTGGCAAAAATCCCAGTGGCTAGATGTGCCAAGCTTATAGAGACATACCCCAAGAGACTTGCAGCTGTAATTGCTGCAAAAGGTGGCTCTACAAAGTATTTACTTTCGGGGGGGGGGGTTGCGAATAGTTATGTACGCTCAAGTTCTCTGTTTTCTTTTTGTCATTTTCTTGTTTGTTTCACAAGAAACAATATTTTGCATCTTCAAAGTGTTAGGCATATTGTGTAAATCAAATGATTTACATTTACATTTACATCATTTAGCAGACGCTCTTATCCAGATACAACCCCCCCCCCAAAAAAAATCTATTTTAATTCCAGGTTGGAAGGCAACAAAATAGGAAAAATGCCAAGGGGGGGTGAATACTTTCACAAGCCACTGTAGACCATGTCTGCGAGATCGACTTCCAGCCATTGCGCTAACACTAGTTCTCATTGGCTCGCGAAACTACCTCAAACTTCCTTCATACTGGACACAGAGACATACAAATGTTATCCAAGAGTTCATCTGACTCTGGGGAAGTAGATAAAGGGCATCAATGCCAAAATCTCGTACACACACACACACACACACACACACTGACACACACACACACTCTCAATGACTATGACAATCTTTTGCCTCATCACATACAGTGGGGAAAAAAGTATTTAGTCAGCCACCAATTGTGCAAGTTCTCCCACTTAAAAAGATGAGAGAGGCCTGTAATTTTCATCATAGGTACACGTCAACTATGACAGACAAATTGAGAAAAGAAATCCAGAAAATCACATTGTAGGATTTTTAATGATTTTATTTGCAAATTATGGTGGAAAATAAGTATTTGGTCACCTACAAACAAGCAAGATTTCTGGCTCTCACAGACCTGTAACTTCTTCTTTAAGAGGCTCCTCTGTCCTCCACTCGTTACCTGTATTAATGGCACCTGTTTGAACTTGTTATCAGTATAAAAGACACCTGTCCACAACCTCAAACAGTCACACTCCAAACTCCACTATGGCCAAGACCAAAGAGCTGTCAAAGGACACCAGAAACAAAATTGTAGACCTGCACCAGGCTGGGAAGACTGAATCTGCAATAGGTAAGCAGCTTGGTTTGAAGAAATCAACTGTGGGAGCAATTATTAGGAAATGGAAGACATACAAGACCACTGATAATCTCCCTCGATCTGGGGCTCCACGCAAGATCTCATCCCGTGGGGTCAAAATGATCACAAGAACGGTGAGCAAAAATCCCAGAACCACACGGGGGGACCTAGTGAATGACCTGCAGAGAGCTGGGACCAAAGTAACAAAGCCTACCATCAGTAACACACTACGCCGCCAGGGACTCAAATCCTGCAGTGCCAGACGTGTCCCCCTGCTTAAGCCAGTACATGTCCAGGCCCGTCTGAAGTTTGCTAGAGTGCATTTGGATGATCCAGAAGAGGATTGGGAGAATGTCATATGGTCAGATGAAACCAAAATAGAACTTTTTGGTAAAAACTCAACTCGTCGTGTTTGGAGGACAAAGAATGCTGAGTTGCATCCAAAGAACACCATACCTACTGTGAAGCATGGGGGTGGAAACATCATGCTTTGGGGCTGTTTTTTCTGCAAAGGGACCAGGACGACTGATCCGTGTAAAGGAAAGAATGAATGGGGCCATGTATCGTGAGATTTTGAGTGAAAACCTCCTTCCATCAGCAAGGGCATTGAAGATGAAACGTGGCTGGGTCTTTCAGCATGACAATGATCCCAAACACACCGCCCGGGCAACGAAGGAGTGGCTTCGTAAGAAGCATTTCAAGGTCCTGGAGTGGCCTAGCCAGTCTCCAGATCTCAACCCCATAGAAAATCTTTGGAGGGAGTTGAAAGTCAGTGTTGCCCAGCGACAGCCCCAAAACATCACTGCTCTAGAGGAGATCTGCATGGAGGAATGGGCCAAAATACCAGCAACAGTGTGTAAAAACCTTGTGAAGACTTACAGAAAACGTTTGACCTGTGTCATTGCCAACAAAGGGTATATAACAAAGTATTGAGAAACTTTTGTTATTGACCAAATACTTATTTTCCACCATCATTTGCAAATAAATTCATAAAAAATCCTACAATGTGATCTTCTGGATTTTTTTTTCTCATTTTGTCTGTCATAGTTGACGTGTACCTATGATGAAAATTACAGGCCTCTCATCTTTTTAAGTGGGAGAACTTGCACAATTGGTGGCTGACTAAATACTTTTTTCCCCCACTGTATGCTGCTGCTACTGTTTATTATCTATCCTGTTGCCGAGTCACTTAATCAGTACCTATATGTAGGGCTGGGCAATATATCAAATTAATTCAAATTCATGTTTTTGCGCGATATTCCAAATGCCTGTATCGCATGAATGATGTTTTTATGAGCGTTTATGTCTTCTTGTTCTCATGTTGTCTTTTTTTGGTCTTGTCTCCTTCGTTCCGTCTGTGCTGTGTGCACCTTCCCATTTACACCAGAGATCTGTATATAATGACGAGATGCTCATGTCTCTGCCCTAACAATGGGAGTCGTTGTCCCAATGGTGGGAAGCAGGCGTCCAAAATAAGCGTATAGATGCGCATCTTTGCATCTTCCTCTCTGTTTACACACACACCAAGCCACTCCCCTTGCCACTCACAGCAACAAAGATGAGAGATCACTTCATCTCTGACAAGCGGTTTCAACTCGCTATTTGCATTTGAGGTTTGGTCCAATAGAATCGGTCTAATGGACACCAAAACACATTGAGACATTATTTTACTGTAATAGAGGAGAAGTTAACCTTTCTAACGATACCCTTTTATGTCTCAACTCTTCAAATTGCGTCCAGAGCAGACTATACTAAAACGGGAGTATCAATAAACATTGATTCTGGAAAATTCATTCTTAGTTTGTCGCGCACGCTATTGCGGTACCATGTACCACTAGCAGCATTTTAGCCAAAGACCATTATACTAGCCGTCTAGTCTGTGTTTTATAAATGTGCAATAAGCATAAAACACAATTATATAAGGAATTAGCAACTCGTTCTCAGTCTGAAAAGTAAGGTAGGCCACTTGATTTCAACATCTGAACAAAGTGGACAGGCTAGCATGCTGTTAAAACAGTTGGAGATGGACAGAAAGGTGTGTTCATAACAATTCAACTGTTCTGCCTTGTTAGGTAGCAAATAGATCCAAGTTGGCTAAACTTGAAATATATAAAGATTAGCTGGCTACTCACTAGCACGTGGGCTTGTGCTTGATTTGTTTTGAGGCCTGTGTTAATGTTCTATAATGCCTGCTACAAGAAGTTAGTCATTATTAGTGAATGTGCATTATGCAAGGTTCTGGTTAAATTAGTAACAAAAATGTAATTTTAATAGACAGACTTGAACGCCAGATCAGTTATTATTGCAAAAAAGTATGTTAAACTATTTTGATAAAATAATTAAATTATTAGTGGGTCTTTATGGTTGTGGAAGGCTTATATTTAGCCTAGGTACAATTTCACAAGTCCTGAATTCATTAGATTATTGCTGATTGTTTGAAATTCAGTGTATTTTACCTTTAATTGTACAACAAAGCTTATTTAGAGAAAACAGTAAAAATGAATCGTGAATTGGCGCTACGTTTTTTTAAAAATCGAGATACGATTTTTAGGCCATATCGCCCAGCCCTACCTATATGTACGCTACCGTTCAAAAGTTTGGGGTCACTTAGAAATGTCCTGGTTTTCGAAATAAAATCATTTTTTTGTAGCATCAAATTGATCAGAAATACAGTGTAGACATTGTTAATGTTGTAAATGGCTATTGCAGCTGGAAACGTCTGATTTTTAATGGAATATCTACATAGGCGTACAGAGGCCCATTATCAGCAACCATCAGTCCTGTGTTCCAATGAAACTGAAACTGAAGATCTCGTACAACGCTGTGGACTACTCCCTTCACAGAACAGCGCAAACTGGCTCTAACCAGAATAGAAAGAGGAATGGGAGGCCCTAGTGCACAACTGAGCAAGAGGACAAATACATTAGTGTCTAGTTTGAGAAACAGGCGCCTCACAGGTCCTCAACTGGCAGCTTCATTAAATAGTACCCGCAAAACACCAGTCTCAACGTCAACAGTGAAGAGGCGACTCCGGGATGCTGACCTTCGAGGCGACTCCGGGATGCTGACCTTCTAGGCATAGTTGCAAAGAAAAAGCCATATCTCAGACTGCCCATCTTAATCTTTTCTTTTTATTGGCCAGTCTGAGATATGGCTTTTTCTTTGCAACTCTGCCTAGAAGGTCAGCATCCCGGAGTCGTCTCTTCACTGTTGATGTTGAGACTGGTGTTTCCCAAGCTTTTAAACAGAGGGAAAATATATTATCTCGCTGTGTGTGTTGCAGTTGACCTTTTAACCATCGCTTCCATTGCAGGTGTATATATGTGAGGGCTGCAATGTAATGTTTTTTTAAATGTGTTTGTGGTATGTATGATATTGTCCCAAAGGCGATTTAACATTTTTTATTATCTTTCTCTCTAGGTGAAGATTGAAGGACACTCAAAAAGAGTTGAGACACTGAACAGTTAGAGCTATACCAGAGAGGACGATTTTATAGTCACCATGTCTCTACATATTCCCCATCTCTGGAACAGACTCCACAGTGGAAGACACATTATACCATCCCTGTGAAGCTTCAAAACCACCTTCATAACCACTATCACCAGTATCCTGTACCTCTCCTCTCCATCAGTCAAAGGAGGTAACAAACAGGCAGCAATTTTTGGGAATACCAGAACTCCAGTTTCTTAATTCAAAGGGCATTTCTCCACAGTCACAACGCCACTGGAATACCACGCACATCCATCGCCCATATGGGGGCTAAAACCACTCCGTAAACCACACTGATGCCATTCTGAGCCCTGTATTGCCACATTATAGTGTTTTGGGTATCGTCATCGGGTGGCGGTGGATTGAGCCAAAATGGCTGGGAAGGGCAACCCGGTCCCGGGCCCCCACCTCAACGGCTTCCCCATGCCCCACTACTCCTACTTCTTCCCCCACATGCTGGGGGGGATCTCTCCCCCCGCCATGCCAGGCCTGCCCCCGAGTGGCTACAGCACGCCCTCGCCAGCCAGTAAGTACCCCTACTGTACGTCCTTAACCTTCTCTCTGCTGTTTCAATTGACTGTGTGGTGTAGTGTTAGTGCTTGCACTTGTGTTTTGGCTGTGCTGTTGACTGGTTAGCCTCAGAATATTAGCCTGTTTTTTCTGGTATAGCCAACTCCTTTGTCATTGCCATGCCAAACATGGCAGGAACAGGCTGGCACTCAAGGTATCAGAGTATTGGCCTGTTGCAGTATTTTGAGTCTAAGCATGTTGGCCTAAACAGTCTACCACTAGAGTTATGGTAGAGACTGTTTGAAAGGTCTTGTATAAGGCTCAGTTTTCGGTTGTGTGGGCATCTTGGATACACCACAGTCCGGCTTTGTCTATCTTGGAATAACACTGAGCTCTGAGTGGTTCTGCTCCTCAGAAAAGGTTGTCTTCATTAGTAGAGAAAATGTATCTGTTGCTGTGCCATGCTGTCTGATCATCCGTAGAGGCTGATGGCAGGAATGGAATGATACAATTGCAATGTTACCAGTGTCCTGCAGTTGTGGCATTGGCATATTTGCCTCAAACTATTTAGCTTAGCTATTTATTGGTTATTAAATAATAAATAAATAAATAAATAATATGCCATTTAGCAGACGCTTTTATCCAAAGCGACTTACAGTCGTGCGTGCATACATTTTTGTGTATGGGTGGTCCCGGGGATCGAACCCACTACCTTGGCGTTACAAGCGCCGTGCTCTACCAGCTGAGCTACAGAGGACCACGATTGTTTGAACATTGAAGGTCGGATGTTGGAGAGACAGGAAATCAACAGAGATGCTGAGATGTTATTGTGAGTGAGCTTTCATCTTCTCCTGTTTTGACCATTCCCACATGAAAGACTGTGTTGGTAACCTGAGCATAGCGCGACACTGCCTACAGCACTCACCGTCCTCAATACTCAGGCCCTCTCTAACACACACACACACACACACACTGAATACTGCTTAGATTACACAGGACAAGAGGACAGGGTACTAAAGCCAACCTTATCTAGCCTATGTAAAATGACTACAGATTGTAATGGGAGACATAGTCAGCCAGGTTGTTCGGGGTCAGTGTATTGACTTTCCATCTGGTCGTATTAGCATGGTGTTCAGTGGGATTAGCAAGAGGAGGAACTGTGATTAGCGGTCGGTCGTGTCCACTTCCGCATTGAGCCCTGAAAGACTGGGACATGCTTTTCATCCTATTCCTAATTTGAGTTGTATCTGTATCAATTTGAATAAGTCCCATTCGGATGGTAGTGGTACATTGCATACTTTGTCTGTGTGTGGACACTGCATCGCTGTCTCTTGTGGCCTTTTTGTGTGTGGGTCATGTGTCTGTCTGGACTCTCTCCCAGTGTTTGACGAGAGGGGTGGCGGGGTTCCTTCACTTAAGCAGCACAAACATTTCCTGTCAGTAAACACTGAAGAGCCAGGGACAATGACCACCGCTTCCTACTCACTCACACGCACACGTACACTCTCTCATTGACATAATAGTTTCTGGGTCATTTCATGTCATTTCATCAAGCCATGACACCCATCATCTCAGATTGTTCTGAAATCGTTTCTGTAGTTAGAAACAGTTAACATTAGCATTCCTGCAACATTATTTTGTTGAAATATAGTTTGATCTCTGAGAAATTAAGCCTAATGGCAGGAACAGCACCATCTAGTGGTCAGAACCTGGTAATATCAGGATGTAGGATGGGACATAAACCTAAAAACTTCAATTACTAATTTCTTTGAACGGGGGGATCACCAAATTCACTGAGAATGCATAACATAGGATGAAGAAACAATACTCAGAGCCGCAACTCCATACTTCTTGTCTAACAGATAACTAATATTGTGTAGAGTATGTGTACATATTAAGCCCACAAAAATCTAAGTTTAGACATATACTGCCCTAACTTTAAGAAAAGTGTATATAAAATGAGAGATTAATCTCTCATGTGATGTTTTATGACTTTGCTTACAACATGTTTTAAAGACATAAAAATATTTGATTAAAATATGTGAAAAATCCGGACCGGTCTTAATGCATACCGAGGAACTGTGATTAGCGGCAGTGAGTGGTCTAAGGCACTGTATCGCAGTGCTAACTGTGCCACTAGAGATCCTGGTTCGAATCCAGGCTCTGTCGCAGCCGCGACCGGGAGACTCATGGGCGGCGCACAATTGGCCCAGTGTCGTCCAGGGTAGGGGAGGGAATGGCCGGCAGGGATGTAGCTCAGTTGATAGAGCGTGGCGTTTGCAACGCCAGGGTTGTGGGTTCGATTCCCACGGGGGCCAGTATAAAAAATATATATATACAGTGGGGGAAAAAAGTATTTAGTCAGTCACCAATTGTGCAAGTTCTCCCACTTAAAAAGATGAGAGAGGCCTGTAATTTTCATCATAGGTACACGTCAACTATGACAGACAAAATGAGGAAAAAAAATCCAGAAAATCACATTGTAGGATTTTTAATGAATGTATTTGCAAATTATGGTGGAAAATAAGTATTTGGTCAATAATAAAAGTTTCTCAATACTTTGTTATATACCCTTTGTTGGCAATGACACAGGTCAAACGTTTTCTGTAAGTCTTCACAAGGTTTTCACACACTGTTGCTGGCCTATTCCTCCATGCAGATCTCCTCTAGAGCAGTGATGTTTTAGGGCTGTCGCTGGGCAACACGGACTTTCAACTCCCTCCAAAGATTTTCTATGGGGTTGAGATCTGGAGACTGGCTAGGCCACTCCAGGACCTTGAAATGTTTCTTACGAAGCCACTCCTTCGTTGCCCGGCGGTGTGTTTGGGATCATTGTCATGCTGAAAGACCCAGCCACGTTTCATCTTCAATGCCCTTGCTGATGGAAGGAGGTTTTCACTCAAAATCTCACGATACATGGCCCCATTCATTCTTTCCTTTACACGGATCAGTTGTCCTGGTCCCTTTGCAGAAAAACAGCCCCAAAGCATGATGTTTCCACCCCCCATGCTTCACAGTAGGTATGGTGTTCTTTGGATGCAACTCAGCATTCTTTGTCCTCCAAACACGACGAGTTGAGTTTTTACCAAAAAGTTCTATTTTGGTTTCATCTGACCATATGACATTTTCCCAATCCTCTTCTGGATCATCCAAATGCACTCTAGCAAACTTCAGACGGGCCTGGACATGTACTGGCTTAAGCAGGGGGACACGTCTTGCACTGCAGGATTTGAGTCCCTGGCGGCGTAGTGTGTTACTGATGGTAGGCTTTGTAACTTTGGTCCCAGCTCTCTGCAGGTCATTCACTAGGTCCCCCCGTGTGGTTCTGGGATTTTTGCTCACCGTTCTTGTGATCATTTTGACCCCACGGGGTGAGATCTTGCGTGGAGCCCCAGATCAAGGGAGATTATCAGTGGTCTTGTATGTCTTCCATTTCCTAATAATTGCTCCCACAGTTGATTTCTTCAAACCAAGCTGCTTACCTATTGCAGATTCAGTCTTCCCAGTCTGGTGCAGGTCTACAATTTTGTTTCTGGTGTCCTTTGACAGCTCTTTGGTCTTGGCCATAGTGGAGTTTGGAGTGTGACTGTTTGAGGTTGTGGACAGGTGTCTTTTATACTGATAACAAGTTCAAACAGGTGCCATTAATACAGGTAACGAGTGGAGGACAGAGGAGCCTCTTAAAGAAGAAGTTACAGGTCTGTGAGAGACAGAAATCTTGCTTGTTTGTAGGTGACCAAATACTTATTTTCCACCATAATTTGCAAATAAATTCATTACAAATCCTACAATGTGATTTTCTGGAAAAAAAATTCTCAATTTGTCTGTCATAGTTGACGTGTACCTATGATGAAAATGACAGGCCTCTCTCATCTTTTTAAGTGGGAGAACTTGCACAATTGGTGGCTGACTAAATACTTTTTTTCCCCACTGTATATATATGTATTCACTAACTGTAAGTCGCTCTGGATAAGAGCGTCTGCTAAATGACTAAAATGTAAATGTAAGACCATAGGTGTTCCAAATAAGCCCACCTTTTAAATAATTAATTAATAATTAATTTCCAAATATACAAACTGACATTTCTTATGTACAGTGCACTCAAAGTATTCAGACCTCTTTACTTTTTCCACATTTTGTTACGTTACAGCCTTATTCTAAAATGCATTAAATAAAAGTGAAGAGGTTTTTCGAAATGTTTGAAAAAACTAAAACAAAAAAAGTTACCTTATTTACATAAGTATTCAGACCCTTTACGATGAGACTCGAAATTGAGCTCAGGTGCATCCTCTTTCCATTGATCATCCTTGATGTTTCTACAACTTGTTTGGAGTCCACCTGTGGTAAATTCAGTTGATTGGACATGATCTAGAAAAGGCACACCTGTCTATATAAGGTCCCACAGTTGACAGTGCATGTCAGAGCAAAAACCAAGCCATGAGGTCGAAGGAATTTTCCATAGAGATCCGAGACAGGATTGTCTCGAGGCACAGATCTGGGGAAGGGTACTAAAAAATGTCTACAGCATTTAAGGTCCCCGAGAACACAGTGGCCTCCATTATTCTTAAATGGAAGAAGTTTGGAACCACCAAGCCTCTTCCTAGAGCTGGCCGCCCAGCCGTACTGAGCAATCGGGGGAGAAGGGCCTTGGTCAGGGAGGTGACCAAGAAGCCGACGGGCACTCTGACAGAGCTCCACAGTTCCTCTGTGGAGATGGGAGAACAACCAATCAGGCCTTTATGGTAGAGTGGCCAGAAGGAAGCCACTCCTCAGTAAAAGGCACATGACAGCCCGCTTGGAGTTTGACAAAAGGCACGTAAAGACTCTCAGACCATAAGAAACTAGATTCTCTGGTCTGATGAAACCAAGATGGAACTCTTTGGCCTGAATGCAAAGTGTCACATCTGTAGGAAACCTGACAACATCCCTACGGTGAATCATGGTTTCAGCGGCAGGGACTGGGAGACTAGTCATGATCGAGGGAAAGATGAGTGGAGCAAAGAGATCCTTGATGAAAACCTGTCTCCGGAGCGAGCGCTCAGGACCTCAGACTGGGGCGAAGGTTCACCTTCCAACAGGACAACGACCCTAAGCACACAGCCAAGACAACGCAGGAGTGCCTTCGGGACAAGTCTCTGAATGTCCTTCAGTGGCCCAGCCAGAGCCGGGATTTGAACCCGATCTAACATTTCTGGAGAGACCTGAAAATAGCTGTGCAGCAACGCCCCCCATCCAACCTGACAGAGCTTGAGAGGATCTGCAGAGAAGAATGGAAGAAACTCCCCAAATACAGGTGTGCCAAGCTTGTAGCATCATACCCAAGAAGACTCAAGGCTGTAATCACTGCCAAAGGTGCTTCAACAAAGTACTGAGTAAAGGGTCTGAATACTTATGTAAATGTGATATTTCCGTTAAAAATATATATATAAATCAGCAACAATTTCTAAAATAAAAAAACGTTTTTGCGTTGTCATTATGGGGAATTGTGTGTAGATTGATGGGGAAAAAACTATTTAATCAATTTTAGAATAAGGCTGTAACCTACCAAATGTGAAAAAAGTCAAGTGTCTGAATACTTTCCGAAGGCGCTGTATGTTGCTCTGGTTGTCTTCTCTTAATAGGCTTAATATCTTTTAAATATTTTAAATAGAAGCTCAAACTCCCATGATTCTAGTTGACATAACCACTCCCACCACCACAGACATTGCACCCTTTCAAAATAGCCTTGATTTTCATAGTGATTTACTTGTAAATGTCATAACGTTTTATTAGTTCTATTAGGCCTACAGTGTTGTTTAGATGGTTGCTTGGACTAGGGTTGGGCGTTATCCAGATTTTCACACCTTTTATACCGTCCTTGTGCCATACCTGGGTATATGGCACACACACACACACACACACACACACACACACACACACACACACACACACACAGCCCTCCTCTTCTCTTTCCATATACTCATTATCAACACCAATCCATCTCGCTGTCCATAAAGGCATGCACACTCTCACACAAACACAGTCTATCTCTCGCTCTTTCACCATCACCCCATCGCTCTCCCTGACACACACAGACACACAACCAGTCTCACGAAACACACACACACAGTTAAGCTCCAGGCACTCAATTCACTCAACAACAAAACCGCGCGCGAGAGAGTTTATTTGGAGCTTAGAATATAAGAATTTAGAGTGTTGAAGGAAATCCAACCCTTTTTTGGGGGGTTTATGGATTACAACACTGCAGTGTTCCAAATGGAGACTAAACACACAGAACTGGCAGAAGTTTTAGAGAAACAATTTGTCTCGTTCGGCCTTCATAATTATTTTGCAGATCTGTGGCCAGAAATATAGTGGACATTCTGTTACTGCTAGCAATAGCACTGGTGTCGACACAGCGCATGGCTGCCAAGTTATTTGTTTGTGTGTAGCAAACTTTTTCCCCTTAGCAACATCGTGTATAACAGACTCCCCGGCCCCAGGCTGTTTTAGGTTTGGCAGGACAAACTAAATCCTTTATAAATTAAATAAGTCATTATAGGATGACGTTGCCTAATTATCATCCATTTCAACTGTCACACTTGATTTACTTCTTTACTTTGGTAGCATTGATTCCAACATCACATGACCAACTCAGTTGAGTGATATGATACTGTATTCAGCTGTCATTTCACTATTTTTAGATAAATCATACTCACACATTCTGATTCATCCCCTAGCAGACCTGCGTTCAAATACTATTTAAAATCATTTCAAATACTTTATCTGTGCTTGATTTGAGCTTGCCTGGTTTAATTGACCAATAGAATAGTCCCAAAACTGCAAACCCAGCCCATCTGGCACTTCAGGCAGGCTAGAGCAAACGCTTGAAGTATTTGAATGGTTTCAAATAGTCAGCCCAGTCAGTCAGTCAGTGTTCCAGATGCTTTCTGCTGAGTGGCCGGCCAGAAGGCATTGACCTGGTTCAGACAAAGCTGTTCTCCAGTTCAGCCTCCGTAGGCCAATTATTTGGGCCAAACAGAGCAGAAGGGTTAATCCATCCATGTTCGGCTAACACACACACAGCCCAGCGCGGTGCAACCTTAACTAACTTCCAGAGGTGTGTCTTCACCATCATCAGGAAATAATTGGCGAAGGCAACCAACCGTGGAACTAAACCCGAATCCATCCCTTCTCTCCGTAGGGAGATCATTTAGCCTTTAGCGTTTATGCTGCTAGGGAGTGGGAAACTTGGCTAGCGGCTAGGCTACCGATCATTCCTAGAAAATGTATTGATGTTGGTATTATCATAAAGCAAGGCTTGCTCTAGTATTACGGGAGACTGATTACGTCATTCTTGGCTACTGATGTTGTTATTATAGCCTGCTGGTTTAGTTAGCCTAGCTGTTTCGTTTTCTGCCCCATAGAACTCACTGTCATACTTTAGTCCTTGCTTGGTGGGGAATTCCAACCCTCGCCCAGCCAATGTGTGCTGCAGATTTTGACTTTACGAGCAGCAAATTGGCATGTATTATGCCTTTTCAGAGGGAGTGGGGGGGGTGTATGAAACAATATTTTCAGTGGCCGGAAACATTAGGAGCCCTGTTCAATGTGTGTGTGTGTGTGTGTGTGTGTGATATTGGCAACCTCGTAGTGTTTTAAATGGTACAAGGTGGAATGTCCTGTTTGTGAGTAAATATGGATGTGTGTGTGTTGTGAGTGCGGTGGCCTGGTCAGACAGGTGGTGTGTGTCTGCCCTGGTGGTCCATGGCACTCTGGGGGGACGTCCCAGGGACAGGCCGGGACGCCATGTGGGTGGGCAGAGGTGGCCGCAAGCCAAAGAGGAAACTCCACCCTCCTTCCTCACCTGTCCTTCCATTGCTGAGGGCTGAAGCAGCCAGTCAACTTTCAGTTTGTAGGTAAACAGAAAGTGGACAAACAGCAGAGTTAGTTTACTAGTTGGTCCATATATATATGTTGAAGGCAAGCCACAGTAGCAGCCTGGAATGGACAGGTTAACTCCAGACCTTGGCCTTGTACCTGTACCGCACACACATGAAAGACTGTCTGTGTGTTGGTAGCCTGAGCATAGTGCCACACACTGCCTACAGCACTGACTGTCCTCAATACTCAGGCCCCCTCTAACTCTCTCTCACACACACGCACACACGCATACACACACACACACACACACACACACATACACACACACACACACACACACACACACACACACACGAGAGAGAGAGAGAACCTCTCAGGAGATCAGGTCATTATTGGAAACTCATTTGAGCACTGCCAATACTATGATTTAGGGGATGCATGCTTATTAAACACACCGTGTAAAACACACGTCTCCCCATGCCGGCTCTCCATAACTTAGTCATTTAGCCCTAACGACTAATTAACGGTTGGTAATTAACTACAGAGTGAATAGTCGAAGAGCAGTAGGGCTAAGATATACTGTGATGCTTTTCATTTTTAAAAAGTGAAATACGCCACGTTTTCCTCAGAGAAGCTTTTTGTTTAGCATTCTCTCTATCTTTTATTGAATGACAGCTGAAGTTGAATAAAATATATAGAGATGTTTGAACAACGAAAAGCATGTGGTAGCCTTAACCTTGCCTTCGTAATGTTTGTATGTTCTGTTGCAACAATATGGCTCCCAGTGGCCAGTTATCACAATGAGGTCAACAGTATCACCAGTCTGATGTGTTTCTGTCTGGTCGTCAGATCCCAGACCAGTGTAATGTCCTCTGAGCAGTCCTGGAGCCTAGCTGGCACTATGACCACTATGACAGCTCCAAGGTGACTCTGCTCTGGATGGGTATGATGTCAGTTCTTTATCAGGAGGCTGATACAACACAGAGGGGAGGGAGGGAGGGATGGATAGAGGAGGGAAGGGAGAGACGGTGAATGAGAGCGAGGGAGACGGGCCCCCTGTGCAGAGGCAGCAGAAGAGGGCGCCTGAGGTAGTACACACAGGCTTTGGTAGGGGACTGTGTTTTTGGTGAGAGCTGCCAACCACCAGCAGCTCAGTCAACAGGGCTTCCACAAGAGAGCCTGCAGCCCTCAGTGTCCTTCCCTCCCTCTCTCCATCATTCCCTCCCTCTTCCTCCTTACTATCTCTCCCACTCCACAGCCTAACAGTGCTATAATTACAGGCCATTATTCCACTTATTTACTAATTTCACATGATTTCCATTTGCTTTGAGGGAACCAGGGGCCAAATCCCTTCCCTGCCCGGAATAGTTGATCCTAGCCAGAACAGGATCTCCCATCCATTGGCTTGGCAAGTCTCTCTCTCTCGCTCTCTCGCGCTCTCTCTCTCGCTCTCTCGCTCTCTCGCGCTCTCTCTCGCGCTCTCTCTCTCTCGCTCGCTCTCTCGCGCTCGCTCTCTCTCTCTCTCTCTCTCTGTCTCTCTCTCTGTCTCTCTCTCTCTCTCTCTGTCTCTCTCTCTCTCTCTCTGTCTCTGTCTCTCTCTCTCTCTCTGTCTCTCTCTCTCTCTCTGTCTCTCTCTCTCTCTGTGTTTTCTTTTGCGGCCGCTTATGCAAATGAGGACCCTACTTTCCAAAGAGCTGTCTTCTGATAATCTGGTGGATGGCTCAATTTTCTGAGCCCCACACACTGATACACACATTCATACAGACACACTCACTGACACTGATTCACACACACTCTGTACATTTAGAGCAGCGCTTAAAGCTAGTCGGAGCATAACTACTTCAACAACAAAAAACACCCTGCCGCTAGCAGCTATGCGGCAGACGAGTAAACAGAAATCTAAAGATCCCATCTCTCTTTATTCCGAGTCAAGACGTGGGTAAAGAGCTACAACAACTCACTCTCGACGCCCCCTTTGGTGTTCTATGTTTTCAGTTATAATATGCATAAAATGCAGTCCCATATCGGAGTCTTCATCGAGTGTATTGTGCTGAGTCTGTTTGAATGTCAGTCACAGAAATATGGGCCAGTTACCTAAGGGGAGGAGAGGCGCGAGGGTAGGGGTTGGAGAGGTCGGATGAGAATCGTTGAATTATCAAGCAGAGGGCTCTGTGCTCGTTGTCATGGGTTGGGAATGCCTTTTTAGCAGGTAATATTATTTTTCACAACCCAACAAAGGAGCCGCGGGGTTAAAAGCTTTGCTGTGCTCAGATTATTTGGGGCCAATGAGGAGGGAGAATGGGGCTGCTCACACACACAGTCTCATAATGTTAACACAGAGCCTACTCAGGATAAGGCAACGACTGTCTTGATTATGCAGAGGTTGTTGATTCTGCTCTTCACAAGTCCTCAGTGTCCACCCTAGCTATGGAAACACACTTCCCAAAAAATAACATTAGAGCTTACATTAACATAATCACTGCATACACTAGTGCTGCTATGGAAACAAGCCAATAGAGATAACAAGCCCTATTCATTACTGTATTCATTACTGACAGGTGTGAGTAGCACTTCATAAACTCTCGCTCCCACCCTATCCGTCTACTGCTGTCCTTCTCCATCTCCCTTTTTCACTCTCTTGCGCCCTCTTGCTCTCCCCTCACCCTCTTGCCCTCCCTCTTCCTTTTCTCTCATTCTCTCTCTCTCACTCTCACTACTCCCTCCCTCTTTATGTTTTTATTTTATAGCCAAAAACACCTGTGTAGTTACAGCATGACAGGCCATTTTTTTTTCTCTCTCTTTGCATCACTCAGACCTTGCCAGACCACATCCACTGCTCTGTTTGATTAGGTAGCCTAGTTAGAGATACGAGGCTCCACCCTGTGACCAGTAGAGTGACCGGAGGTCTATCAGACGTTCCCCTCTCTCTGAGGGATACGAACCAAATGCGCTCGCTCTCTATCTCGACCGTCCCGTCCCTCCATCCGTCCCATACCACATCTGTTCTTGTTAAATGGGCTCTCACTCATAATGCATAAAGGATGAGTAGTGGGAAGGAAATTATACTGAGATACGGTAAAGAAATACAGGGCCCAATATGCCCTTGGTTTGATTAAATGGCCACCAAACACCACCTAGCCTGTCGACTACCTTGTCGTTTTACCATTATGATTATCATTACTCTACTGTATTGTCATTTTAATATAATATTATAGATATATTAGGACTTTTTTTTAATCATTCTGTTATAATACATTGTCATGTTTTTTTCACTCTATAATAACAGGCCTGTATGGTATAATGGTGTATTTTTTTTACAGTAGTGTTTTTTTTATTCACCCTGACAGGGTATGCCCCATATGACACCCTATTCCCTATATCAGGGCTCTCCAACCCTGTTCCTGGAGAGCTACCGCCCAGTAGGTTTTCGCTCCAACCCTAATCTAGCGCACCTCATTTGAATAATTAGCTGGTTGATAAGCTGAATCAGGTCGGTTAAAACTGGGGTTGGACCGAAAACCTACAAGAGGGTAGTTCTCCAGGAACAGGGTTGGCCCTGGTCAAAAGTAGGGCACTTGATGGGGAAGAGGGTGCTGTTTGGACACAGTTTCAATGTGGTCTGTCTGTAACTAGGAGGAGTGAGGGGTGTTTAAGGTAGCAGTTGTGTTTAATTTGTAATTCAATACCTCGTACCTCTGCACAGTGATCTGGTTCTCCCTGTATATACTGTATCTCCATTCTTGTGGATTTTATTCCTCTTGTGTTACTATGTTATTTTTTAAACTCTACATACTCTACACCAGTTGCATTCGGCGCATGTGACTGATTTGATTTGTCTAACCTTCTGGCCCTGTTCCAGATGTTAGGGGAGGAATGCACAGCAGTAAGACATGCACGCACACAGGGTTGGGGCTCAACTGGCAAGCTGGGCGTATTAGGGGAGTAGATACACACAGACAGACACACAGACAGACACACAGACAGACACACAGACAGACACACAGACAGAGAGAAGCCTTTGACTTCAAAGCTCTCAGTTTCTTGAGGACTTCAAACGCTGGAGGGACCATTAAAATAGGGAATTTATTTTCTGTAAGGTCCTGATTTATTTGATTGGAAAAATGAAACCACAAACCAAATAGACATTATTTTCCTTCCCTTGCCTGCTTTACCAGAAGACCCCAAATTGCTACCAGGTTTGATTCTACTTAAGAGGGCCCAAGCCTAGTCTGACTCAGAAGACATGTAGCTCTCTGCTCTTCGTCTCTTTCTCTCTATCCCTCTTTTAGTATGTCATCCCTTCATTATTGGTGGGGGTGGATAGATTCATTTAAAGTCATACATACACATGCACGCACGCGCACACGCACACACACACACACACACCCTCTTTCTTTGCTAATGCTAGACTTTGGAGACTTAGGCTGTGTCCCAAATGGCACCCTATTCCCTATTATATGTTCAACAGAATTGCAAAAGTAGTGCACTATATAGGGATTAGGGTGCTGTTTGTGACGTTGTGTCTGCATGTAATCAGTGGTATTAGTGTGTGGAGTATGATGAATGAGGCTGGATTAGTGGGGATCAGTCTTTTTCAGGGAGATTTGTGTCTGGTCTAACATCTAACAGCCCGCCTGTACTGTATTACTGCACTGGACGTAGCTTCTTCCCTGTCACTCACTAGGGAGGGACAGAAGAGGGGGAAAGAAGGAGGGAGGGAGAGAGCAATAATTGGAGACTGAGCAAAACGGAGATAAAGAGTGACAGAGAGCGATACAAAGATTGCGAGACAGAGTCAGAGACCGAGAGTGAGCCTTAGAGATGGCGAAACACCGAGAGAGAGACAGACGGAGACAGACAGGGAGAGAAACCAAGACAGCGAGAGAAAGAGAAAGAAAGTGATCATTACTGCAGCTTGAAACTGGCCTAGAGATTAAGCCATCAGTCAGTCATCACACCACGCTCATTTACTGAGACGAGCAGCCGAGAGATGGGGTGTGTGTGTGTGTGTGTGTGAGAGAGAGAGGGAGAGAGATTGAGGGGGTAAGAGAGAGGGAACGAATGTGAGTGTGTTTGTAGGAACATATTGGTTAGGGGTTGGTTGTGTGTGTGTGTTTGTGTGTGTGTGTAGAGGCAGAGTTTGTGTGTGTGTGTACAGAGTGAGAGTGTGTGTTTGTTTGTTTGTACTTTTGCATGTCTGTCCTCATTAGTCTCTCAAAGTGTCTCCTTCGTGTGTCTGTGTGTGTCCGCTTCCTGTGTTTCTGTGTGTGTTCGTACATGTATGTGTGTGTGCTTGTTGATGACATTGTGTCTCCTTTTCCTGGAGTGTTATCTCACTTCCTCTGGGCTTGGCCACAGAGCAGAGAGAAAATGAACTGCTTTATTGGGACATCTGTCAGACCTCCCTCTGGATTTATGGTCAACAGACAGTCTTGATCACTCAGTAGAGATGGTGAGAGAGAGGGAGGAGGGGAGAAGGAGAGAGGGGGTGGGGTGGGGATCGAGTGAAGGAAGGGTGAGAGGTAGGGAAGGAAGGAGAAGTGGGGGGCGGGGGTAGAGAAGAAGAGTGACTCAATTGTCAATTTTCGTCTATCCCCCCAGCTAACAGTTAGGTGATACATAAAGTACTGCAATGGATTTGAATGATGGCACTCAACATTTTTGTTCAAAAGGATAATTTTATCATCTTGTCAGGACTTGCTGTCCAGTTTCCGATCAAAATAATACAATGTGGAGAAAAAAATGTGTTTATTTATGCCTTGCATTGGGAAATTCCACAGTAACACTTTAAAATGTTTGCCAAACAAAAACCATTGTTTTCAAAGTTTAACAAACCATACAACTCTATGCACAAGGACAACTTTTAACAATTTACAAAAACACATTCACTGGAAGAATTGTGCCGATGCAAAGTTTGGTAACAGAATTTCTCCGCTTTTTATATGACCACTCTGTTAAATATCTGCTCCGAATTAAGATTCAAAGATGTCTTCTGCAAAGAATGGGGTGTCAGCTATGATTTACACCCAGAATTTCGGTAAGAGATTTTCATTATGGGTCACTGATCTGTACTACACAGAAATGCATAATTATGGATATGAATATATCCACCAATCTTTTACATTTGAGTTTTCACAATACATTTCACATGCATATATCATATTACTGTATTGATTCATTTTTTGTTTTTGTTTTCGGAAAATGGATAGAAACTCTTCATATGTCAAATCAGATAATGGCAAATCTGAAGGAAGTAGGGGTGTACCGGTACACGTATTCGTACCGAACAGTTCGGTACGGGGACCTCCGTTCGGTCCGCACTGTGAACCTGAATGATTACATAATAAAATATATATAAGAACACTAGGCCTATAGGCTATGCCTAAGCTGTGTTGTATGCCTCTTGAGTAAATCTGAGCTGAAAAAACAGTTTGGGCTATTCCGTTAAAACAACTAGAGCTTATGTGCACATTGTAATCACAATTCAACCGGTCCTTTTGTGAGGCGCAGTCGGGAACTAATTCTGTACGATGGCGAGTGGTGGGGTCGATAAACCAGGAGGATTCTCCATCATCATTTAAATCTCCAGTTTTGGAAGATTTTGGCTTCCCAGTAGATTACAACGGCGATGGACAGAGAAAGTATGTCGCCACTGCTCAACCAGAATAGCTTATGCAGCTGCCAACACCTCAAACATGTTGACACATTTATGCCACCGGAACAAGATGGAAATGCAACAAAAAAAAACACAACTCCATCTCCCCTCTGCATTCAAGCAGCCCTTCGCAGCTGACTCTTACCAGGCCAAAGAAATTACAATAACGATAGGTATGTTTATAACCGTGCATATGCACCCATTCTTGGTGGTTGAGAAAAATAGGGGTTTAAGCACCCATTTCAGCGAACTGGTAGTATCTGCTCTATATAAAAGAAAGCTAAAGCCGAAGTTGTCAATGAATTGGTCAATGTACCCAGTTGTGTGCTTACTACAGATGGATGGATCTCCAGGGCTACAGAGAGCTACGTCTGGACCCTATCAGATATGTATGTAGTTGGTGCTGTATATTAACTAATATACAGTACATGGGTTCTAACTTTTACAATTATTTGTTAGTTTACAATTGTACAATTTTATGCTCCCCGCATATAAAAACCATGAAGATTGCCAGAAAGGCCCGAACACAAGATGGTAATTTTGATGAGCCACACGGTGAGCCTACTGTACATGGTAAGCTGGTGTGCACAAAGTTGTACTTCACATTTTAGTATGGAAAACGGCTGTGAGGATGTTTCTACAATATTCACAACATATTTACACAATTACAATCTTTATAGAAGAAAAATCTAATTTCATCAATTACATGTGGAAAAACATATTTGAGTGAACATTATCAAGCCAGATTAAACATTTAATCAGCAGATGAAACAGAAAGTGAATTCTCATCCCTCGCTCCCCGGTTTTAGCTTGTGGCTATCACTGTCTAGCTGGTTAGCTTTATGATATTTACTAGCCCATACCAGTGACACACTCTGCTATGTTATCGACATATGTCAGCACACAAACAAAATCTAGCTCACTTAATTTGCCAGCTAGAAAGAAACGGCAACAAATTAATTCAGAAATGGAGGAAGAGGATAGCTAGCTATAATAGCAAGCTAACGTTAGCTGATGCCTCTTCAACAAGAAGCAACTATGACAACATTGATCCTAAAATCAAAAATGTTACTTTCCCATTAAATGAAATCCACAATCCACCTCTCCAAACAAAGCCTGTCTCCGGGACTTCTACAAAATGACCATAGAGCCGCGATCAGATCCATGATCAAAGCGTCACATTTCAATTTAGCCCCGGCGCCATAGACACCATCCAACGAGCCATCCACACACACAGAGAGGCCAAGTGCAGACTGCCAGCGGCTCCCAAAACACAATTTGTGCGGCAAGCTCAAGAAATAAACTTTCCCATTGAGAAAATCCACAATCCACCCCTCTAAAGAAAACCTCCGAAATCCAACGAGCCATCCACACACACAGTGAGGCCAAGTGCAGACTGCCAGTGGCTCCCAAACCACAATTTGTGCGGCAAGCTCCAGAAATAAACGTTCCCATTGAGAAAATCCACAATCCACCCCTCTAAAGAAAACCTCCGAAATCCAACGAGCCATCCACACACACAGTGAGGCCAAGTGCAGACTGCCAGCGGCTCCCAAAACACCATTTGTGCGGCAAGCTCAAGAAATAAACTTTCCCATTGAGAAAATCCACAATCCACCCCTCTAAAGAAAACCTCCGAAATCCAACGAGCCATCCACACACACAGTGAGGCCAAGTGCAGACTGCCAGTGGCTCCCAAACCACAATTTGTGCGGCAAGCTCCAGAAATAAACGTTCCCATTGAGAAAATCCACAATCCACCCCTCTAAAGAAAACCTCCGAAATGCCACCAGATCCACGATCGAATACATGGCCGACGCAGTTTAGCCCGCCATCCACACAGACACAGTTTTGGCCCCAGCCACAGGGCTCTCTACAGCAACTTTGACCTCCATCGCGACCAAAACTACTCTTTTCCCATAGGCTTGTACTATCTATAGTATGACTACACCAGCAGTTAGCTACCAACAGCTGGCAGACATGTTAATTTGGTTACTTTAGCGTTAATCGGTGTTATTTAGCTAACGTCTACCATCTAAATGCAGTAGCTCTATAGCTAGCTAACGTTAGCATAGAGGTAGTAAGCTAGCTCTTTTAATTACCTGGTGAAGCCCTGATCATTCTGTCTCTGCTGGTGCTGCTGGCTGTTTGTTACTTTATAAGCCACTTTGTAGGTAGGGACAGCATCCACTTTGAAAACCAACATTTTGCTGAAGCCCTCCTTCCATTGTTAATAGCCATGGAAGTTCTCAAGGATAAAATGTGCCCTGCAGATTGACGAGTAGATTCCCAATTCGCCCGCCTCATTCGCACAAATGTATCCCATTTCTTACTAAGTGTTTCATTTGCGCAGCCATAGAGGCATACTTACATTTGCATAGTAAGTGTTGCTACACCCAACTACCACACAAAGGTTGGCCATTTTGATGAATAAAAATGCAATTGCTAGCTAGCTCCATACTACTAATCCACGTTCTTTTTTTTACCCATGAGTATATTTTATTTATTTTTGTCATTTAGCAGACGCTCTTATCCAGAGCGACTTACAGGAGCAATTAGGGCGAAGTGCCTTGCTCAAGGGCACATCGACAGATTTTTCACCTAGTCTGCTCAGGGATTAGAACCAGCGACCTTTCGGTTACTGGCACAACGCTCTTAACCACTAAGCTACCTGCCTCCCGAAGCACTGATATGAAGGGTGAGCATGGATTTTTATTTCCTCACTGTGTGACGCTGACCGAGGGGCTTTGGGGATTGTTTCCGAATTTAGAGCTGATTTGGAGAACCTCAAACCCAACTTTTAGAGCAATATTACAGTATTATAAAAATGGATTTAGGTGTTTGTAATTTGGGAATGTTTTCTTGGGGTGTTACTATTACTATTATATGCGTTTCTGGCATTGAGAAATAGCTGCCCTTTAACAGTGACAGCCACTCACTTTAATCACTTTACCCCGGAGTCGGAAATTAGAAGTACCTTGCTACAGACACGCCCCATTTATGAGAGTCACGCAAGTGTGCATATTTTTCTCTTTTTAAGAAAACAATATAGCATAGGCAGTACAATGTCTGAGTCATGTTTACATATTGATTTCACACACATTTTATTTTAGTGTTGATGAGTAATTGTGTGTTTTCATTTAAGAAAATACAAAGTGTTGGTATTCCTGATTGTGCTCTCATCAGGCATTCTATGACTCATGATCATATATGGCATCAGGAATACCAACACTTTGTATTTTCTTAAATAAATAAAAAATAAAAATTGTAACTACAGTAACTCTTGGCATTTTCATTTCCCGCTGTACTGAAACCGAACCGTGACCCCAAAACCGCAACCGTGGGTTTGGTGAACTGTTACACCCCTAGAAGGAAGTATGCTATGGAGTGATTGATATGCATCAGAAAGGTATTGGAAAGTATAGGAAAACATCAGGGAGGATGATAATGATCATCATCAAAAAATCGTATATATTATCGTTTGTGGAGAATCAATTCATTTCCCTCAGTTATTCTGTGCAGATTCATCACTCTCCCATCTAACGAGTCCTGCATAGCTTGTGTTGTAGGTGGAGACAGAAAACATGTACATGTTCCTGAGAGTTATCGCTTTCAGGGATGGGGTCGTAGTCCGCTAGAAACCACTTTTACCACTCCGTTTGTCCCAGCGCTAATAAAGTTACTCACGTAATCACGATTCTATGAACTAAGCTGCACATTCAACTGACTGAGGAAAACACGACACATTCTTTCAGATTATTGCCGCGAGCCGCCAATTAAGTTGCAGAGAGACGCGCAATGACTATGGCTGAGCTGGATTATTCCTTGTTGTACTTTAGCCTCTTCTCTTGCAAGAAAACATACTGAGAAATGTGATGGAACATTTTTAGTTTTTCTTATTATGAATGAAAAATAGGCTGTTCTGAGAAAATGTTTCAAGCAATGCAAGCTATTTCCATTTTTACAACTATTGACCAAAACAGTCTTGTTACAGTTGATCACCTTAAATGTTTGCCTCTGGGTAAGTGTGGACGTCAGGCTTTATTTCTGTCTCTGTGAAAACCAACATTTTGCTGAAGCCCTCCTTCCATTGTTAATAGCCATGGAAGTTCAAGGATAAAATGTGCCCTGCAGATTGACGAGTAGATTCCCAATTCGCCCGCCTCATTCGCACAAATGTATCCCATTTCTTACTAAGTGTTTCATTTGTGTGGCCATAGAGGCATACTTACATTTGCATAGTAAGTGTTGCTACACCCTGCTACCCCACAAAGCTTGGCCATTTTGATGAATAAAAATGCAATCGCTAGCTATTTCCATTGTTACAACTATTGACCAAAACAGTATTGTTACAGTTGAATGTTACACCTTAAATGTTTGCCTATATCTGTCTCTGTATTACAAAAATAATTTTTGGCAAGAGATTGGACTTTCTTGGAATCCATATCCCCTGCCACATTTTCAGAACAAAAATGTATCCCTCTCATTTGCGCGCGCACGTGTATGTGTGTGCGTCAAATTAGGACAGATAACCCACCATTCCTGTTGTTTTTCTCCTTCCTTTTTATACAATCTATGAAAGCATTATGGAATCCTGTCTCTCATTCTGTGACATTAGCTTTTTTCCAATTACAGTTCTACAGCCGTTTTCAGAATGTCTGTCCTCGTCTGAATGGCGGATTAGCCTGTAAACATATATGTGAAGTTCCTATTTACAGGACCGAGCCATTGTGAGAGAACGAAATGCTTTCTTTACATAAGTTTGTCTTTATATAAGAAACATGCAACCTTGGTTGGTCCCTGTACAATATGTTGAGTATCTTGAATATGAGTGCTGCGTGAGCTGGTTTTAACTAAACGCTGTTGAGTTTGGACTCTTTGATAGGGTGATATTGTTCCATAGTGACAGTACGTTTTCTCAACCAACAATCCTTTCAATGTGCATTGATCAGTTGTTTGGCATACTGAAGATGGGATGGATCGAAAAAGGCCTGTCTTGTGTTTGGAGTTGAATGTCTTGGTCATCCGAGTCACCTGCCCACCTATAGCCTTCACTACTGTAGCTAGCATAGCTGCACACATAGTGATGTGTGATTTAATAAGGAGCATCCTTATTATATAAATACTATGCATGCCAGCCTCTATTTGCATAGTCATCTTACACACAGCTCTGACACACACACTTACCCCACCAGACATGCCACCAGGGGTCTTTTCACAGTCCCCAAATCCAGAACAAATTCAAGAAAGCGTACATTATTATATAGAGCCATTATTGCATGGAACGCCGTTCCATCTCATATTGCTGAAATAAACAGAAAACCTGGTTTCAAAAAACAGATAAAGCAACACCTCTCCCCTATTTGACCTAGATAGTTTGTGTGTATGTATTGATATGTAGGCTACGTGTGCCTTTAAAATTTGTTTATGTAGTTCTGTCCTTGAGCTGTTCTTGTCTATTAATGTTCTGTATTATTTCATGTTTTGTGTGGACCTCAGGAAGAGTAGCTGCTGCTTTTGCAACAGCTAATGGGGATCCTAATAAAATACCAATGCCAAAGGAGTCATCAACAAAACCTGATGATTTAACCGGCTTGATTTAGTTGCATGATGGGCCTTTCTGGCAAATCAGGGTATCCTTCTGTGGATTGGGGAAGAGAGGAGAGAAAGACATTTGCCATTTCCCTCCTTCCCTTTCTCTAGATCTGTTCCTTGTTGTGTTTCTTTCCTTCTCTCACCTTTTCTCTCACCCTCCTCCCTTTTTCTCACCCTCTCTCTCTTCTCTCGCTCCCTGCGCCTGCCTGCCTATAAGCTTTCTGTGTCATCCCACTGAGTGTCAGCAGGGGTGCTCTGTTTCCCTGCTCTGCCTCCGCTGTGTGAGTATCGATCTCCAAGACGCTTACACTCTCACACACCGGCTTCGCCTTGGGATGGTGCTACATCACCGTGCGGCCGGCCTTCTTTCTTTCAATCTCTCCTCTCCACCAAACAATTACGCTTCAATCACTAGGGGACTCGGTCCTATCTCTGCCGCCACATAGTTTAGCCCCCATCTAGGCCAATCACATTTCACCCTTCCCCGGGGGTCATACTGGGCACCACAGGAGGCCCCAACCAGCAGGAATTAGATCATGGAGCCCCCGAGTATTGGATTTGAGCTGCACCCATGCCTCCCCTTAGGCTTAGTTTAACTTCTCCCGCTCTGTTATGATTCTCGAGATCGCAAGAACTAGGACCTATGTCTTTGGCCCTCCCTACCTCTCCTTTCCGCTGCTTCTCTCACATCTCACTCTTTCCTGCGCTTTCTTCTTCTACCTCCCTTCATCCCCCTGTTCCAAAGCCCTTAATCAGAGCCCCCTCTTTCATTTTCCCTGGGCTTCCCAATCAACCAACCTACTGAATAATGGATGGCTGAGTTTATTTAAAATAACATATCAAGCTTATCCCACAACCATCACCACTCCATTGAGGAGAGGCATGAGCTAATGGAATGTCCCAAATGGCACCCTATTCCCCTTATAGTGCACAACTTTTGACCAGTTGGTGTTGAACGGCTTCACCCTTTCATCCTTCTTCATGAAACTGATCTCAGGCAGAGGTCGAACTTTGGTTTTAATTCGCACCTTTTCTGTGTACCCAATAGAATGAAAGGGGTTCTTCATCAAAAAGTCAACAAAAGTTGCCGTAGTGTTGGCGGCAAAAACTGCACACTCGAGTTGGTAGCTAGCTAACTAGCTAGCTAGGTACTGCTACTTCCTACTGAAGTTAGCAAGGCTAATTGAAATAAATTGCACTAACTGGACATAAAAATAAAGTCCTAAAACCAAGAAAACTATTTATAATCTACCTCCTCTGTCTCCTGTAATTTGAAGAAACTAATTTGAATGGAATAATAAAAATAAAAAGCTTAACTATCACTTTTAAATCTCTATCCAATAATGTCACCAACTCACCAACATGTCAGTTCATACTGCAAATGTTTTGATTGGTTGGAGGTCGTCCTCTAGAAGTGCTCATAATTACCATGTAGGTCTATGGAAGGGGGTGAGGCCTACGAGCCTCCTAGGTTTTGTATTGAAGTCAATGTACCCAGAGGAGGACAGAAGCTAGCTGTCCTCCGGCTATACCATGGTGCTACCCCAGAGAGTGCTGTTGAAGTTCCTAAAGACCTTAATTGCAAAACAGTGTGTTTTAATCAATTATTTGGTGACATATCAATATATGTAGTACTGTTTTATCGAAACCTTTTTTTATTGTTTCACTATTTTTATTTTTTTCTGAAATTTCACTGAGGAGGATGGTCCTCCCCTTCCTCCTCTGAGGAGCCTCCACTGAGTCATACAATGTTCCCACCAAAACCCAAACCCCCACCAAAGAGCATACAGACTTTAAGAGGTTCCCAGCCCCAGTCTCTACCCCCTGTGTGAGTTAAAGAAGAGAAGAGGAAGATCACGGCTGACACATTTATGCATGTTCACTTGAGCTAATTATGTCTTAGCTCTGCGCTGCCTGGCTGTCAACTTTGATTCTCTGCACTAGGAACTGTACGCCAATGTCACCCCTCCCTTGCTCTCTACTTCTCTCTCTCTCTGTCTTGCTCTCTCCCTTCATCTCTCTCTCTCCTTCTCTTACTCCCTCTCTCTCCCCCTCCCAGACTGTACTGTAAGAGCTGTCTGTGAAGTAAAATACAAATATGACATTATTTGTATTAGTTATTGAGGCTGATGTCTAACTTGGAGGAAAATAGTTGTGGTTCAATCGTTGTTACTTGCTGTGTCTTGTCTGTGTGTGTGTGCATTGCTGTAGATGGAGGAGTGAGTAAGCCATATCTCCTGGCTCAACAGAGAGCCTGCTGGTAAGTTACTGTAGAATACATCCTCCAGTGTCCAGCTCCCTGCTCTGTGCTGAAGACAGGACATGCACAAATACACACACACACACAGGCTTGTTTTACTAAACTTGTGGGGATACACAATTGATTCCAATTCAAAATCCTATTTTCCCTAAACCTAACCTAAACGCCAAAACCTAACCTTAACCCTAACTCCTATCCCTAACCCCTAAACCTTTTAACCTCTATCGTTAACACTAATTCTAACCCTAAACCCCTTAGAAATAGCCTTTTTCCTTGTGGGACATATTTGTTGGATTACTATTCTTGTGGGGACTTCTGGTCCCCACAAGTATAGTTAACACTAGAACCGCTAAAGCAGTCATTTTGACTGCTCGTGAATGTATTTATTTTATTACTCTGCCATTTTTAAAGTCATCCTTCCCTCCGTCCTTGACTTTTCCTAAATAAGTCTATGTAACACTCCCATTATTAGAATCGTAGTATCCCAAACAGAGCTGGAGTTATAGCCAGTTGTAGGAGGGTCATTATTTGGATGGTTTTCCCCCCCTTGCTCCTCCTCCTTCTGACAGTAGGGCCTGCTCCACTCATTTCCCTGACATTGGAAGGTGCAGTGGCCAGTTGATAATCACCCTGATAATTGCCTTGAAACTGAACCTAAACTGTACTGAAACTAATTTCACACATATAATAACCAATTAAATAACTGAGGTAAAGTATGATGGGGAAGAATGGGTGAGTTGATGAGCGAGGGGAAGCGGACAATACATAATTATGTAATCACCAATTGTGTATGAAGAACAGGACGGGCCATTTCTATTGTATTGGTATATTCTAATTATAATCTCAAAAGGGTATGAACCCTATATCAGTCCACCAAATCCAAGCAGCCTACTTGAGAGCGTGCGTAATTTACAATGGCAAGGCGATCAAGACAAATGGATGCACATGCTGCGTTATCGCTGCTACAAGATATGAATGAAAACGACTCAGATGGTGGGAAAGAAATGAATCATGACATCTCTGATGAATATTCTTCTGAATCTGAGCCTCAGCCTGAACCTACACCTCCTAGGTCTACGCGCAAAAAAGCCAGAACGGTATGCATCCGAGCAGGTTCCCGTGCCACCAGCAAATGAAACAGCGAGACGGGAGAGGAAGGGACGGCACCATTTAGGAAAAGATCCACATCGGGCAGCAGGTGAGCGAGTGTTGGAGAATGTGGTGATGAGGCTTGTGGAACCCTACGTTAACAAGGGGAGAAATGTCACCATGGACAATTTCTTCACTTAATAACTGTCATTGGCGAGCAAGTTGCTTGCAAATAAAACAAGCCTAGTCGGCACCATGAACAAAGCGAGACGGGAGCTCCCTCCCTCTGCGCAAAATAAGGCACCTGCACAACCATTGCACTCCACAACTGTGCTGAAGAATGACAGGACAACACTCACGCTATACCAATGCAAGACAATAAATAACTTCTCTGTCATGAGCCCCATGCATCTGACAGTTGCCATCGACGAGGACACAATAAAAATATACTATTACCCACTACAACCAAACAAAGGTATGCTAATATTACATATGCATCGCCATATATAGATAAACTTATGCAATGCATTATGCTCTTCTGTATAACACGTTGTTTTTCCTAGGGGAAAATAATCCTAATGTTTTCTACTCTATTCTGTTCCATAGGTTGGTGTGGAAGTTTTGGATCCGATGGCACGGCTGTACTCTGAAAAGAGGCACCCTCAGAAGGCCTGTTGCTGTGTTCTACAACACGCTTGACTTGGCTGCTATCGACGCACTGGTGTTGTTCAAGCAGTGCAACAACAACACCATGCCCTGGAGAGACTTCATCATGAGTCTAGCATACGGGCTACGTGAGGGACATATGAGGGCCAAGGCAACAGCAAAGATTCCACGTGAGGCTTTGCGTGAGCCAAATTGTACACAGCTCCCGGTGAGGAGACTGTGCCAGGTGGCTAGATGCACAAAGAACTGAACCCAAGACACCGGTGTCGCCTGCAAGTGACGTGTTTGTGGGAAGTGTGTCAAGCAAGTGAAAGTGGCGAAGATTTGTGTCTACTGTTAGGACAAGGGATAACCGCTAAATGAAGTCCAACTGATGCCATTGTGTGAAAACGCAGACCATGTAAGCCGGAGCTGACAATAATTGACTATTTATGACTGCTGTCATATCGACACTTATATTCATTATAATGCCATTATTGCTTTTGTGCCGATTTTCACTATTTATCAAGCATACTTGGCGCTAATAATGATGTTTAGGCTACTACTTTCATCGTTTGACCTTGCGTTTTTGCTGACCGTTCGTCTTTGTGGCTGGGATATTTTGTAAAAAAAAAAAAATCTTAATAAAAGGAAGCCGTTACCGCGTTCAACACATATGGTCTCTGTTTCATAGTTGTGACAAAGGCACTCCACGAATAACATGTATTGAACAGTTGGATGTTTTTATATATATATAAAAGCATCCAGCTTTTTTTTACGTATAGTGTACAGTAACATAAACTAATGAAAATGCTTGTTATAAAAATACAACGGATTCTAATGTTACCTAACACCTTCATGAACACAACCAAATGATTATTCTAGCGATAGCAGATATGAGATGTATTAATTACACTGTTAGAATGTTGCAGTCAGAATGACTGCTTGTAAGCTTGAAGGGGGGGGGTCCCTCGAGGCCCAGCGGAGGCCCAGCGGAGTCCCAGCGGAGGCCCAGCCGTTCTAGTGTTAAACATGTCCACACACACACACACACACACACCTACTACTACACTCAGGTGCTGTCTGCCACTGGAGGTCATTGTTCCCCATATCCCAGGGCAGTCAGCCCTCTCGATCGCGCTCTGTCTGTCTGTCTGTCTGTGTGTTGGTTTCAGTGTGACTGCTATGGTCATCCCTTCCTTTCTCTCTCCTCCATGAGAGAGAAACATAATAAAGCAGAGCTGCTTTGAGAGAGCCTAGACGCAGTAAACTGAGAGGGAGGAGGGTCTGTTGGAGGGTGGATGTACAGTAAATTACACAAATTGGATGTTCCACCTCAAAAAGCAGAAGAAAGAGGATTTCTACACCCACCATCTCAGATTTTTCTGAAATTGTTTCTGTTAGAAACAGATAAGATTAGCATTCCTGCAACATTATTTTGTTAAAACATAATTTGGTCTCAGAAATTAAGCTAATTGATTTCACCCAAATTGGCCATTTTAATTTATAGGATTCATATAATATTTAATAAATACGTCTGATTTGGAGGAAACATTTTTAGACATGAGCAATCCAAAGATATGGTCAAACGCCACCCAGGGACACCCCATGCCAATACCACCCCAACAACGAGTATATAGTATCAGTTCTCTATGTCTGACAAGTAGTATGGAGCTGCGGCTCGGAGTGTTGTTTCTTCATCCTATGTAATGTATTCTCTGTGCATTTAGTGATGGGTTTTTTCTCCTCCTGTTCAGAGAAATTAGTCATTGAAGTTGTTAGGTTTATGTCCCATCCTACAGCCTGATATTACCAGGTTCTGACCACTAAATACTGTTTCCCCCTCTGTTGTTGTAATGTACAGTATGTGCATGGAGGCAGCCCTAAACCCATTGTAGGTCTGTCTATTGAGCCTCTGCTTTCCAATTCTTGTTTTATTGAATGATACTACACTGATCAAAAATATAAACGCAACATGTAAAGTGTTGGTCCCATGTTTCATGAGCTGAAATAAAAGATCCCAGATATTTTCCATACACACAAAGCTTATTTCTCTCCAATTTTGTGCACAAATGTTTTTACGTCCCTTTTAGTGAGCATTTCTCCTTTGCCAAGAGAAAACATCCACCTGACATGTGTGGCATGTCAAGAAGATGATTAAACAGCATGATCATTACATAGGTGCACCTTGTGCTGGGGACAAAAAAAGCCCACTCTAAAATGTGCAGTTTTGTCACACAACACAATGCCACAGATGTCTCAAGTTTTGAGGGAGCGTACAATTGACATGCTGACTGCAGGAATGTCCACCAGAGCTGTTGCCAGATAATTGAATGTTAATTTCTCTACCATAAGCCGCCTCCAACATTATTTTAGAGAATTTGGCAGTACGTCCAACCGGCCTCACAACCGCAGACCACTTGTAACCACGCTAGCCCAGTACCTCCACATCCGGCTTCTTCACCTGCGGGATCGTCAGAGACCAGCCACCTGGACAGCCGATGAAACTGTGGGTTTGCACAACCGAAGAATTTCTGCACAAACTGTCATAAACCGTCCCAGGGAGCTCATCTGAATGCTCGTCATCCTCACCAGGGTCTTGACCTGATTGCAGTCCGGCGTCGTAACTGACTTCAGTGGCCAAATGCTCACCTTTGATGGCCACTGGCACTCTGGAGAAGTGTTCTCTTCACGGATGAATCCCAGTTTCAACTGCACCGGGCAGATGCCAAACAGCGTGCATGGCATCGTGTGGATTTTTGCTAATGTCAATGTTTTGAAAGGAGTGCCACATGGTGGCGGTGGGATTATGGAATGGGCAGGCATAAACTACGGACAATGAACACATTGCATTTTATCGATGGCAATTTGAATGCACAGAGATACGTGATGAGATCCTGAGGCCCATTGTCGTGCCATTCATCCGCAGCCATCACCTCATGTTTCAGCATGATAATGCACGGCCCCATGTCGCAAGGATCTGTACACAATTCCTGGAAGCTGAAAATGTCCCAGTTCTTCCATGGCCTGCATACTCACCAGACATGTCACCCATTGAGCATGTTTGGGATGCTCTGGATCGATGTGTACGACAGCGTGTTCCAGTTCCCACCAATATCCAGCAACTTCGCACAGCCATTGAAGAGGAGTGGGACAACATTCTACAGACCACAATCAACAGCCTGATCAACTCTATGTGAAGGAGATGTCGCGCTGCATGTGGCAAATGGTGGTCACGCCAGAGACTGACTGGCTTTCTGATCCACGCCCCTACCTTTCTTTAAAGGTATCTTTGACCAACACATGCATATCTGTATTTCAAGTCATGTGAAATCCATAGTTTAGGGCCTAATTAATTTATTTCAA
The DNA here is from genome assembly GCF_020615455.1 of Coregonus clupeaformis. Taxonomy (NCBI): domain Eukaryota; kingdom Metazoa; phylum Chordata; class Actinopteri; order Salmoniformes; family Salmonidae; genus Coregonus; species Coregonus clupeaformis. The sequence goes on from NC_059222.1 coordinate 23,332,320, forward strand.
TTAACTGATTTCCTTATGAACTGTAACTCAGTAAAATCTTTGAAATTGTTGCATGTTGTGTTTATATTTCAGTTCAGTGTAAAAAGGAGTTGTACTGTAGTACAGATGACCTCTTTTCTCCACCCCTCAAAACAGCTGGACTGGAAGCAGCCAACAGGGAGTATAGACTGATAAGGGGGAGCAGTCATTCTCACAATTTACTGACACAAGTGTAGGGTTCTAACTGATGTAACTGGTTGAAGCCAGGGGCTGGTGTGGGTCTGGTCTGTGGTGGACTGTAGTAAGACTCTCGCGTGCTCTCTCTCTCTCTCTCTCTCTCTCTCCTGGGAAACCTCCTGGGAAACCTTTGCCCCCGGACCTACTGGTTACTAATCCCCAGTCCCATAGTAACCAGCTCTCTATAGGCTATAGTCTCCAGGCAGTGGGCAGCTAATGGGGATTGAGTTTATAGCCTAGTAAGTAGCCCAGTCAGGCTGTATGGGAACAGCTGAGCAGCACGCCTCATGGCAGACAGCACACAGAGCTGGTCTGGCCCAAAAATGGAATCAGCAGACGGCAAAGCAGTTAAATTAATGATATGGTCTGGTGTGGATCCTTAGAGAGAGGAGGGAGTGGAAGAAAAAGAGAATATAAGAGCGGGAGATCGGAGGTGTCTTCCTGTGTATAGGGCACATAACTAGACCTCTCCCCCTAGTCTCCCATTAGTGTAAGGGAAACGAGGGATAGGACTGGGGGAATACAGATTTCTCCTCTCCTCTTCCACCCCACCCTTGACTTAGCTATGACAGACATAGCCGGAATAGGACAAACTTATCTAAGGTCAGTTTTACAGTTGAAGTCGGAAGTTTAACAAACTATAGTTTTGGCAAGTCGGTTAGGACATCTACTTTGTGCATGACACAAGTAATTTTTCCAACAATTGTTTACAGACAGATTATTTCACTTATAATTCACTGTATCACAATTCCAGTGGGTCAGAAGTTTACATACACTAAGTTGACTGTGCCTTTAAACAGCTTGGAAAATTCCAGAAAATGATGTCATGGCTTTAGAAGCTTCTGATAGGCTAATTTACATCATTTGAGTCAATTGGAGGTGTACCTGTGGATGTATTTCAAGGCCTACCTTCAAACTCAGTGCCTCTTTGCTTGACATCATGGGAAAATCAAAAGAAATCAGCCAAGACCCCAGAATACTTGGGAGCAATTTCCAAACGCCTGAAGGTACCACGTTCATCTGTACAAACAATAGTACTCAAGTATAAACACCATGGGACCACGCGGCCGTCATACCGCTCAGGAAGGAGACGCGTTCTGTCTCCTAGAGATGAACGTACTTTGGTGTGAAAAGTGCAAATCAATCCCAGAACAACAGCAAAGGACCTTGTGAAGATGCTGGTCGAAACAGGTACAAAAGTTTCTATATCCACAGTAGTAATACGAGTCCTATATCGACATAACCTGAAAGGCCGCTCAGCAAGGAAGAAGCCACTGCTCCAAATCCGCCATAAAAAAGCCAGACTACGGTTTGCAACTGCACATCGGGACAAAGATCGTACTTTTTGGAGAAATGTCCTCTGGTCTGATGAAACAAAAATAGAACTGTTTGCCCATAATGACCATCGTTATGTTTGGAGGAAAAAGGGGGGACTTGCAAGCCGAAGAACACCATCCCAACCGTGAAGCACGGGGTGGCAGCATCATGCTGTGAGGGTGCTTTGCTGCAGGAGGGTCTGGTGCACTTCACAAAATAGATGGCATCACGAGGAAGGAAAATTATGTAGATATATTGAAGCAACATCTCAAGACATCAGTCAGGAAGTTAAAGCTTGGTCACAAATGGGTCTTCCAAATGGACAATGACCCCAAGCATACTTCCAAAGTTGTGGCAAAATGGCTTAAGGACAACAAAGTCAAGGTATTGGAGTGGCCATCACAAAGCCCTGACCTTAATCCTATAGAACATTTGTGGGCAGAACTGAAAAAGCGTGTGCGAGCAAGGAGGACTACAAACCTGACTCAGTTACACCAGCTCTGTCAGGAGGAATGGGCCAAAATTCACCCAATTTATTGTGAGAAGCTTGTGGAAGGCTACCCGAAATGTTTGACTCAAGTTAAACAATTTAAAGGCAATGCTACCAAATACTAATTGAGTGTATGTAAACTTCTGACCCACTGGGAATGTGATAAAATAAATAAAAGCTGAAATAAATAATTCTCTCTACTATTATTCTGACATTTCACATTCTTAAAATAAAGTGGTGATCCTAACTGACCTAAGACAGGGAATTTTTACTAGGATTAAATGTCAGGAATTGTGAAAAACTGACTTTAAATGTGTATGTAAACTTCCGACTTCAACTGTATATACCAACAGGTACATTGGGTTATGCACCACGTCATGTAAGACTTGTCATAAGCACGTAGGCCTATAACCCACTTGTAATGTCTGAATGTCATTTCATCAGCCTCCAACTGTAGCGACGTAGCCTAGTGGGTGCGACAGATAACTCAGCATATTGTGTGGACTGTAAACAGTCCTAACCCCCCCAGGCTTATAGGCCTTGATGTTGTACCACTCAGCTGTTTCGACCGACCACTGCTCTTCTGGCAGCAGCCAAAAGAGCAGCAGCCCGTCCGCCATTGTTGTCATGTTGCTGGAATTGTTGTTCAGGTGCACGCTGCTAATGCTGGGTCTTGCTGCTGTTTTGTGTGGGGTCTGCCTGTGTATTTGATCAGTGGGTGTGTGTCTGTTGCTTCTTTTTCTCTCTCTGTTTAATTGTGTGTGTGTGTGTGTGTGTGTGTGTGTGTGTGTGTGTGTGTGTGTGTGTGTGTGTGTGTGTGTGTGTGTGTGTGTGTGTGTGTGTGTGTAAGCATCTGTACGTATTTACGTTGAAACAATGCTTGCTGGCCGAGCGCTCCACACACAGCAAACAGCTGCCGTTCAGTCAGCGGTAGGTAGCATCTGACAGGCCTCCTTATCATACCCAGCCTGCTGTGTGTGTGTGTGTGCAAGTTTGTGTGCATGCACACATGCGTGCATGTTTGTATCTATGGCCAGTGATTAGCCATTTTTTGTGGCGGCTCTACTCCGATTGCAATTAACACCCACAGGTCCTGAGCTATGGGGCTGGGGCGGCAGGCAGGCGGGTGGATGACTGCAGGCCTGGCTGATGCCTAGTGCCCAACCGGCTGACTGTTAATCATGTGGAGTAAAGAAACTGCTAAGCTTACATGCATACACACACGGGCAAACAAACACACACATACGAACGTAGAAAAAAGGGCTGGGAGGGCTTGATCGTGTGTGTACCAGTATTTGTGTGTTTCCCTCCCTACTAACCAGGTTATATAATGATAATCTTTGTGGGATAGCTGAATGTCAGCAAATCCATTATCCTTTATCTGAGCTCCCCAGAGCAGAGGGCGAGAATGATGGAAAAGGAGAGAGGGGTAGATAAAGGGGTGTACAGTGGATGTGTGGATGGATGGATGGACGGGCCGCTGGTGTCCTGTGACTAGCACAGCCATGTTTACTGTCCCGCTCTCTCTCTTTCTATCTCTCTTCGTGATGAATTATTCACATGCTATTTCCTCACCTGTATCACACACTCAGTATCTCAGCTCCAGTACCGAGCCCTACACACACACACACACACACTTGCAGATTACACACACACACACACACACACTATCCCCCAACACACACACCCCATATCAACCCCACAGCACCAACATCAAACCCTGTAGTTTGGAGTGCTCCCCTGCCATAGCCTAGCAGGGTTTGAGGGCTGTTAAAAGCAGAACAGTAATATGGTCCACCAGGCCGGGGCCTGCCTCCTGTTATCCCTGCATGGCTGGCCTGCCTGGGCCTGATGACTCTTGTACTCAGTGAGAGCCTGTCTTCATCCGATCACGTCACACTGTGGGTGGATCAACTGGAGCGTGACACTGCACCGGCTGCCTGGAACTGTCATTAGCATACTGCATAAGAATATTACTGAGGATACTGGCCTACTAAAAATGGATTACATTTATACAGGGTTTTTCACTAGGTTTCAAAGCACTTTACAATACACTGTATGGGGCTCACTCACACCATCTAACACTGTCACTTTGTGATTGACCTCTCACCACACATCAGCTATCACAGTGGAGTACTACTGCTAGTAATATGATTACTGATTTGATTGGTTACTACTACCAGGCAACTACTACTGCCACCACGACTATTACTGCTACTACTACTTCTATGACAAGTACTACTGTACCTTACTACTACACAACATAGGCTACTACTACCACCGTCATATCAGTAACACTACCACTATTTCCTCCTACAGTAATGTCCATAATTATAGGGCTCATCAGGATGCAGTCTGAGTGAAGAGGAGGAGGGAGTGATGAATGATCTATATAAAGAAAAGAGAGGAAGATGGAAAATGCAAGGCCCTCAGCCAAGTAGGTTATGGGTCAGTGTTTAAACCGGTTATCATGCATGCATGAATACTATAATTCAATCTATTCAGCATATATTTACAGTATTCAGACCTCTTGACTTTTTCCACACTTTGTTACATTACAGCCTTATTCTAAAATGTATTAAATCGTTTTTTTCCCCCTCATCAATCTACACACAATACCCCATCATGACAAGGCAAAAACAGGTTAGTATTTCTTTGTGCAAATTTATATAAAAAAGAAAAAACTGAAATATCACATTAACATAAGTATTCAGACCCTTTACTCAGTACTTTGTTGAAGCACCTTTGGCGGCGATTACAGCCTCAAGTCTTCTTGGGTATGATGCTACAAGCTTGGCACAGGTGTATTTGGGGAGTTTCTCCCATTCTTCTCTGCAGATTCTCACAAGCTCTGTCAGGTTGGATGGGGAGCGTCGCTGCGTCTCCAGAGATGTTTGATCGGGTTCAAGTCCGGGCTCTGGCTGGGCTACTCAAGGACATTGAGACTTGTCCCAAAGCCACTCCTGCATTGTCTTGGCTGTGTGCTTAGGGTCGTTGTCCTGTTGGAAGGTGAACCTTCACCCCCAGTCTGAGGTCCTGAGCGCTCTGGAGCAGGTTTTCATCAAGGATCTCTCTGTACTTTGCTCCGTTCATCTTTCCCTCGACCCTGACTAGTCTCCCAGTCCCTGCCACTGAAAAACATCCCCACAGCATGATGCTGCCACCACCATGTGTCACCGTAGGGATGGTTCCAGGTTTCCTCCAGACGTGACGCTTGGCATTCAGGCCAAAGAGTTCAATCATAGTTTCTCATGGTCTGAGAGTCTTTAGGTGCCTTTTGGCAAACTCCAAGAGGGCTGTCATGTGCATTTTACTGAGGAGTGGCTTCCGTCTGGCACCTCTACCATAAAGGCCTGATTGGTGGAGTGCTGCAGAGATGGTTGTCCTTCTGGAAGGTTCTCCCATCTCCACAGAGAAACTCTGGAGCTCTGTCAGAGTGACCATTGGGTTCTTGGTCACCTCCCTGACCGAGGCCCTTCTCCCCCGATTGCTCAGTTTGGCGGGGCGGCCAGCTCTAGGAAGTGTCTTGGTGGTTCCAAACTTCTTGACACAATCCTGTCTGAGATCTACGGACAATTCCTTCGACCTCATGGCTTGGTTTTTGCTCTGAAATGCACTGTCAACTGTGGGGCCTTATATAGACAGGTGTGTGCCTTTCCAAATCATATCCAATCAATTGAATTTACCACAGGTGGACTCCAATCAAGTTGTAGAAACATCTCAAGGATGATCAATGGAAACCGGATGCGCCTGAGCTCAATTTCGAGTCTCATAGCAAAAGGTCTTAATACTTATGTAAATAAGGTATTTCTGTTTTTGATTTTTTTATACATTTGCTAAAATGTCTAAAAACCTGTTCACTTCGTCATTATGGGGTATTGTGTGTAGATGGATGAGGGAAAACATTTATTTAATCAATTTTAGAATAACATAACAAAATGTGGAAAAAGGGAAGGGGTCTGAATACTTTCCGAATGCACTGTATGAGATACTAAAAACAGCGATGTCATTGTGTCCGTTTAATCACAATGTATTCTTTCCAAACCCCATCGTCAAAGTTGTTGTATTGAGTTAACAAAGCGAAGGCTGCAGACATAGAGAGACACACTGCAGTGGTGTGAGCTGTGATCAGAGTACTAACACACACAGGCGGCAGGATTTCCGTTAGGAAAATGTGGCGCTTGACATTTGACCTGCAGCATTTAAATTGACTGGACATTTGAGAGATTTACCAGACCCATATGCATTAGGTGCGTAATCTGATTAAGGCGTCTACCCACGGTGCTCAGAATGACAGAAATCACATTTAGCTAATGGTCATTAATCTTAACAGAACATGCAACTCGAGGATACAACGGCGTGCGTCCATTTTACCGAATTCCAATGCACACTTTGAAGATGTTAGAGTAACTGTCCACATTTACTTTTCCTCAGCCAACAAGACAAGTAACAAACAGCTAAATCACTAGCCTATGTCAATCTACTATCCCCCATAGTAGAAAGGTTGACCTATTCTATTGGTCAGCTTGTTGTTCTGTGCAAGAAAGAAATAGACTATTCCAAACAGATGGACAGTTGTGGGACAATAGATCCCAAATTCATAAAACCAGTACATCAAAAAAACTTTTAAAATAATTGAGGCTGATACAACAGATCAGAAAGTTATTCACATAAGCACAGCAATGCGCACATGGTAGTAGGCTACTTGCGAATGTTCGTTCCATAATGCACTTAGTGGGAAAACACGTTGTCAGAAGCGCGCTACACATGCGAGTGTTTTCATGACTGAGATGAAAATATATGTTAGAAATTTAGAAAGATGGGAAACCTAAAGATGAAACAACTAGAATGGGTTGCTAATATGACTTGGATTGTGCCTTTGGCTATTGGACAATGAAAGAAATGTGATTTGAAAACGAATAGAACATGAGAGAAATAAGCTACTTGTTTCAATGGCATATGGAAGTCTTTATAAAAAATAATTGGGTCCGGATTTTGGCTAGGGTACTTTGAAGCAAGGTAAGACATGCCTCATAATGTGAAGTAAAACGTTCAGGTTTCACACAATTAAGAAGTCAAGTATGTTTTCAAAATTCATACTGCCTCCAGCTCACGTTGCCAAGTGTGACGCGCTGAAGCCTGCCTACCATATGCTCTTGAATGGCGAATGGGAAGTGCGCTTCAATTACCAGTTGAGAATAGTAGCTCTTTTTAATCGTTGCCATCAAAACTGTTTTTAACACGCGATTGCATTTAGAATTGTTGTGCAATGATTGACATGTTTCACTCCAATAGCAACAGGAACCGTAGCAGCAGCTCTCCCGCTGTAGTATCTGTATGCTGTGCGCATGTGATAAATAAGAATCATAAACACACGCGGCAATATAATTCCAATAAATTATGCAAATTAACCAATCGACAATAAGCATGACCGCTCAAATGTATTTCCATCAACTGGTATTTCCATAAATGAATAGGCTAAAAAGTATTATTTTGCAATGGGATATTCTCCCGAACAATTAGCTGGAGCCAGTTTTTTTATTTATCTGCTTCTTTTTTTTGGGAGGGGGGGCAAGCCGACACACACACAGCGCCCCACCAGCCCATCAGGGCACCTCCCCAGCCCATATAATGGTTGAGGCTCAAGCAGCGAGCAGGGCATTTCAGAAACACACCAGATAATAGGCCGCCTGGCCATCCAGCTGGCAAACTGGGGGTGCTTCATTGAGAACAGAGGCCGGCACTGTGCCAGCCTACTGCCCAGCCAGCCAGCTGAGAGGGATGGATGGATAGACTGAGAGAGAGGGAGACGGAGAGGTAGAACATTTAGTTAAAGTGACAGAGAAAGGAAAGAGTGAGAGAGGGCAAGAAAAGAGACTGGGATAGTGGAAAAAGAAGGGGGAGAGCGAAAAGAGTGATGGCCCTGTTAGCGCCACATGAGCTCTGTCATGTCATGTCAGGCCTCTCAGCTTCCCCCTCACACTCTTCTCACCTCCCGCATTAACAAATTAATCTGTGAAACACCCATGCCTGTGCTACACACACCCCAAACACACGCACGGTTTTGTTCCAATTTACTTGAAGCTATCGCAGATAAACACACAATCACTTACAGATGAACAGATACAGATATACACATGCAGACACACTCATACTTTTACGCATTTGCACACAATTTCACAATCATGGGCACAAAAGCCGGTATTTCCCTGTGAGGAGTGAACCTGGGGATGGGAAGCGAGGGAAGCTCCAGAGGGAGAAAGGAAGGGGGAAAAGGAGCATGACTCTTCATCATGCTGTCAGCAAGGTGCAGCTTTAGCGTGGCGGCTGGGGAATAAAGAGTGTTTTTAGAAGGTGCTGCAAGGATGAGTCGGATAAATGGTCTTCTTTCATCCAAAGAGCCAAGCAGAGACCCACCGGGTCAGGATGGGTGGGGCTAGTGTGTGTGGTTGTGCGTGTGTGCGTGCAAACCTCTGTGCATGCTTACGTGTGTGTGAGTGAAGAGACTTGTTTTGTTACCCCCTGACACCGCCATAACATATTATGTTTTTTCGGCTAACCCCTCCTTTGAGGAGTGAGTGGGAAAAGTAATGTAGTTCAGAGGGCTATGTAAGGTGGAACAATGGCCCTGAAACATTGAATAAGGAGTGAATGGGGGCCAGGGCTGGCATGACAATGGGGAAGACCCAGGGGTGAAGAGAGGGGGGATAGGGGAAGATTGATGATGCAGCTCCGCTGGTTAAATATTATCAGGCTCTTTTCTTCATGTATCAAACCCCCCTATGCACTCCGAGAATAGAACGGTCCGCAAGGCTAATGATCTCTCCTTCTGGGCCATTCACTTTGTAATGCACTGTTTACCAACTATTGAGAGACTGGAGCTCTCTCTTTCTCTGTACTGCTTTGCAACACAGATGGTTTGGGTATCCATAGTGATTATGTATGTCTTTCACTGTCAGCAAATCTAGGGAAGCATTCAGAGTTACGGTTTAAAGGGTAAAGAAGTTAACCGTCTCCCAAGACGATAGTAAATTGATTAAAACTTGTCTTGAAGATAGAGAAACCTCTCAGAAAGAAACTTAGTCGAGCACTATTGGCAAAAGAAAAGATTCCCTTTGGAACTTGTCGAGTTGTTGTCTGCTTTATTCGTTGCTGTTTGAGTGACAGTTTTATTTGTGCATGCCTATCCATTTATATTAATCTATATAAATCCATTAAAGGCCATATAATTCTGATAGTTCGTCCGACACGACAGTTTTGGATTTTGAATGTGCGACCAACTAGGTAATTTTATTTGTGAAGGGCAAGAATATGCGTGGGATTCAGAACGCCTTGTAATATTTTCGCAGAATCTCTCCATTGAAGCCGTTGCGACAAAGGGCAGCCCCGTTCCGCTTAGAGCGACATGTCGAGGGACTTCTCAAGGCTCTTCCACTGTTGAAGCTAGCAGAATGGGAGCTATTAGCTGGATGAAAAGTCTTCTTCCCTGATAGTGCACTTCCACTGTCAGGGTTGTCTCCAGTGACGTTGACCCACACCGAGTTGTGGGTAAAATGTCCAGCTCTCATCCAATGAACTGTTCTCTTCCAGTGGAGGAGGGATGGAGGGAGAGACATTGTTCTCTCATTGTCTCCTACACACACGGTGACGGGCTAGTATCATCATCAGCCTCTATAACCACAGGGCTTCTGCTGAGGCAGGGGGAGGGATAGGGGAGGAGCCCAGCCACCGCTATCATCTGCATTCTCTGCCCCCCACCCCCCACCCTACCTCACCTCCCTACACCACCACTCCCTATCATTGCCTCTCTTCTCTTTAATGTGGTTTGGGGCAATGGAGTCATCCATCCCATTACGCCCCCCCCTCCCCCCATCACCTCCAATGGTTAAACCCTAACCCCACCTCCCCCCACATGATCATCCCCCTCTCCCCTGATAGCAGCAGCGGTACCAGCATTTGTTATGCTGTTGGGCGCTGAAAGCTGTTGCTCTCTCCGACCGGCTTTTGTTGTCACAACCTGCTGGCTAAGCAGGGGATTTTAGATGTTCCATTTACATTTGAACTGGCTCTGGGTGGGGGGGCCTACAGGTTAGGCCTACAACAGGCCTGGACTGGGTGGATGGAAGGGGTGGAGTGGTAGGGAAGCGCTGTACAGTACCACCACAAACGGGGCATACCATTATGCCTAATGATACCCGCACTGCACAGCCCGGCGCTGTGCGCTAACTGCACTGCACATCCATCCAAACACCCACCCTCCATCCATCCGTCTGGTCACACTTCGGCTTTGTGCTGTTCAATAATCAGCCATGCCCAGCAAAGCGCCCACTGCCACCTCCCTGGGCACGTCTCAAGTGGAGGTCGCTGGCGGGGGTGTCATAATGCCGCGGGCCTAGGCGAGGGGAAAGGGAAAATCCACTTAAAGTGAACCCCGCCGGCCAGCACTTCTCGATAGGAAATCCTCTCTCTTCACTTCAGTTCACTCCAGGCTCTGAGAGAGAGAATCAAGGTTTTTATACAGGGCCTAAAGCCCTGAGCTGAGACTGAGGCAGAACTTGCCAGGTAGCAAGGCAGGCCTGAGATCTCTGTTGGGGAGCGATAGAGATGAAACACTAGACTGGAGAGAAGCTAAGTCTGTTTTGATGAGGGCTCTGTCTCTGTTTTCTCATTCTGTCAGTCTCGCTCTCTCTCTCTCTCTCTCTCTCTCTCTCTCTCTCTCTCTCTCTCTCTCTCTCTCTCTCTCTCTCTCTCTCTCTCTCTCTCTCTCTCTCTCGGTTCACTGATGCTCTGAAGTAGAGGCCAATCCGGGATGGGAGGATACAATAGATAGATGGATGGGTGGAACGAACGAAGAGCTGTAATTGCTTCACTGATCACAAAGTCTAATGAGGTAGTAGGGCCTTGGTAGAGCAGGGCTCTCTGCCAGCCAGCCAGCAAGCCTGATCCGTCTCTTCCTTCCTCCCTCCCTGCCTGCCTCTGCTCTTTCCTGTGTCATGATTGAATCATCCTTCTCCTTGATTAGCCCTAAGGCTCCAGTCCAGTGTTGCTGAGAATGTCTCAATCCCAATTCATTACCCATTCTATTGGCTATATTTCTAGGTTGACCTTTCAAGGTGATCTCTCTTGATTTGGTGAATTATTTCCAATTATTGATAGGTTTATTTCCTGATGGCTACCTAGATAATAATGTCCTAGAAGCTGAGCCACAACAACAACAACTGCTTCCTCCCAGCCCCTAGATCTTCAGTGGGAGGTATTTCCAGAATGCCGCTGGCTCTGATGGATTTATGAGCTCCCAATACTTTGGTAAACACCGATGTCAGCCTGCTTTGTCCTCCTGGCCAGTGATATAGTGAAGGTCCCCATAAAACAGGAAACCAGGTTATGGCCGCCATAGACTGGGCCAAACAATACAAGCCTTTATGGGGAGATAGGCCTGTACCATAAATGCCAGAATCTGCTGTTTGAGGGCCGTTAAAGGGGATAATGACATGGGGCTTTCATAAAGATCCCTGCAAGCCACATAACACCCACCACACACACACATCTTGGAGTGCCACCTCTCTGATGTTAGATCCATAGAAGGCTCCTGCCCTGGGTTCGATGGATCCATAGGAAAAAGGGGGAAGAGGTGGAAGTGGGGCGATGTCCATCGATACCGCGGCTTGTTCTCACATGGAGAGTCCTTTACACCATCAACTCACTGTCGGCGGGCGCAGCTGCTGTTTTTGGCCAGCTGCGGCGAGCACACGGGCTGCAGAAAACCAGCTGTGTAAACACACACACACACGGCTGGAAGCGGGGAGCAGGGTGATAACAGCGATGTCGCTAAGCCCATGCCATCTCAGGTATAGTGAAAACACCTGGGCTTGTGGGCCAGACAGACAAATGCAGCTCACTGTAAAGTGGAGTACTGGCAGACTGGCATGAGGATGTTTGCCATGCAGCGATGCCAGCCGTGGGAGTGAGCTGCACAGTCATGGGATAAACGCAGGACACACAAACTGCTGCAAAACAGAAGAGTTTAGAGACAAGAGTATGCACTATCTGTGTCTGTGTTTTTTGTTGCGAAGCTAGTGGACCTTCTTGCCTCTATTTCCTCATCTTAAGTTCTTTCTCTATTTGGTCTCTCCTGCTGTTCGGCTTTATTAGGTCGCACATAAGATATTATAAGAGAAAAGGAAAGCTTTGCAAAGCTGGCTTCCCTCGGCTATCTCTGATCTCCTAGTCTGGGTGCTGGTATTAACCATCTGTTGGCAAATGTGCTAGAGCTAGTGTGTGGGAGGAGGAGGAGGGTGTGGAGAACTGGGATCTGGATACGAGCAGATGATGGGAAATCCAAAATTAGACGAGCAGGACTGGACTGACTCAAACATGTCCGTCCTTATCTTGTCAGCAGATGGGTCTACTCCCTGCCAAGTGTTGTCGAGCGGACTAGCTGATGGGAAACACTACTTGGCTGGCTTTTCTCCACTCTTTTACCGAACTTAGCTGTAAAACACTTGACTTTTCCTTTTTTTTTTTTTGTCTGTCCACTCCGATAAAGAACATATTGTTACAGGAAGTAAGTGGAGCAATACAAATCTGAAAAGTGTGAGAACACAAGCATCAGGGGACAGCTGATTAGACGTTGCTGAATCGTGGCCAACGTTAGCAACAACAAAAAAACATACTCCTCCTTATCTTGCATGGTTCTACGCCTGTAAACCTCGATTTTTATTTCACCCTCTCAGCACTATAGCAGTTAGCCCAATGACCTATTGTTTGTTCTAACCTGTAGACCTGTAGCTAGCTATCTCCTGTCCTATGGGGGGGGAATGGTGAGGGACAACATTTTACTGCTTCTTAACACCCTTGATTGGGGCAAGGAGAGACGGGCTGTAAAAATAGTTTGACACCCTCAAGGTTCAGGCTGCAATCTCCTCTCCACCCTCACTCATAAAGCTCTCTGAATTCCCTCAAATAATCCATTCTTCCACTCACTCTCTCCCTTCTCTCCTCTCCCCAACCCCCATCCAATCTCTCCTCCAATTACGCTCCTTAATCATTGTGTTTACCCTCATATCCCTCTATTATTACTTACATAACAGTGCCATTTCTGCCAGACAATAATGCCTGAATGGTGCTTTAATCAAGGCCTTTCCATCAGTGGGCCGTTGAGGCTTTAAGTAACCACGCTTTGAAGCCTGATCCATGCAGTAGAGTAACACACACACACAAAGGTCCAATCTCTCTATAGCTTTCTGTGTTCTCAGGAGTGTGGAGCTTTTGAAGCCACTCTCTCTGTCTCTGGCATATTTGAGTAGGCTGGCTAGCTAGCACCGGCTCCTCCACCTCCTAGGCTTTGCCTTCACACACGGCCGCTAACTTGTGCCAGAAGCCACTGACCACATTCACTTAACCTCTAACTAGCCGAGCTTGCGTCCTTTGGCTCAGTGTTGGGTGTGACAATCCCGACTCTCTCACTTCCTAATGTCAAAACAAGCCTCTGGCTCCAGAGACCTGTCCTTCAAAGCCAGGGGCAGTGGGCACAGATATGACCGGGCACCGCATGGCAGCGTGCCAGCACCCTCATTCTCCCAGCGAATGCTGATGTAATATCCCCATGCCGAAAGGGAAAAAGCACCTCCCCCATTCTCTCTTCACTCTCTTTTCCTCTTCTGTCTCCATCTCTCGCTCTCGCTCTCTCTCTCTCTCTCTCTCTCTCTCTCTCTCTCTCTCTCTCTCTCTCTCTCTCTCTCTCTCTCTCTCTCTCTCTCTCTCTCTCTCTCCCTCTCTCTCTCTCTCTCTCTCTCTCTCTCTCTCTCTCTCTCTCCTCTCTCTCTCTCTCTCTCTCTCTCTCTCTCTCTCTCTTCCCCTCTAGCTATCTCTCTCTCTAAGCCTGAAAAACAGCACTCATTAAGTCTCCTGGCGCCTGCATAGATTCAGAATGGTTAGTTATGTTTTGAAGGAACTCTTTGGCATTGACTTCTGCTTCTTTTCAAGTCCCGGCAATGTGACTTTTGTCCTCAGAAGGCCTGAAAAAGAGGGTTGGTTACTCAAGCTTTCCCATGCCTCCTCTCCATGATAAGAAATAATCAACAATACAAGTTTCAGGTTTTAATGTCACATGCACAAGTACAGTGAAATGCCTTTCTTGCAAACTCAAAACCCAACAATGCAATAATCAATAACAATGTCATCCTAGAAAAAGAAACACGAGAAATAAGCAGAAATATAAAGAACACAATAAGTAAGCAAGCATACTATATACAGGGTCAGTTCCAGTACCATATTTACAATGTGCAGGGATACTGGATCGATAGAGGTAGATATTATTATTATTATTATTATTATTATATCTATAGGGGTAAGGTCACTAGGCATCAGGATATATGATAAAAAGAGTAGCAGCAGCTTGTATGTGAGTGGGGTGTACATGTGTGTAGAGTCAGTATAAATGTATGTGAATGTTATGTGTGAGTGAGAAGATTATGCAGTGAGTGTGTGAGTGTGCATAGAGACAAAAATGAAAAGAAAAAGGTCAATAAAGATACAAGGTTAACTCAGATAGTCTGTGTAGCTATATTGTTATCTATTTATCAGTCTTATTGCTTGGGGATAGAAGCTGTTCAAGAGCCTGTTGTTGCCAGGTTTGATGCACCGGTACCGCTTGCTGTACGGAAGCAGAGAGAACAGTCTATGGCTTGGGTGGTTGACGTCTTTAACGATTTTCCGGGTCTTCCTTTCACACCGCCTGACATAGAGGTCCTGGATGGCAGGGAGCTCGGCCCCAGTGATGTACTGGGCTGTCTGCACAACCCTCTGTAGCACCATGCGATGGAGGGCGGTGCTATTGCCATACCAAGCGGTGATGCAGCCAGTCAAAATGCTCTCAATGGTACAGCTGTAGAACTTCTAGATGATTTGAGGGCCCATGCCAAACTTTTTCAAACTCCTGAGGGGTAAGAAACGCTGTCGCGCCTTCTTCACGACTGTGCACGTGTTTGGACCATTTTAAGTCTTTAGTGATCGACCATTATCTCCCACTCTGGCTGTGCCAATACGATGTAGAGGTCAATTAAACACTGCCCAATCTGGGGAAAAAACAGGCAGAGAATTTCTGACACCATTACTCGTTGAGGCCAATCCTGAGAAGGAATTTCTTCTGTGGTATCTACCCAGAGCTGGCTCTCTGCTGACTTGTTATCAGTCAAAGTAAACAGTCTGGGCCCTGCATTAGATAAGGGTCACAGTCAAAGGAGGAGCAGGCCACCCCCCTCTGTGGACAATGACAATAATCCCTCTAACACCTTTTCAGTCAGGCCCAGTCATGGCCCTGTGGTTCAGGCAGAACGACTGCCCCTTCTCATTGAAGCCACAAATTAAAAATGTATGCACTCACTAACTGTAAGTCGCTCTGGATAAGAGCGTCTGCTAAATGAGTAAAATGTAAAAATGTAAACAAAGTTCAAGGCTGACCGTGGTACTACAGGCATTGTTAGCAGAAAACAGGATCCCCCATTATCGCGAATGGGAAGATGGCAATCTTCATGGACAATCTTTGTGAAAAAAACAAAAAAATGGCTTCTATTACACCAGATGTATGTCCTTGAACCGATTATTTTAAAATTGCACACAGAAGAAGTTATTATGATAATTTTGTTGCTAATGGCAGCATGCAGTACCTGTTCGGCCTTCAACTTGAGATACTGAATGAGAGGGGTCAGCACTGAGTAACCTGCAACATCACTTCCTGGAGAAGCTCAAACTGCGAATGTTATGTCTATATAAATCTCCCACATGAGACCCCATCTTAACAGACTTCCTTGGCTTCACATCTGCTAAACTGTGTACGCGACCAATACATTTGATTTGATTTGACATAGGAATGAATGGTGTCACGTGATCGATGGCATTGTCCATTCATATATACAGTCATTGGGTTCAGATGAGGCTGGGATGTACCAATTAGTGATGCGTGGGTCAGCTATTTGTTCACCCGCACCTGCCCGCAATTGCTAATAACCCATCCGCAACCGCCCAACTATATGTGATAAAGTGAAAATCTGAGACCCGCACCCGACCCTAACCTGCAAATAAATATAGAAAATGCGCTGGACAGTCAGAGATGGCGGAACAATTTTTGGACAGGGGGTGCGGGATTTATTTTTAAAGTTAGATAGGCCTATGTTTCTGCATATAATTTCCAACATTTTGGTAGGCTATTTGTTATTCAACTTCTCTATAATTACATAGACCTATATGCAGCTTCTCTTCTGTCATTATGTTGCCCTAGAAGACTAAATAAATCCTTGCTCATCAGAATAATGTCATACATCAATATAATGAATGTTTCAATCTAGTAATCTAGCTTCATCTGTAACGTTTTCTCTTTCATCTCTGCTACATTTATGGACCGGGAGTTAATGCAATAACAAAACAAACATTATTAAAGATATTCCATGCAAAATTTCCAAATTATATCAGTTTGACTGGTTTTAAGGGAATTGAAAGCTGTGAAAACGATCCAACATGTTTCTAATAAAATGTAAGTTCGGCTTGGATGTATATTTTATGTGGCTTAAATACTATCAGCTTTTATGATAAAGATAGCACTTTTACAGACGGTCCCTAACCACTCATTCATTCTCTTAAGATGCTGAAAGAAATCGATCCTATTTCTCCACTCCTGTTCCCGATTCAAAATGTACATTTGGTGTATCATTTTACTGCAAGAAAGGCTTAATTCTGCAGGAGTTGATATTATAAGGCCTACAGTTTCCCAAAAGCCTGTGGCAATTGGCGTGTTTTTGGCGCTCATACAGTTAGGCCCTAAAACATAGGCTTACGCACTAACGGCAGATACAAATAATCAAAGAAAAACCTCAATGTTGCCTTTAGATATGGATTGCACAAGAATTATACATTTATGGATTTTTTCTGCATTGTTTTCTTTTTATTCAACCCACCCGCCACCCCAAACACCCTTCATCCACACAACATTTCATGACCCTAAACCCGTCCACTCCGCGGATATAACCGCGGGGACTGCGGGTTATGAGTCAACCCGTTCATCATTATTACCAATAATGAGCCCTGGGTGGGGGAGGGGCACTGGCTAAACCCTGTACTGTGATATGCAAAGGTATCAGGCCTGAAACATCATGTAGGGGGAATTAGGAAAGAGTGGGACATCATATAAACTTGGACAGCTTAATCCTGACAAGTTTATTTATTGGTCTGACAAGAGAAAATCTAAACTATTGTTACTAAGCCCTTGCAGAGAAAAACCACATGATCAAAATCATGACACTTCATTGGTGTGACATCATAGAGGGGGGCAGAGCAAGCTTCAAACAGGAAGTGAAGTACACAGTAAGATCAGTGACATAGCTTTTTGTTCTGTTTTGATGTTAGGGTTATAGAACTGTCATAAATAATGCACTGTGCTAAATTGTGATGTAAATGTGCATACTATGTACTGGTGCATCAAAATACAAACAAAAAGTAAGCCAATATTATGTTTCAATTTTGTAATTGTCATTTTTTTTTTTTTTTTACTTTACCAACCATATCTAGCTAAAGTAGGACAGCATGGAGTAGCTAAAGTAGGACAGCATGGAGTAGCTAAAGTGGGACAGCATGGAGTAGCTAAAGTAGGACAGCATGGAGTAGCTAAAGTAGGACAGCATGGAGTAGCTAAAGTAGGACAGCATGGAGTAGCTAAAGTGGGACAGCATGGAGTAGCTAAAGTGGGACAGTCTAATAGGCTTTTCCAATGGAGGAAAGACATCCAGTTTACATTAGGGACCCCCTTGTACTTAGGTTTAGTCAGGGCTCTGGTTCTTCTAGTACTATATCCTGTTCATTGGTTCTATTAGTACTGTTATTTGAGTGAATTCAGAAAAAGTGTGACACTTGTTGCATTTCCATCTTCTGTAACCTCTTTAGACATCTGTCCAACATTCTAGCCCAACACATGATACTGTACATTCCTGAAATCCTCAAATGTTTCCTAATCACACGAAATTGAGTTCAGTTATCATTGGGGTACAATTAGGACTATAATAATGGTGTCCCAGTTTATCAAACATGCTGTCCCAGTCTAGCAAATGCGAACTGAAAATATGGTTTTGACTCTGTGTACGTAAATGGGTGTGTCATGCTTTCTGTGAATATGATATCAACATTTAGTTTTTTTTGTTTGATTAGGAAACATCTTGAGGATTTCAGAAATGTATCATGTGTTGGGCTAATATGTTGGATAGATGTCAGAAGAGGCTACAGAAGACAGAAATGCAACAAAAAAAATCTACTTATTCAGAATTCTTCCTATTAGTCAACTGGTCATAGTTTTGGAGTTATAAAGTTTGTATTATCTATTGTTTGGATGGAAATGGTTAGTGTTGTTTCAACACCCTGCTGGATCAGTGTTGTAATGATGTAGTAAAGGTTATAACAATGGAATAAAAACTAGTGTTGTCTACTCCTTTTTTTTAAGGAAATGGCAACAATGTTGCACCCACACCAACTTGATGTAGCAAACTTCATTCAAACTATTAGAAAACTTGGAAACGACTTTATATATTTTATTGTGGTTGGAAAAAGTGTCAGTTATTGGTAACAGTGCCTGGTTGACTGTAACTCGTAGCCTCTGAGCAGAAACCAGAAGTAATCTGCGCTGGTTCAGTGAGCAGCACTTTAGGGAAAGTGTGATTGTGTAATATTGGGTGTACAAGGTGGGAAACCTTGAATGATGTCAGATGAGAAACGCAGAGGCAAAATCCGAGTCAGCGTGTGGGTCATTTGGAGGTGAGGCTGCCTGCTTCCATGAGTTCAAGAAAAGTTCAGCCGCATAGCATTAGACAAATTAGCAGACAGCTACTGAGAGAAAAAAAGGAGGGTAGTGAACGATGAGAACACGGGGAAGGGGTCAAATTAGTTGGAAGGAGGTGCCCAAATGACGAGTGAGGGTAGACAACTTCTAGGAAAAGAGTTATAGGCACATTGAATAATAAATTATGTTCATTAACTCTCTGAAAAGACATAAGGTTAATTAAGGAGTTTACTAAACTTAATTATGTCATTCAATATGTTACTTTTTTAAAGTGCCACGCACTTTTATATTATAGAGAGGCAGGCAGAGGCGCCAGCGGGCTTGTGTTCGTTCCTCTCACATATGCCCCACGTCCCGCTCTGTTTGGTGATGTCTGTGAAGGGTTAAATAAGAAGCGATTGTAGGTGGAGCCGAAGCCCAGCTGCTGTGCCTTGTCACATTCTGCAGAACATGATAGCCACACAATTTGTGTTGGAGCGAATTCGGCTCCTCTTGAAATACAAACAAGAATAACCGAATGTGTTGTGCGAATCAGTACATTTAAATACAAGAAGGGCAAGATATGTAGCAAATCAAGTCGTCGTACATTGGTGTTGTTGCACCGTAGACAAGATAAGTGGATAGGCGGACAGACAGCAGGCTGATTGTCCCGTTTGCGCTCTTGCTTTGGTTGGACTATCTTCCTTATCACAGAGGACGAGTTGGAACTAAATACGGAATTCCATACTGATTGATCAGCAACTGCTCTCTTTTGCCTATTCTGATGTGGGTGCAGTGTTATTGAAATGGACTGGGTCCCCTTTGCGTGGTTTCAGGTGTTTTTGGAATTTGTAGGGTATATAATCTAGGTTTCGATTTAGTTTACTATTTGAGCAAGGCCATTGAACTGATCCGATGAAGTTATTCCGGTCGTCTTTTCGATTAAACTAACCATTCGGTGCATTCCAAACCTCACTTTTGACATGACGTTGACCATTCTTTTGAACTATGTGTTCAAATTGAGTGTGGGTGAATATTCCATACAATTATTCTAGTTTTGTAGCGGTTTGACTCTAAACAACTAGTGGACCCGAAACCTTAAAGTGTCGTGTCTATGAACGGATTTATTCCCTTTATATTGAATTTATTGCCGTTTTTACCCCATTGCACAGTCTACTACCTCTACTGGTGGCAAACTGAAAACCACAAGGCTGCTGCTCCTATTTTCGTGTGCCCAAATTGTTGCGCGCAGCAGACGTTCTTTTTCTCTCTCTTCGGACAATAATCTGCCCGCTTTCTCTCTACGTATGATGTATGAGAGTGTGGACGTCGTGGGACTGAATCCCAGCCCGAACCCGTTTTTAATGATGGATTACTACAACCAGAGCAGAGGATGTTTGATCCCAGAGAAAGGACTTGTGCCCGGAGCACCCCATCACTACAGCACGTCCATCAGAAACCAACACTGGAACGGCTCGAATCACTGTATGTGGCATTTTCTCTGCTTCTTTAACTTCATTTCACTAATTGGCGAAGTTCACGCGAAGCCCTTTATGCTCAACTATGCCACTGTTTTTCTGAGCTAAATGTTCACGATATTTGTTCTCTGAAGTGTAGTGAATTATTGCGCTTTCATTTGTAAAGGCTGACATTTATTTGACATAACGTTATAGCATATTATTAGGCCTATTAAAATCGTTTTAATCAGGTTAATAATCACTAGTTTATATCCCATGTAGCCTATTACATGGTAATTACTGTATTACTTACATCATAATCCGGCATTTAATTGACCCACTTTTGGATCCCTGTCTTCTATAACCCACGTTCAGCTTTTTGAAATAATGTAAAGGTATCTCTGTCGCATATAGCCCACAGTAGCCTATAATGCATGCAATGTTATCCAAGCCATTGCATTTTGATTAATAACCACGAGGTTTTATCCAGGCATACCAAATGTATTCAGATCAAACTTTCCTGCTGGCATTAACCTTCAGCACCTGCAATAAACTATTCTAGATCCATTGCTGTAGATATGTTGCCTTGATACACACCTCGTTCAAAAATATTAAATGCTTTTCCATTGAGGATAAATATTAATTTGAATGCGTTGACACATATCAGTATGAATTTACCGGTAATTATGCAGCCTAAATATGCAGATCTGTAGTCATTATATAATTATTGATAGTGTATTAATATGCACAGATTAAAAATTATAATAATAATAATACCTATTATGTTGTTGTTTTAGAGTTTGCACTAGTGGCATATTGCTGAACATCTAGCATATATAGCATATAAGTCAATTAAAAAAGTGCTTCAATGACCAAATATCATCAGCTAGAAGTTCTTATTTCTTCTAGAAACAGTGTACACGTGGAGGAGAATGGTCCCCCCTGCCACACTCACAGAATTGGCTATAAAGTGCATCTGGAGCAATTGAGAATTTTATTGTGGCAACAAAGTATCATTTGAAGGGTCATTCCATTCTCTACCCCCATTTTTTTACATTTTTAGTCATTTAGCAGACGCTCTTATCCAGAGCGACTTACAGTTAGTGAGTGCATACATTTTCATACTGGCCCCCCGTGGGAAACGAACCCACAACCCTGGCGTTGCAAGCGCCATGCTCTACCAACTGAGCTACACTGGGGGTAACCTGCTGTGCCACTAGTCACAAAGCACACTGGGACTTTATAGTAGAAGTGGTCTGCTTGTTGATTACTGCTGAGTGACCATAACAGCCAGGGACTCTCATATCCCGAGAAGGGATCATTTCCTCAGTAAATCTGGGCTATGTAAATGAGAACGTGTCTATTTCTTATCAGGGTATTGACAAATGCACCCAGGCCCCAGGGTTTGTCATATGAATATCCGTCCAGCCTGACCTGATTCTGTGTTTACTAAAGTCATAAGGTTTGGACAGAGATGGGAATTAGACATTGAGAAACATATTGACAACAACACCAATCACAGACAGAAACTCCTCACATGCAGCTGGTCTTGTTTGGGAGGTTACATCTCTACTAGGGTTAAAGCAATTCAGCTCCTCGGAACACAAAACAGGCAGCAAAAGCCCTCACTGAGCTGTGGACTCCAGCCTGTACGCTATTATCGTATTGGTCCAGTGAGCGGCTCTAGTGGCGGCATTGATTCAAACCACGTGAGCTAATATTGCGAGAGGCTAGCAGAACCAGGAAAATACCTCTGATCCCAAGCTCTGGTATACATTGTTGTGCTCATAGGAGTAGTGGGGAGAGCTCTGCCTTACTGCCTGGATGCAATAAAAAGTTTAGTGCACAATGGGGGAAACTGAGGGGGGTTGGGGGAAGAGAGGGAGTCGAGGAGGGAGTCGGTGGGGTGGGGGTGTACATAACATCCTTTGGTGTCATCACATGGCTTTGGAGGATTATTGGATCACGGGTAAAAAACAAAACAGCCCTAGTAGTACAAGATTCTGTTTCAATTGGCGGGGGAATATATCTAAACCAAAGAGGGCTAGGATAGTCAAACAATATCTGGTGCACCGATCTCGGTTATTCATCAAATGACCCTTCAGAAGTCCTCTCAACTCTGAGTACGTTCAGTGACATCTCCACTGGAGTGAAATCAGTCTAAAACTGCCTCGAAGACACAACATTATCAGCTGCTACTACTCACCGCATTATATATTCACATGCTCCAAGCGAGCTATGTTATCCCTATCCAGCCATGTCAGTGAGTCGTGTTCATCATAAGGAACAACAACAGCAGAACCAGCAAGTTATCTGACTGTTATTGTGCTGAAGAACAATGCCCGGTCTCAGCGAAGGGTTCAAGCAGATTAAATGCACTTGATTCCATTCCTTTCAGAGGGCTGCTGCCGTCGGAATCCTTACAGCAATTACTGGCTCATGCATAAAGGAATGCGCATGGCCTTTTTCGCATGACTGTCAAACACTGCTCGGGAGGGGTGGGTAGTGGTGGTGGTGGTGGTGGGGGTAAGGGTGATACATTGTGGGCTCCAGTCACTGTGAGAGTACTCCGGCTTTGACTTCCTCTCTCAGGCTGTCGTATGGCCTGTTGGGTTTGTGCGCTGACACCAGCCCATGGAGCAGAGCTTTGACTTTTTTATCAAGGCAGAGCTTCCAAGTAGTGACCTATTGGCTCTAATCTCCTGTATTGGAGGGGGGTTGTTAACTGCTTGACTAATCTGACTCGTGGTATTTAAGTGCGGAAGTCCTTTCGGGGTGGGGGGAATGAAGAAGAAAAAACAGATGGTATTTTTATTGTTTTCCAACGCTAAGGACTGTAACAGCGGGAGCAATTTTGGGCAGGGCGAGTGTGGATGGAATTAGTTTAAGGGGAAGAGTTCCAGTTTGCTGGTGAAGCGTAAACCCGTGCGGTTTCACCCAGGGTTGAAGTCTTGAAGAGTCATACAGCATAGCGAGACCGCCCGGTAATTGTTTGTGCTGTTTTTACAGTGCATGGAAACTGTGGCTGATCTGTTTGGACACACCGCTTGCCAAACGATTGCAGTGTTGGCTTTGAGAATGAGCTATGGATATTGTTTCCGCCCCGACATACAAACTTAATCTGGCAGCATGCACCAGGGACTTGAAACTGTTAATAAATAACTTTGCATAAAAAGACGGCAGTTCCACTAAACCCCACTAAACCCCCAAAAAGCTGGTGTTTTGTGACACTGCAATGTAGAGATGCTGAGTATAACAACTGGAAAAAATTGTAATCCAAGCAGGCTTGTGGTAGCATAGATTCGCATTGTGAATATGATGTTCTATATACACTGAACAAAAAAATTAACGCAACATGTAAAGTGTTAGTCCCATGTTTCATGAACTGAAATAAAAGATCCCAGAAATGCTCCATACACACAAAAAGCTTATTTCTCTCAACCTTTATGCACTAATTTATTTACATCCCTGTTAGTGAGCATTTCTCATTTGCCAAGATAATCCACCCCCCTGACAGGTATGGCATATCAAGAAGCTGATTAAACAGCATGATCATTACACAGGTGCACCTTGTGCTGGGGACAATAAAAGGCCACTCTAAAGTGTGCAGTTTTATCACACAACACAATGTCACAGATGTCTCAAGTTTTGAGGGAGTGTGCAATTGGCATGCTGACTGCAGGAATGTCCACCAGAGCTGTTGCCAGAGAGTTTAATGTACATTTCTCTACCATAAGCTGCCTCCAACGTCGTTTTAGAGAATTAGGCAGTACATCCAACCGGCCTCACAACGCCAGACCACGTGTATGGCGTTGTGTGGGCAAGCGGTTTTCTGATGTCAATGTTGTTAACAGAGTGCCCCATGGTGGCGGTGGGGTTATGGTATGGGCAGGCATAAGCTACGGACAACGAACACAAATGCATTTTATTGATGGCAATTTGAATGCACAGAGATCCGTGATGAGATCCTGAGGCCCATTCATCCGCCACCATCACCTCATGTTTCAGCATGATAATGCACGGCTCCGTTGCAAGGATCTGTACACAATTCCTGGAAGCTGAAAATGTCCCAGTTCTTCGATGGCCTGCATAATCACCAGACATGACACCCATTGAGCATGTTTGGGATGTTCTGGATCGACATGTAGGACAGCATGTTCCAGTTCCCGTCAATATCCAGCAACTTCGCACAGCCATTGAAGAGGAGTGGGACAACATCCCACAGGCCACAATCAACAGCCTGATCAACTCTATGCGAAGGAGATGTGTCGCGCTGCAAGACGCGAATAGTGGTCACACCAGATACTGACTGGTTTTCTGATCCACGCCCCTACTTTTTTGTTTTTGTTTTAAGGTATCTGTGACCAACAGATGCACATCTGTATTCCCAGTCATGTGAAATCCATAAATTAGGGCCTAATGAATTCATTTAAATTGACTGATTTCCTTATATGAACTGTAACTCAAATGTTTTTATTTTTGTTCAGTATAGATTCGTTTACTGTAAATCACATGTGCTTGAGTTTAGGTGTTCTTTCACTAGAACACTGCAGGCCTTTTTCTACCCTACCATTTTGAACCACAGTATTTGCCCTTTGTGTCAATGCCATGTACCTATATATTTTCTGCATACTCTTTCATGTCCATACTCCTCGAGCACCTTTTAGTGCTTTTATGGGCAGGGTATTTTCCCCTTAAGGCTGTGTGGACGTGAACCTGATGGGACAGGCTAGATGGATGGACATGCCTGCGTTGGGCAAGGTCCCCTGTTTTAACAGGGTAAGCAGCAGACTCAGAGTCTCACGTGCGTCTGCCTGCTCCTGTCAGCCCCACAGACAGTGATTTAGTGGCCCTGCCGGACGGCTGAAAGCCGAGAGCGCAGTGTTCCACAGAACGACGCCCGATTTCACCTTCAGGTGCACATCAATAACCTGCTTTGTCATCAGGGTATGTTTGTAATGGCGCGGGGTGAAAGGAGTTCAGTGCCGTGCCTGGGAAAGGCCGCGAGGCAGCATTTCACAACCTGCCATCACTCGCCTCCCCAAATGGCACCCTGCTGTCAACCTTCAAAGCAGTCATCGCTTTAATGCGATGCATAATTTGCCAAATACAGACGCCTCTCTGAACCAGATTACCAGGAGCATCCGGGTAACGCGCCGCGCTCACGCATTATTGTTTAAAAAAAAGGAGCCAAATAGGTGTGGTTCGTCACCTTGAGTATTGGCACTTGGCACCGCCCATGTTTTACATACACACAACAGCGCTGACTTAAAGGGGTTTATTTGCTGTGGGCGGCACATTACGAAAATCTTTAGACCTCAATCATGAGGGAAATTCAGAATATTTGTGAGGAGATTGTGTTTGCACTCACAATCTCACCCATGGATACACCAACAGACTGTGGCTTGTTTGCAGAGAGAATTGGCCGGGGCATTGGTCAGAGTACTGTACGCAAGCTGGGTTTGACACTAAATCCCCAGACAAGGTTGGGTTTACTCTGCAAAGCCCACTTTGTTGAACAAAGCAAAGCGGACAGAAAGGATCCAGCCAGTGTCATTGATTCATCAGAGCTTAAAGGAGACTGGTAATTGCAGACATTGTGACTGTAGGCCATAATCTCACTGTCGATAATTACATTCTCCCTCTGTCCCCCCTAATAAATATATATATATATATATATATATATATATATATATATATATATAAAAGCAATATCTCAGACTGCCCATATTAATCTTTTCTTTTTATTGGCCAGTCTGAGATATGTATTTTTCTTTGCAGCATCCCGGCGTCGCCTCTTCACAGTTGACGTTGAGACTGGTGTTTTGCGGGTACTATTTAATGAAGCTGCCAGTTGAGGACCTGTGAGGCGTCTGTTTCTCAAACTAGACACTCTAATGTATTTGTCCTCTTGCTCAGTTGTGCACCGGGGCCTCCCACTCTTCTTTCTATTCTGGTTAGAGCCAGTTTGCGCTGTTCTGTGAAGGGAGTAGTACACATCGTTGTACGAGATCTTCTGGTTCTTGGCAATTTCTCACATGGAATAGCCTTCATTTCTCAGAACAAGAATAGACTGACGAGTTTCTGGCCATTTTGAGCCTGTAATCGAACCCCCAATTGCTGATGCTCCAGATACTCAACTAGTCTCAAGAAGGCCAGTTTTATTGCTTTTTTAATCAGCACAACAGTTTCAGCTGTGCTAACATTTTACATTTCCGTCATTTAGCAGACGCTCTTATCCAGAGCAACTTACAGTTAGTGAGTGCATACATTTTTCATACTGGCCCCCCGTGGGAAACAAACCCACAACCCAAATCCCCAAACCCACAACCCATAATTGCAAAAGGGTTTTCTAATGATCAATTAACCTTTTAAAATGATAAACTTGGATTAGCAAACACAACGTGCCATTGGAACACAGGACTGATGGTTGCTGATAATGTGCCTCTGTACGCCTATGTAGATATTCCATAAAAAAATCAGCAGTTTCCATCTACAATAGCCATTTACAACATTAACAATATCTACACTGTATTTCTGATCAATTTGATGTTATTTTAATGGACAAACAAATTGCTTTTCTTTCGAATACAAGGACATTTCTAAGTGACCCCAAACTTTTGAACGGTAGTGTACATACATACATATATATATATACACACACATATATATATATACACACACACACACACAGAGAGAGAAGAGGAGGAGATCGAAATGGCTTAGGTTAAGGGGGTTCCACTCTAAAATATTCATAGCCTCTTCATTTAAATCAATTCGGGGAATATATGGAGGCAGCCAAGCGTCAGACTGTCAGAAATTGAGCCGGCTTGTTGTAATCGCTTCTTTACTTATCTCTACAGATGGTTTGTTTGCAATGTGCTCTGCTTGGTTGGCTACACAGCACATTGAGAAGAGCTCCCGGTCTCTCTCAATAACTCTCTCCCCACCACCTCTTCATGTCTCATCCGCACCCCCTCATAATAGAACATGCATAAATTCATTGAGGTATCGAACCGAGGACATTTATCACCCCAGATTTCATCTACCAGGTGTTCTCATTCCCAAAGTTTTTCTCTCTTTTTCCACCGGTTCCATGGTTGCATTCTTTAGCATGCTGCCTAGGTGATAATCTAGAACCTCTCAGTCCGTGGTATTATTAATCTTTAGTAGTTGGCTGTCCTCATTTTTTTGTTATTTTACACTAGTTTCCTGTTCATGTGCTCTCTGTACATGGAGTTATTACAGGGAAAGTCACCTTATTTCATCAGAAACGGAATAATTCTCTCCACTTGCAGCAGGGTGAAAGCCCACCCCCACAAACTCTCTCCCTCTGACCCAAAGCAAGATGGCCGTCTGGCGTCTGCCTATATACCATGCCCTCTGGTCCTCCTCTGGAGAGTCTGCATGTTGCTACATCATCACACGGAGAGCCAACCAACTGTGTACGTCTCAGGTTGTATGTCTCCACACAATGGAATGCCCTCCTATTTAGAGAGTGGGACATCCGTACCAAATGCCGCGAATAGCCCAGAAAATGGGCCAGAGGTTAGCACGCTAAAAATAATGGCAGTATTCCTGCGTCTGCGAGAGAAAAAAAGTGTTGCTGCCACCATAGTGAGTTTTAATCTCTCGCCAAAATGGGCCCTTGGGAGGAGCTTATAATAAATCTACATTATGGAGTTAGTATACTGCTTTTTAGAAATTGAAGGTCATATCATAAAACCACAATCTACTTTATTACTTCTCATGAAAGTGTATCCGTCTCATTTTCTGCACCAGGACCTAGTTTTAAAAACATAGGGGGCCAACCCGTGCCTGAACACAAAAAGAAACGTGCCATTGAGTCTCTGTGGCCCAGATGATCTCATTGCGGTTACAGAAGCTGGTTACTTATTTGCTCTGCCGTCACAATAGTGTTGTGTCTGTGTTTGTAAGGCCATGTCTAGACTCGACAGTTCATGCAGCTTTAGTATTTTGATCATAGAGTTCTGATCATGGAATTCCAAACGCATCACGCGTCCACACCTACATTTAAATGTGTCTACTGTGTCCATAGTGTATCCGTATTCCCTTTTCCTGCGGTATATGAAAATGCCAGTATGCATTCTACAAATGGTGGAATAGGCTAAATATGATAATAACAAAACAACTGATGTCAGTAGCTAACTATTGTCGCTAACTAGCCAGCTAACCTCTGTAGCTAGCTAGCAAGCAACGCTAAAGGGATTGCAAACGGGTTAGCAAAGTCCAGCAAACACATTTACATTTTAGTCATTTAGCAGAGCTCTTATCCAGAGCGACTTACAGTTAGTGAGTGCAAAAAAAAATTCATACTGGCCCCCCGTGGGAATCGAACCCACAACCCTGGCGTTGAAAACGCCATGCTCTACCAACTGAGCTACACGGGGCCCTATCTCACACGCTAGGAACGTATTTCCTCCAACGTTATACAGACTTGTGGGAGGAGTGCTGATGACGTCGTCCACTGTATGCACTTTCGGTAGCCTGATTGTGTCCAGACTGAGGAGAAATCCGCACACAATGCATCCCTGACCACCTCCTGAAGTGGTCAGCCAGATCGGAACACAATCAGATCTTCATATTCTGGTAGCAGAAGTCGCATGTACAGTGCATTCGGAAAGTATTCAGACCCCTTGACTTTTTCCACATTTTGTTACGTTACGGCCTTATTCTAAAATTGAATAAATTGTTTTTTTCCCCCCTCATCAATCTACACACAATACCTCATAATGACAAAGTAAAAAGAGGTTTTTAGAAATTTTTGAAAATGTGTAAAGAATTTAACTATCACATTTACATAAATATTCAATACTTTGTTGAAGCACCTTTGGCAGCGATTACAGCATCGAGTCTTGATGGGTATGACGCTACAAGCTTGGCACACTTGTATTTGGGGAGTTTCTCCAATTCTTCTCTGCAGATCCTCTTAAGCTCTGTCGGGTGGGATGGGGGCGTATTTTCAAGTTCGGGCTCTTGTCCCAAAGCCAATCCTGCGTTGTCTTGGCTGTGTGCTTAGGGTCGTTGTCCTGTTGGAAGGTGAACCTTCGCCCCAGTCTGAGGTCCTGTGCGCTCTGGAGCAGGTTTTGATCAAGGATCTCTCTGTACTTTGCTCCGTTCATCTTTGCCTCGATCCTGACTAGTATCCCAGTCACTGCCGCTGAAAAACATCCCCACAGCATGATGCTGCCACCACCATGCTTCACCGTAGGGATGGTGCCAGGTTTCCTCCAGACGTGAGGCTTGCATTCAGGCCAAAGAGTTCAATCTTGGTTTCATCAGACCAGAGAATCTTGTTTCTCATGGTCTGAGAGTCCTTTAGGTGCCTTTTGGCAAACTCCAAGCGGGCTGTCATTACCTTTTATTGAGGAGTGGCTTCCATCTGGCCACTCTACCATAAAGTCCTAATTGGTGGAGTGCCACAGAGATGGTTGTCCTTCTGGTAGGTTCTCTCATTTCCACAGAGGAATTTTGGAGTTCTGTCAGAGTGACCATTGGGTTCTTGGTCACCTCCCTAACCAAGGCCTTTCTCCCCCAATTGCTCAGTTTGGCCAGGCGGCCAGCTCTAGGAAGAGTCTTGGTGGTTCCAAACTTCTTCCATATAAGAGTGATGGAGGCCACTGTGTTCTTGGGGACCTTCAATGCTGCGGAAATGTTTTGGTACCCTTCCCCAGATCTGTGCAATCGACACAATCCTGTCTCGGAGTTCTACGGACAATTCCTTCGACCTCATGTCTTGGTTTTTGCTCTGACATGCACTGTCAACTGTGGGACCTTATATAGACAAGTGTGTGCTCTTCCAAATCATATGTCCCCTGTAGCTCAGTTGGTAGAGCATGGCACTTGCAACACCAGGGTTGTGGGTTCGTTTTCCATGGGGGGCCAGTATGAAAATGTATGCACTCACTAACTGTAAGTCACTCTGGATAAGAGCGTCTGCTAAATGACTAAAATGTAAAAATGTAAATGCCCAATCAATTGAATTTACCACAGGTGGACTCCAATCAAGTTGTAGAAACATCTCACGGATGATCAATGGAAACAGGATGCACCTAACTCAATTTCGAGGCTCATAGCAAAGGTTCTGAATACTTATGTAAATAAGGTATTTCTGTTTTTTACTTTTAATAAATGTGCTAAAATTTCAAAAATTCAGTTTTTGCTTTTTCATTATGGGGTATTGTGTGTAGATTGATTAAAAAATATATATATTATCCATTTTAGAATATGCCTGTAACTTAACAAAATGTGGAAAAAGGGAGGGGTCTGAATACTTTCCGAATGCACTGTAAATGTCAAGTGTGGAAACGACCTAATAGCGTTCCCTGTTCCCAGGCTGGGTAGCTCGTCAGAGGAAGATGAGCTGCTCCTGGTGGGGTAACTTAAAATCTTAAAATCCCTCCATATTGTCTTCCCTATATCCTATCCCCTCCCGCATCACTCAGTCCAGCCCTGCCTGGAAAGAAACCCTGTATGTCTGGATCAAGTCAGTCTTTCTCTTGCCAGCGACCGACATACTCACTCGCTGTATCATTTGATATTCATTAGGGCTATCTGGCTCTTTGCACCCACTGTGTCTGACATTTGAGGTTTTTAAGGCCCACCTGGGAACAAGACTCCATTAACCAGCATCCAGAGATAAAGTATGAAGAACACCTTTAAAAGATTGAGGAGAGAGGGAGAAGAGTTACCTCCCCTCCTCCACCTGTTATGATTGAGATGACAGCATGCGAAGGAAGGAGAGGCTCGACTTAGAGGGATTGTTCACCGTCTCTGTGTTGATTATTATATATGGCTCTCATTGTGTAAATGAGAGATGCCCTCTAGCTCTGCAGCTCAGAACACATGTGGTTGAGGAGAGGTGAGAGACAGACAATCATTATCCCTATCCTGTTTACTATGAATGGCATTAGTGTGTAAAGTAGGATCAGTGCCTGCCATTGGACATTGTGTTTGTCTAACCGTTGCACCTTAGGCGAATCAGAGAATGTGGCCTACTGTCTTAGTGTCCCATGATATTAGTAGGGATTAGTGTTGCACAGTATACCGGTACCACGGTAATATCACAGTACAAAACATGAGACTTATGATACCAACATTTTAGAATACTGTAGTACTGTTTCATAAAATACTACCACATTTTTTCGGCCCTACCGATCTAAAGAACCCTCTGGCGCCTGTTTATAAAATGTTCATAAAGTAAGTTTTGTTAACAAATTCAGTTAAAAACAATATGCAACAGCCACTAGTCTCCTGTATGCGCCGGTCCAATAATGTCCACTTCACTTTCATGCGCATATCACGTGTGGCAGCTGTAATCAGCCAGCCCCATCCCCTTCAGCCCTCACTCGCCTGCTTCTCTCCGTCCACTCTACCTGCTCATCTATTCCTCCATCAGTTTTTAAAATATAGTGCAGACCCTGATGAGTCTTTTGTTGTTACATTTGATACATTGGAGCAGCTCAAGTGGGGCCATGTGAGTGAGCAAAAGTTGATACGTTGTATCATGTTATCCCTGGTATAACCAAGAGCACAGGGCATTCTTAGTAGGCTTTGCAAGTTCGCTGTCATGCAGCCTCTGAGCAACGAAACGGCTTGTCTCTATCTAGGTCAAACGGTTAAAAAAATATGACCCTTAATATTATCATTAATATGATATACCTTTTTTTATTCTTTTTTATATAATTTCACAAACCCTGGTCGCATTTTATTGGTTAGATAACAAACAATGTTCAGTCATGTTACCTACAGTTGAAGTCGGAAGTTTACATACACCTTAGCCAAATACAGTTAAACTCAGTTTTTCACAATTCCTGACATTTAATCCTAGTAAAAATTCCCTGTTTTAGGTCAGTTAGGATCACCACTTTATTTTAAGAATGTTAAATGTCAGAATAATAGTTGAGAGTGATTTATTTCAGCTTTTATTTCTTTCATCACATTCCCATTGGGTCAGAAGTTTACATACACTCAATTAGTATTTGGTAGCATTGCCTTTAAATTGTTTAACTTGGGTCAAACGTTTTCGGGTAGCCTTCCACAAGCTTCCCACAATAAGTTGGGTGAATTTTGGCCCATTCCTCCTGACAGAGCTGGTGTAACTGAGTCAGGTTTGTAGGCCTCCTTGCTCGCACATGCTTTTTCAGTTCTGGCCACAAATGTTCTATAGGATTGAGGTCAGGGCTTTGTGATGGCCACTCCAATACCTTGACTTTGTTGTCCTTAAGCCATTTTGCCACAACATTGGAAGTATGCTTGGGGTCATTGTCCATTTGGAAGACCCATTTGCGACCAAGCTTGAACTTCCTGACTGATGTCTTGAGATGTTGCTTCAATATATCCACATAATTTTCCTTCCTCATGATGCCATCTATTTTGTGAAGTGCACCAGTCCCCCTGCAGCAAAGCACCCCCACAGCATGATGCTGCCACCCCGAGCTTCACGGTTGGGATGGTGTTCTTCGGCTTGCAAGGGCCCCCTTTTTCCTCCAAACATAACGATGGTCATTATGGCCAAACAGTTCTATTTTTCTTTCATCAGACCAGAGTAGATTTCTCCAAAAAGTACGATCTTTGTCCCCATGTGCAGTTGCAAACCGTAGTCTGGCTTTCTTTATGGCGGTTTTGGAGCAGTGACTTCTTCCTTGCTGAGCAGCCTTTCAGGTTATGTCGATATAGGACTCGTTTTACTGTGAATATAGATACTTTTGTACCTGTTTCCTCCAGCATCTTCACAAGGTCCTTTGCTGTTGTTCTGGGATTGATTTGCACTTTTCGCACCAAAGTACATTCATCTCTAGGAGACAGAACGCGTCTCCTTCCTGAGCGGTATGACGGCTGCGTGGTCCAATGGTGTTTATACTCGCATACTATTGTTTGTGCAGATGAACGTGGTACCTTCAGGCGTTTGGAAATTGCTCCCAAGGATGAACCAGACTTGTGGAGGTCTACCATTTTTTTAAATGTGGTTTTGGCTGATTTATTTTGATTTTCCCATGATGTCAAGCAAAGAGGCACTGAGTTTGAAGGTAGGCCTTGAAATACATCCACAGGTACACCTCCAACTGACTCAAATTATGTCAATTAGCCTATCAGAAGCTTCTAAAGCCATGACATCATTTTCTGGAATTTTCCAAGCTGTTTAAAGGCACAGTCAACTCAAAATTCTGATAGGGCACATATACTCCCTTAATTTTTAAGTTTGACATTAAAAAAGGATACTGCCACTTTAAAATATATAAGCTATTCACAGAATTAACAATAAGGCTTAACCGTGAAACCACTACCACTGGTGGCATTAAAACAATTATAAAAAATAATTACAAATATACACTACCAGTCAAAAGTTCTGGTAAGCTTCTGACCCACTGGAATTGTGAAACAGTGAATTATAAGTGAAATAATCTGTCTGTAAACAATTGTTGGAAAAATTACTTGTGTCATGCACAAAGTAGATGTCCTAACCGACTTGCCAAAACTATAGTTTGTTAACAAGACATTTGTGGAGTGTGTAAACTTCCGACTTCAACTGTAGCTAAAATTCTGTTAACTTGACAGTACAGTCGTGGTCAAAAGTTTTGAGAATGACAGAAGTATTGGTCTTCACAAAGTTCGCTGCTTCAGCGTTATGAGATATTTTTGTCAATGTTACTATGGTATACTGAAGTATAATTATAAGCATTCCATAAGTGTCAAAGGCTATTATTGACAATTACATTTAAGTTTATGCAAAGAGTCAATATTTGCAGTGTTGACCCTTCTTTTTCAAGACCTCTGCAATCCGCCCTGGCATGCTGTCAATTAACTTCTGGGCCACATCCTGACTGATGGCAGCCCATTCTTGCATAATCTATGCTTGGAGTTTGCCAGAATTTGTGGGTTTTTGTTTGTCCACCCGCCTCTAGAGGATCGACCACAAGTTCTCAATGGGATTAAGGTCTGGGGAGTTTCCTGGCCATGGACCCAAAATGTCGATGTTTTGTTCCCCGAGCCACTTAGTTATCACTTTTGCCTTATGGCAAGGTGCTCCATCATGCTGGAAAAGGCATTGGTCGTCACCAAACTGTTCTTGGATGGTTGGGAGAAGTTGCTCTCGGAGGATGTGTAGGTACCATTCTTTATTCATGGCTGTGTTCTTAGGCAAAATTGTGAGTGAGCCCACACCCTTGGCTGAGAAGCAACCCCACACATTAATGGTCTCAGGATGCTTTACTGTTGGCATGACACAGGACTTATGTTAGAGCTCACCTTGTCTTCTCCGGACAAGGTGTTTTCCGGATGCCCCAAACAATCGGAAAGGGGATTCATCAGAGAAAATGACTTTACCCCAGTCCTGAGCAGTCCAATCCCTGTACCTTTTGCAGAATATCAGTCTGTCCCTGATGTTTTTCCTGGAGAGAAGTGGCTTCTTTGCTGCCCTTCTTGACACCAGCCCATCCTCCAAAGGTCTTCGCCTCACTGTGCGTGCAGATGCACTCACACCTGCCTGTTGCCATTCCTGAGCAAGCTCTGCACTGGTGGTGCCCCGATCCCGCAGCTGAATCAACTTTAGGAGACAGTCCTGCCGCTTGCTGGACTTTTTTGGGCGCCCTGATGCCTTCTTCACAACAATTGAACATCTCTCCTTGAAGTTCTTGATGATCCGATAAATGGTTGATTTAGGTGCAATCTTAGTAGCAGCAATATCCTTGCCTGTGAAGACCTTTTTGTGCAAAGCAATGATGACGGCACGTGTTTCCTTGCAGGTAACCATGGTTAACAGAGGAAGAACAATGATTTCAAGCACCACCCTCCTTTTAAAGCTTCCAGTCTGTTATTCTATCTCAATCAGCATGACAGCGTGATCTCCAGCCTTGTCCTCGTCAACACTCTCACCTGTGTTAACGAGAGAATCACTGACATGATGGCAGCTGGTCCTTTTGTGGCAGGACTGAAATGCAGTGGAAATGTTTTTTGGGTATGAAGTTCAATTTCATGGCAAAGAGGGACTTTGCAATTCATTGCAATTCATCTAATCACTCTTCATGACATTCTGGAGTATATGCAAATTGCCATCATCAAAACTGAGGCAGCAGACTTTGTGAAAATTAGTATTTGTGTCATTCTCAAAACTTTTGACCACGACTGTAGGTCTAGGCGAATTTGATTGGCACAGGAAAAAATGAAAAGGGTCTGCTTCGCTACTCATGAGATGTGTTTCAAAGGTAGGATTCATATAGGCCTAATGCAATCCTAAACTGTATAAAACATTTGTCTTTCTGGTGCTACTTAAATTCTGTTTGGTGCCTAATATTTTAAAAGTTGGGAGTAGTGTGGGTATGTGCTTGTGGGAGAGTGGTGTGTGTGTTTTATGAGAGTGTGAGGGAAGGAGGGAGGGAGAGTGTGTGGGTCTGTTTACTGAAGAGTAAAGAAGGTTTCATGCAGTGTTTTCCCCTTACTGCCACAATGACATACAGATCATTATGCATGTACAGTGCATTCGGAAAGTATTCAGACCCCTTGACGTTTTCCTCATTTTGTTACATTACAGCCTTATTCTAAAATGGATTAAATAGTTTTTTCCCTCATCAATCTACATACAATACCCCATAATGACAAAGCAAAAACTGGTTTTTAGATTTCTTTGCAAATTTATTAAGAACAAAAAACTAATATCACATTTACAAAAGTATTCAGACCCTTTACTCAGTACTTTGTTGATGCACCTTTGGCAGCGATTACAGCCTCAAGTCTTCTTCGGTATGACGCTATAAGCTTGGCACATCTGTATTTGGGCAGTTTCTCCCATTCTTCTCTGCAGATCCTCTCAAGCTCTGTCAGGTTGGATGGGGGGCGTCACTGCACATCTATTTTCAGGTCTCTCCAGAGATGTTCGATCGGGTTCAAGTCTGGCCTCTGGCTGGGCCACTGAATGACATTCAGAGACTTGTCCCGAAGCCACTCCTGCGTTGTCTTGGCTGTGTGCTTAGGATCGTTGCCCTGTTGGAAGGTGAACCTTCGCCCCAGTCTGAGGTCCTGAGCGCTCTGGAGTAGGTTTTCATCAAGGATCACTCTGTACTTTGCTCCGTTCATCTTTCCCTCGATCCTGACTAGTCTCCCAGTCGCTGCCGCTGAAAAACATCCCCACAGCATGATGCTGCCACCACCATGCTTGGTGAGTCTTGGTGATTCCAAACTTCTTCAATTTAAGAATGATGGAGGCCACTGTGTTCTTGGGGACCTTCAATGCTGCAGACATTTTTTGCTACCCTTCCCCAGATCTGTGCCTCGACACAATCCTGTCTCGCTCTACAGACAATTCCGTTGACCTCATGGCTTGGTTTTTGCGCTGACATGCACTGTCAACTGTGGGACCTTATATAGACAGGTGTGTGCCTTTCCAAAGTATGTCCAATCAATTGAATTTACCACATGTGGACTCCAAGCAAGTTGAAGAAACATCTAATGGAAACAGGATGCACCTGAGCTCAATTTCCAGTCTCATAGCAAAGGGTCTGAAAACTTATGTAAAGAAGGTATTTCTGTTTTTTATTTTTAATACATTTCACCAAATTTTCATTTTTTTTTTTTCGCTTTGTCATTATGGGGTATTTGTGTGTGTAGATTGATGAGGAACATTTTGTATTTCATCCATTTTAGAATAAGGCTGTAACGTACAAAATGTGGTAAAAGTCAATGGGTCTGAATACTTTCCGAATGCACTGTATATAACTTCCTCCCATTCCTCCAGCCAAATCACAGTTAGGCTTTTGCAAATATGAGCAAATCAGCCATTCTATGCAGTATTTTAGTATACAGTGTGAAGTTAAATGATATATGTGTTTTATTGAGTAGAAGTGTGAATATCAATGACAGGTTTTTTTGTGTAGCGCATAAAGTTTAGAAAACAGGAACAAGCGTCTGGGAGATGGGGCAAACTGGACGCTAGGCCACTCAGATTTTTTTCCCCCATGGTATCGCGATACTTGACCTGGTACCAGTATCATATCGTTAGTAAAATGTTGGTATGGTGACAACACTAGTAGTGATGATAGTAGTTGTGCAGATATCATGGTAGGTTAGCAGTAATGCTGTATAGAGATACCCCATCTCCTGAAGAAGCATAATATCTAGGATAAAGCTCACAGCTTCATAATCTAGAGACTGGCTGTTGTCTCAGATCTGGGAGAAAGTGGAAATCGGGTTGTTATTTCAGGGGGAATTTCTCGGTAACCTGAGGGAAGCTTTTTATCGTAGGCTAAAGAGGAGGAGGGCAGAGAAAAGAGACCTGGCGTTTATGTATTAGTTTACCTCACAGAAGATTTTGAAATGATTCTGTTTGGACTTTTATTTAGCTATTATGCTGTTCCGTTGTAGGCAAACAAACACCTCACTGTTTAGCAACACCATCTCCCAATGTTCCAGTACAACTGAAGTGTTGTCCAACGATAGTCTCACAATGTACTGAAAGTACAGTACAGTATATCCATCCACAAATATGGCTTGTTCTGCTCATGCACACGTGTTCACACAGTGAGTAATGCTTGTGGACACTTAATCAAAGACCAGAACTGAGAGAGTGCTGTACTGGACAGCATATCACCGATCATATCAGGAGTTAAGGAAACACTCTTACTACACAAGTCTACTTCTTACCTTCTCTCCACCGGAGGATGTGACTAAACGGAGAAGGCCGGTGACACCAATTGAAACTGTGGTGACCGAGCCACCACACCGCGTAGACTAGATGTTCTCTGTACTGTGTCTCTGCCTCCCTGCTGCCTCCACGTGACACACGGACACAGTTCTCTATGGCCCTCATACCGTACGTGTGAAACCTTTGCACAGGTGATGGATTACTATGTCTGGGCCATCAGCACCCTGGGCGGCGAGGTTTCATTGGAGAAAAGGGGCTGCTGGAGCTGGCATTTTCAAAACCTCATCCCTCTGGGGCAGTCGCAGGGTTTAAAGTCATTTTTGGCTCCTGGTATTTTGCCCTTTTCTTCTTTGAACAAAACCCAGAGACTGGGTTGAGAGACAGAGGGAGCGAGCGAGCGAGGGAGGAAGCGAGTGAGAGCTGAGGCTTTGCTAGAAGGACTCATTATTTGTGTGCTCTATGTTTCGAATGATGGAGACTTGGCCTGGAATCAGTTAGCTGTGAAACAGGCCGGTTGGCAAATTGAGTCTGGTACAGAATGACCTATATCCCGTCCTATTTAGCGGCATTACACTGTTGCCAATGTTTGTCTTCATCAGCCTTTCCCACCCTCCCCCACCCTCTTCACGTTCTCTCCTGTGACATATGGAGCCAAAGCCCCACACAATCGTAATGACCCAGCAGCAACTCTGTTGATTCTACCCTTCCCACATGGAGCCCTCCGAATAGGGCAGTTTCCATCGATACTGTTCCACAATTTGGAAACCGGGTCCATGTTGCCCCAAAATTGGAGGATGATACCGGCATACAATAGCTGTGCAGAGTGAAGCGAGAGCCGCTGACTGGCTGCCCACGTGAAGTCATTGAGTCGTCACTTGTCGCCGAGGGTGTGTTGCTATGCGTGCCGTCTGCATGGTTGCCCAAATTCTCTCTGTGGTAAAATCCCCTGTGTGAATGTTGGATTGGGTGTAATGCAGCGATTAGCCCCCACAAACTTCCTGGTCCTGCTGCGCTGTTGTCGGTGCAAAGGTGACCAACCAGGTGTCTGCAGCAGGATGCAGGAGACAGGAGCTCCCTGGCCCACAGATGAAAGGTTAGGATAGGACCAGCTCTAAAGCCCCCATAACTGTTCTCCGCACCTCACCTTACATCCACGGCTAAAACGTGCAGAGGTAGACTGAGGTAAGGATATATATAGGCTAGTTCGGTCCATACTCCACCTTTCTCCTAAATCCCAAAGAGAGAAAGAGATGCCACAAAATACAGTAGGTGACAAGGCCTTATCTGTGTTGAAGGCCACTAGGAGGACCTCTCATCATGTCAAGAGGAATGCTATAACTAACCTCTCCTTTCATACAACACAGAGAAAACAAGGTGCATGGAATCTTGGTCAGCTGACTGTCTGATAGATGGAGAAGAAGGTCTGGACTCCCCTGGTAAAGCCTACTGGTACTCCCCTAGGCACAGCCACACACAGCTCTCTTCAGAAGCCTGATCAACCTGCTCCTTCCCCTGACATGGCCTACTTTGAGCCTGGCTGTAGTCAGTCAGTTTGATCTCATTGTGAAGCAGCCTGTCAACTCAGTGGAGGCTCCTTGATTCCTCTACATGAGCAGGGCCTTCTGTGCAGAGGCCTAATAGCTGCATTAGCATTCGCTAGCTCTCTCAGCACCTAGACGGCAGGGCACACAGCCGCTGCTGCCGCTACACCACTTTGTCTTCTCTCGCTTTTTTAAAATGTTCTGTCCTATTTCTATCTCTCTCTTTCTCTCAGTTTTCCTCTCTATTTCTCTCTCTCCATTGACTCTCCTCCATCACTCTGTTGCCAACTTCTCTCTTCCTCTGCCTCTCTCTCGCCCTATTCTGTCAGCTCCCATCTCTCAACCCTCTCTGCAGGGCTCTCGTTTACTTATTCATAACAGACTCACGTTCATATTGTCGCCATTCCCCCCATATCCTCATTATATTACACCAGGATGTATGTAGTATGAATGGTTGTCTGTCCTATCCTGTAGCTTAGCATAGAAACTAGGGTCTCTACGTAGTCTATGCTACACTACACTGCCTGCATCACATTCTCTCCTCTTCCTGTGCCACTATTTCTGAAAAACTCCCGCTCTGTGAATAATGCTTTGGGGAGGCTTGCATTATGGATGGGCCACTTAGCTTAATGGACAGTTAACTGGGAAGGGCCAGGTTGCTCAGGTGTAGCTGCTACACGGCCGGGAGGTCAAACGTTGAGGTTTGGGTCAGACGAGCGAGCAGGTTAACAGGGCCCCGGGGGGGAGGGATTAACGCCTCTCACCTGGCCGACCGCAGCCTCAGGTTACCACCCAGTTCACTCTTCACACACTCTTAGTCCATTGAACACCCACACAGACATATACAGTACCAGTCAAAAGTTTGGACACACCTACTCATTCAATGTTTTTTTGTTTTGTTTTTTACTATTTTTTACATTGTAGAATAATAGTGAAGGCATCAAAACTATGAAATAACATATGGAATCATGTTGTAACCAAAAAAGTGTTAAACAAATCAATATATATATATATATATATATATTTGAGATTCTTCAAATAGCCACCCTTTGCCTTGATGACAGCTTTGCACGCTCTTGGCATTCTCTCAACCAGCTTGATGAGGTAGTCACCTGGAATGCATTTCAATTAACAGGTGTGCCTTCTTAAAAGTTAATTTGTGGAATATCTATCCTTCTTAATGCGTTTGAGCCAATCAGTTGTGTTGTGACAAGGTGTCACGTTCGTCGACTGAATACACGGACCAAGGCGCAGCGTGGTAAGCGTACATACTTTTATTTAAGTACACAACACGAACAAAAACAACAAACGATACGTGAAGTCCTGAGGTTACAACACCAAAACAAACCTTACGGAACAAGATCCCACAATGACTAGTGAAAACAGGCTGCCTAAGTATGGACCCCAATCAGAGACAACGAGCTACAGCTGCCTCTGATTGGGAACCACCCTGGCCAACATAGATCTAAACGATCTAGAACGAAAACATAGAAAAACTAAACATAGAAAAATCCACACCCTGGCTCAACATTTAAGAGTCCCCAGAGCCAGGGCGTGACACAAGGTAGGGGGGATATACAGAATATAGCCCTATTTGGTAAAAGAACAAGTCCATATTATGGCAAGAACAGCTCAAATAAGCAAAGAGAAACGACAGTCCATCATTACTTTAAGACATGAAGGTCAGTCAATACGGAACATTTCAAGAACTTTGAAAGTTCTTTAATTATTCTACAATGTAGAAAATAGTAAAAATAAAGAAAAACCCTTGAATGAGTAGGTGTGTCCAAACTTTTGACTGGTACTGTACATATGCACACACCCAAACACACATACAAATTGCCTCCACATGAGGCTACCAGGGGGAGAGAGTATCAGGGGTATATCATAGTTTAATAGCACTGACTAGTACCAGTGGACTTGCTGGTGGTCAGCCATGTCAGAGGATATCTAGCAGTTTGTGTGTGTGTGTGTGTGTGTGTGTGTGTGTGTGTGTGTGTGTGTGTGTGTGTGTTACAGCCATGATTACATGGCTTCCCGCAGGCTGTGTGTGGAAAGGTCAGGGATCCATGCAGGAAATGAGTGTCTGCAGAGAGAGGGGACGCTTGTCTGTTCCATGCATACTGACACACACACACACACACACACACACTAGGAAAAACTAAATGAACACTGACAGAGGAAGTTTAAAGTCCTTCATTCAATTCTGGAAACCATGTGCGATCCCCCAGATGGGAATAGTTGCCAGGCTACAGTACAGTATGAAAATGTATGCACTCACTAACTGTAAGTCGCTCTGGATAAGAGCGTCTGCTAAATGACTAAAATGTAAAATCTACACAGACTCATTGCTCTGGGCAAACGCTACGCCACACCCACGGACGTT
This sequence comes from Coregonus clupeaformis, assembly GCF_020615455.1. Lineage (NCBI taxonomy): Eukaryota > Metazoa > Chordata > Actinopteri > Salmoniformes > Salmonidae > Coregonus > Coregonus clupeaformis. Next base: position 23,374,181 of record NC_059222.1, read on the forward strand.
AGTTTCCTCTCTGAAATTAGTCTGGATCTGAGTACCTCCCTGACCCTTCACTGAAAGCGAACACATTAAGGGCCGTCTGGCTGGTCCAGAAACCGATAGGTTGGACCAGAGCCAGAACACACGTGGGTAAAGTGGCGGTTTGAAAATGTGTCATTGGCTTTCCTACTCTGATTGGTTAGAGCCTATCCAAATCACTTTGTTTTGTGCAACACCCCTCGCGCCTCTCGTCACCACAAACGACTTCAATGATGGCAGCCTCAGACTAAAATAAAGTGTAGCGAACGACAGTGCAGCGGAAGAATCCAGTGTGAGTCGTCAGACTAAGGGAATAGGAGACCATTTGTATCTGTTTTTCCACATTAGCGACCAGTGGTAAAGACAAATGAGTCTGTCCTCCCCTCGCTCGGCCCCAAATCCGCTGCTAAGGAGCCTCTGACTCGGCTAGACAGACAGCTGAATCAAATGTTTGTCATTAGTGGGAATGAGGAGGAGGCTGATCTGAGGGCAGCGGTACTCTGTTCTACTGTGTTCCTGCATGATGACATAGCCGATAGCTAGGTGGCTGGTGTTCAAATACAAATGAAGCTCTGTTGCTAGTTCTGTGCTGTCCATCTTTGGTGTTCTGTGTGGTAATGTACAGTGTTTGTAAAAAGAGCAAAGCCTTCTTTACTGATAACATCCAATTCTCACATAGCATAGAAATAGTAGAACATGGATCAGCCATTGATAGTCTTGTTTGTGTGTGCATGGCTAACGACTGGTGCGGGGTCGGATGGTTGGGACATAGCATTAGCATAGGCTGTCTGACTATGCTAAATATGTCAGCTGTTTCCCAGAGGACTTTATTCCTAATTGGCATATATCACTCCTCACCTCTCCACCTGATAGCTGATGTGTGGTGAGCGTTCTGGCACAAAAATGGTCGCCGCACATCGTTGCCGCACATTGGTGGTGGAGGAGTTGAGTTTCCCCTTACTGTGTAAAGCGCTTTGAGTACCTCAGTTGGTAGAAAAGCGCTAGATATATCCAATCAATTATTATTAAGTTAATTAACCGTAGCAGTTGCGGAGATCAAATGGTAGTAATCCTGTCCCCTGTGATTTGACTATTGTCTTCCACACAGAGGGAGCGAAATAAAGAGATTGAGCGAGAGAGAGCCGGGGAGTTTTAGTTTAACATGGCAAATCCTGATTTCAGCAACCCACTCCTTCACCCCTGACTCGCTCTCTCTGTTTTCTCTCGATCCCTTGTTTGCCGATCCCCTCATAACCCTCCCCTACCTCTCCAAGTCCACTTCAACACTCTAATGCAAATAGCCCTTCCGCATATATTTATGGTCCACTTCCTCTAGTGTTGAATATGCGCTTTAGAACACGATGGATTAGGCCCTATCAGTGAGCAGATAACCTCTCTGTTAAGATCAAGTGGAGAGCGCAAACACATGGGTATGTTTGAATCTCTGTCAGCCTCAGACATGAGCACCCTGTCACTGTGTGTGGTGTTGGGCCAATGTAGTGTATTAGCCCTAGTTAATATACAAATTAAAGGGTGTTGGTGTTCCAATGTGCCTTTCGTGGCATAGTAAATCCATAGAGATTTGTATCTATAGGCTGTCTTTGAAAAACGACTATTGGGGCGAGTGCTGTCCTAATCATTGTTGATGGGTGATCTTTAAGATGATTCAATAACCTGTTGTTTACTTTAGAAGAGTGAGAACTTTGGAGTGGGCACCTGTTTTTCTGTTTTCTAGTGTACTGTATAGTACGGACTATAGTACAGACTGAAAAATACAGAGGCAGTCCAGCCACACACTGAAGACCTTGACAGCACTGCCATGCGATGCTCCATCATGCCCCATGTCTGCTGGCATAGGCCTTGTGTCTACAGCTGCACATCAGAGGGAGAGAGAGCGTGATACACACACACACACACTCTCTTACATAATTCACCCAGTTAACACATCCTTTAAAAAGAGGGATCATCTCAATGTTTGATGCAGCACTTTCACACTTGACACAGTTCTCATTTAAAAGCTGGTTGGATAAAACATCAGCCTAATTCACAGTTGCGCATGTTGATCGTTGGTGTAGGATTACTGTCACATGACACTGGCTAGGGCTAGGCTGTCCACAGCAGAAGTGTGTCACAAGGTGTGAGGCGGTACAGGGCAGGGATTTGCCAAAAGAGAGGCTGTAGTAGTACTAACACACCACACACACACACACACACACACACACACAGTCCTTCTAGAACAAACAAGCCGGCATTCATGGATTTATTCAGAACCTTTTGAAATGTTTGCCTTTCATGTCACAGTTCCCCAGTCCTTAAGCTGTCTTCCAGCTCAGATCATCATGTCTCTTCTCTCTTTGCAGTAGGCTGTATGTGGGTCAACTCGGCTATAGGGTTTGATGCTGTGATTGCGTCCCAAATGACACCCTATTCCTTTGTAGTGCACTACGTTTGACCAGGGCCCATATGGCTCTGATCAAAAGTAGTGCACTATATAGGGAATAGGGTGCCATTTGGGATGCAGCCTGTCACTGCGGAGTGCATGTTTAATGGCTCTTATAGAGACTCATAGGGAATGACTAATGAGAAGAGTGTTGCGAAACACTGAGGGTAAGCACTGCCATTCTATATAATGTAGCATAGCAGAATCTGAGAGATGACCGCACTGTTTAGCACAGAGAATTTTTCGCACAGGTTTTTCCTACTATTATGGAAGTATCCAACACGTACATAGACACACACACAGCTCTTTTACCAGCCTTCCCATGTTTCTGACTGAGCCTAAGTTGCACCAACACTGGACAACATGTGTGAAGGGCAAAAGTCTCCACCTCCATGCCCTGGCATCCCCTGGTACAGCTGCCCTTTGCCCCATCTCTCAGCCATGTTGTCCCCCACCACCATCATCACATGCCAAATGTCTTGAGTCACCCCAGGCAGGTGCCAGCACACATGACCCCGGCGTCAATCAGCAGCTTTAGACAGCTGTTGGATTGAGTAACTACATAAGTTGTTCTGCCAGAGAAAGTTGTTTTCCCACACTGAGTAGTAGGCCTGGCTATCTGTTGATATCTTTTAATCTGGGTCAATGAACTGTAGAAGACTGTTAGCTAAATGTATGTATTCAGCTCTGAAAGGGGTTCTATAACAACTCAAAAGCTGTTCTTACAGCTAAAGTGTTATTCAGATGTGCTAAACCCAAAGCTATTGCAACATCGAAGACATCTGTTGAACTCTTCTAATCTGGGTCAATGGATAGTAGTAGACTGTTTCGTTTATGTGTTCAGAATCGGATCCAAATGTGGTTCTATAACAATACAAAAGCTGTTATTACAGCTAAAGGGTTTCTCAACTGTGGTGGACGTGAGATGATATTGATCTATTAGTTCTTCAGGAGCTGGCTTGAAGTTGTGCTGTTGAATGGCAGGATTTCCCTCCGAGGTAGGAAATGGCCCCATTTTCCCCAGCAGTTAGTAGAACGCTGACAAAGCAACCTCCAGTGTGTGTGTCTTCCCTGCTTACCCACATTTCAAAGGTCTCTAAATGTGAAGCCTGTCTGGTCTCTTGAGAACTATGATACTTTTGACTAGAACTATATACCCCTTTGCTATAGACGAGACACTTTCCATCCGTTCTCAATCATGTTCTCAGTTCATTATTTTGGTCTGACATCAAAGAGTCCCTAATATGTCTGTCTGTGTCTACCAGCCTGTGGCATGGACTAGAATAGTGTCTGGAGACCAAACAGAGAGGCTCTTAGTTATGACCGTCTGCTCTGTGCGTGTCTGGGGTCTAATCTAATAGAAAAGACAGTGGAAACACAGAATCCTGTGACTGGTCGTAAAGGACAGGACACTGGAAGACCCCGCGAATGCCCCCTCACCCTGCCAGACGACTGCTAGCCTCGACAGCCCGTTGGTTAATGTAGTTACCATTCCCCCTAATTACGCTGAAATCTCATTAATATGCTTCACAGCTGGGCCCAGTCACCCATGGGGATGAGGGTAATCACATCTCCCTGGCCTAAAACCCAGACCTGAGCCTTACACAGACCAGGAACCGGCCAAAGAACAAGGCCTGGTTTGAGCCACTCATACCTAGCTTTATTACAAGATGGCCAGTGGTGTTGTCTGTATGGTTGTCTTTATATAGTCTGGGTGCCACTCTGTTTCTGCTCTAGCCAATGACAGAGGAGTGAAACTGACTGGTAATCAGGCTAGTTTCTGTTTGTTATCAGAACCTTTGATATAGCCTACCTTTTTGTGTTTATTAGATTTGCCTCTTCTTTGAATCATCCCTTTGTCCTGCTGTTCGGTCTAATCTTCAGTTTAACTGAGTACTGAAGAGATGTCTAATGTGAGCACAACGGTTGAAGTGCACTTGTGACTCATCAGATATGCAAAGTGAATCTGAAGAGCAACATTATGACTCTTAACACTCAAGCTAATGAAATCACTGGTGCTTTGAGTGCTGCTGCTGTGTAAGCACATTAAATTAACCCATTTAACATGTTTTGGCTGCCGACAAACAAAACACACTTGTTTTTGATTGTTTGTCTGGGAATGTGAACATCAAAGGGAATTCTGAGAAATCAAGGAGTTGTTGTATCATGGTCATACTAGTCATAGAGTATGGTTACATGCGCACAATAATGTGATTATTGTGGATAATCAGATTAATATCATAGTTCGATTTAAAACGTTTACATGCTTTCCAATGTCCCTAATAATCCTGTTGACATGGACACCTCTGAAGTCAAGCTACCGGATGGCACTCTGATAAATGCAGAAAATCGGCAATCAAAATAAACGTTCTACCACAGCGACCGTGTTATTTTTGTGAAGCATATTTGATTCTGAGTTCAGACATATAAAGTTGGTATGTGAAAGCGACTTATAAGACGCATTCATTCAGTTGTTCCAAACACACTTCATCCGCGCTAAACAGGGAGGCTCGCTGGGCTGGTGCTAGCACATGCTCAGATCAAATACACCGCTGGACGCTGATTAAGGTGTTTACATGTCCTAATAATTTGAAAGATTGCTCAGAAAACCAGGTGTTTTAATCGGCGTATTCTTACTTCGATTTTGACCGTTCGCCGATTTAAGATAAGCAGAGTAAGGTGATTATATGACTATTGCAGAATCTGCCTACTGCCATAATCAGTTTAATATGTAAACATACTCATAGAGGTTAGGAGGTCGAGATGATTGGAATTGGATCTAGCCGTTCCTCGATCTAGCTGACCCTTATACAGTATAGCTAAGTTACCCTCTCTTTCATGGTGCCTACAGAGGCTTAGTTAGCCTTATCAGTAACCAGGCCTGGGCTCCCGAGTGGCGCGGCGGTTTAAGGCACTGCATCTCAGTGCTTGAGGCGTCACTACAGACCCCCTGGTTCGATTCCAGGCTGTATCACAACCTGGCCGTTGATTGGGAGTCCCATAGGGCGGCGCACAATTGGCCCAGCGTCGTCCGGGTTTGGCCGGTGTAGGCCGTCATTGTAAATAAGAATTTGTTCTTAACTGACTTGCCTAGTTAAATAAAGGTTAAATAAATAAAAAGAACTGCCCAGATGTACTCTATTGTCTGTGCTTTGGTAGAGCTGGTGTGGCCCTGTGCAGTAGTAGCAGGCTCTGTGTGCTCTGTCCTCTGAGTCAGCCCTCTCCATCCCACAGGCCCACCATTGTTCCGCTCTCCACAGCTCTGCTCTGCGCTCCAGAACTGAGCCATTGTGTTTAATTACAGTAGCCAGTCCCCTCGCAGACTTGTCCTTCTGTCCCAGATGTTTTATAAAAAAAAGAACGTGTGCTCTCATTAGGACAGTTAGTATTTGTGCGTGTGGTGGGGGGTGCTCAGTGGATAGTTGAAGGGCTGTTGCCCTTGTGCGCACTGTACATTTATGTGTGTGTTTCTATGCATATGTCTAATGAAGGCAGCTTTAATATGGATGAATGTCCCGGTAATAATGCAGGGTTGTAATGGCTCCACATCAGAGAGAGTAGAGGGAAATGGCGAATGGGCTTTTGCTAATGAGAGAAAATGTGGTGTGTTACGTAAAGAGTGCTCTATTTAGGTTTAATTTGTTTGACATGAGCGCAATCACTGCCAGCCAGGGCCAATGGCATCAGCAAAGACTGAACACTGATGACAACAACAAAGGGCAATGAAAGCAAAAGATTGCATCCCTCCCTCCTCAACTCTTCATCCCACCCCAAATGAAAAAGAGGGTGCTCTGAGTGCATCTCTCTTTAACTGCCCCTGAGCTATTCATTACTGTCTAGCTGATAAATGGTGACGTTTTGTTTACTAGCATGTGACCTGTTCCCTGATCCACGTCATGATGGGAAGAAAAGTCTCTAAGCTCGCTCGCTTCTTCTTGTCTCCCATCACCAGTTGAAACGAATAGCGGACCCTATTTCATTAATGCAGATTTTAGTGTTTGCTGTATTTCAACTTTCCTCTAAGCTTGTCCTCTGGGTAAAGTAAACCAATACATAACATGGTTAATACTGTTTACCTCATGTATGCACAGCAATAAAGGGAAGTCATGATGAATGGCAAACTCGTTTGGATGAGCTTACAGTATGAAGCACTACACAAAGGTACAGTTGAAATCGGAAGTTTACATACACCTTAGCCAAATACATTTAAACTCAGTTTTTCACAATTCCTGACATTTAATCCTAGTAAAGATTCCCTGTCTTAGGTCAGTTAGGATCACCACTTTATTTTAAGAATGTGAAATGTCAGAATAATAGTACAGAGAATGATTTATTTCAGCTTTTATTTCTTTCATCACATTCCCAGTGGGTCAGAAGTTTACATATACTCAATTAGTATTTGGTAGCATTGCCTTTAAATTGTTTAACTTGCGTGAAACGTTTCGGGTAGCCTTCCACAAGCTTCCCACAATAAGTTGGGTAGATTTTGGCCCATTCCTCCTGACAGAGCTGGTGTAACTGAGTCAGGTTTGTAGGCCTCCTTGCTGGCACACGCTTTTTCAGTTCTGCCCACACATTTTCTATAGGATTGAGGTCAGGGCTTTGTGATGGCCACTCCAATACCTTGACTTTGTTGTCCTTAAGCCATTTTGCCACAACTTTGGAAGTATGCTTGGGGTCGTTGTCCATTTGGAAGACCTATTTGCGACCAAGCTTTAACTTCCTGACTGATGTCTTGAGATGTTGCTTCAATATATCCACATAATTTTCCTTCCTCATGATGCCATCTATTTAGTAAAGTGCACCAGTCCCTCCTGCAGCAAAGCACCCCCACAGCATGATGCTGCCACTCCCGTGCTTCACGGTTGGGATGGTGTTCTTCGGCTTGCAAGACCCCCCCTTTTCCTCCAAACATAACGATGGTCATTATGGCTAAACAGTTCTATTTTTGTTTCAGCAGACCAGAGCACATTTCTCCAAAAAGTACGATCTTTGTCCCCATGTGCAGTTGCAAACCGTAGTCTGGCTTTTTTATGGCGGTTTTGGAGCAGTGGCTTCTTCCTTGTTGAGCGGCCTTTCAGGTTATGTCAATATAGGACTCGTATTACTACTGTGGATATAGATACTTTTGTACCTGTTTCCTCCAGCATCTTCACAAGGTCCTTTGCTGCTGTTCTGGGATTGATTTGCACCAAAGTATGTTCATCTCTAGGAGACAGAACGCGTCTACTTCCTGAGTGGTATGACGGCTGCGTGGTCCCATGGTGTTGATACTAGATGAACCCGAGTGGCGCAGTGGTCTAAGGCACTGCATCGCAGTGCTAGCTGTGACACTAGAGATCCTGGTTCGAATCCAGGCTCTGTCGTATCCGGCCGCGACCAGGAGACCCATGGGGCGGCGCACAATTGGCCCAGCGTCGTCTAGAGTAGGGGAGGGAATGGCCGGCAGGGGATGTATCTCAGTTCGTAGAGCATGGCGTTTGCAACGCCAGGGTTGTGGGTTCGATTCCCACGGGGGGTATGAAAAAAAAAAAAAAGTTATGTATGAACTAACTGTAAGTCGCTCTGGATAAGAGCGTCTGCTAAATGACTAAAATGTAAATGTAATGAAGGTGGAACCTTCAGGCGTTTGGAAATTGTTCCCAAGGATGAACCAGACTTGTGGAGGTCTACAATTGTTTTCTGAGGTCTTGGCTGATTTCTTTGATTTTCCCATGATGTCAAGCAAGGCACTGAGTTTGAAGGTAGGCCTTGAAATACATCCATAGGTACACCTCCAATTGACTCAAATGATGTCAATTAGCCTATCAGAAGCTTCTAAGGCCATGACATCATTTTCTGGAATTTTCCAAGCTGTTTAAAGGCACAATCAACTTAGTGTATGTGAACTTCTGACCCACTGGAATTGTGATAAAGTGAATTATAAGTTAAATAATCTGTCTGTAAACAATTTTTGGAAAAATTACTTGTGTCATGCACAAAGTAGATATCCTAACCGACTTGCCAAAACTATAGTTTGTTAACAAGAAATTTGTGGAGTGGTTGAAAAACAGAGTTTTGATGACTCCAACCTAAGTGTATGTAAACATCCGACTTCAACTGTATATCCGAGAGTTAGGCATACATAACATCACGTTTTTCCTGCTCTGCCCCTCTATCACTCGTTCTCTCTCTCTGTCTCTCTCCCTCTCTCTCTCCGGGACCATGGTGGAGGGCCATGTGAGTTGCAGTGAGTAAGACTGCAGTAAACTGTCACTTTGCCTCCGGTCTTGCCCAGGCCTGGTTACTATAGGAGGGCTATAGACTTTATAGTTAACTACCTACCAGACTCCCTGCTAAAGATTCATCATACAGCCTCGCTTTTGGCCATACAGGTGCTTCCATATTGGCTGCATCCTTTAGGCTTTGAACCCTAGTCATTTTATAGGTCACTTTCCATGGCTGATGAATGACAATAAAAATGCCTTTAAAAGAACCAGTGAGTGCAATGGGGGCACACACAGAAGTGGAGTCCCCAGGGAACATTTGCGAGATCACCTTTAATTTCCTCTATAAAAGTATTTTAAAGGCACAGGCCTATCATAGGCTTTGAAGTGCTTCCCGGGCTGGTTTGTGTTTACACACAGGCAAGACCCCCCTGGAGATAAAAAAGTTTTCCTGAGATGAGAAGGTTTTTAAAGGTCATTTTCCATACACCGGTGGGGTGGTTAGTGCCCCGTTGAGTCTGTGTCCTGTGTGTGTGTGTGTTTCGTGTGTGTGTGGTTTTGTCTTGACTGGGTAAGAACCCGACATGGCATTCTGTAGAGAGTCACAAGGGTGCGTGTGGCATTTAGCAGAAACCCACAGAACTGATCTCATAATAACTGTGGAACATTGCTGGTATGATGAGGGAGTTATGGGTACAGTAGGGTTGACTAATAGACCACCCTAGGTTGTACAGTAGCTAGATAGCCAGTAGCCACACTGGCTAAATAAACTTCAGTTTGTCCCCTAATGCTAAAAAAACTAAGAGGCCACATGTACTGTCAATCAATAGATCAGTAATACTGGAAAAGTATTCTCACATGTTACAATATGCTACTTGTCTGTTGAAGACAGAGGTCTCTCCATTATTCTTCCAGTTTTCAGTGAGAGACGGGAGTGAGATTGTCTTTATCCCGGGTCTGATTAGTGTTGCTGTTGGTCCCTGCAATGTGAGCTTCATTGGTGTTGTCTTTACAGTTAGCTGCGTTATTGCTATCAGGATCTGAAACGCATTTGGATATTCTGAATGTTTGCCTCCTGATATGGGAGATATCGGGAGAATCTGGGGTTGGTTTTAACATAATATTTCTATAATGTTTTTCCAGCGGTGAGCATGAGCATATTGGTGTGCATCAGCCTGGTTTATTTTAGTTGTCCGAATATACTCTTCCCAAGTGTTTTTCAGGAGCATGTGCACGGGGTTCGACAAGCAGAAACATCCATAGACACATTAAAAGGAGAGCCCAAGCTGTGTCTGTGAGGGAGAGAGGAAGAGAGTGTGTTCAGGTGGACGATGGATGTAAGTGTGTTTTGGGTCTGTGCTCACAAGACCGTGAGAGCGAGAGTGTTGGACTGTGTGTGTGTTTCCATCCAGAGCGCCTGTCTGTGGCGTCACGTGTAGTCTATTCACAGCTGTACTGCAGGCCTGGTGAACCTGTGAGCCATGTGTTAAATATAGATCGCTTATTTACACACGACCTGGGCCTCTGGGCAGCTCTGAGACCGAGACGTCACAATCCCTACTCCCAGAGCTGACGGAGGGGGGGGGGGGAGAGGGTAGAGATCATGACGCAGAGCACACACACTACACATGTACACAACACAGAAAAACGCACGCATTATACAATAACATAATTACACAGCACAGAACATGTTATATAATTGTGCTTACGCAACCTTGATTATTGTACATTTTTATACGTGTCTGTGCGTACGAGTGTGTTCATGCGGGCACGCACGTCTGCTTGTACGTGTCTAGGTCTGTGGTGGCAATGGAGTTTTGGATGATGGTAATTGGCCAGCGAAATGACCGCGGTCTCCGTAATAACCGTTTGAATAGCAACATTTGTGGGACGCACATTTTCTCCACTCCTGACTGCATGTGTTGCCATAGAATAGAATGGGCGTCCCCATTCATGTCGATGATGGAATAATGGGTGGACTGGCGGCTAGGCTTGGGCGGTATACCGGGGCATTTGGAAATAGCCACAGGATGGTTTTTCAATACCGTTGATACTATTTCTTTGAACTTTTTCTATACATTTTAATATTTGTAGCTACTTTAAGTACATGCCTGGGGTCAACTTGTGCAATGTGTTAGGAGATAAAGCACGTTCTTCATTTAACCCTTCACATTATTTTACATTATGAAGCTTTGTAGTTCCCCTGGACAGTTGAGCCAGTCACGTGTTTGTAACTAGCACAACGGGAGAAAACAGGAGCAGGTGAGTCCAGCTATGTATTGACAGGGGTCGCTTTTTATATTGTAAGTCAAGTTTTTTTTTTAAACTTAAATAGAGTGATCAGGGACGTGCAACTATAGTTTTACATTAGTGCAACACATTCGGCAGAAAATAGCTTAATTTTCATGAACAGAAGTGGAACGCCAATTGGCTGGCAGCCACACAAGTAAATTAATATTTTGCAAAAACGATGCATGACCATTATATTTCTAATGTTTATCATAGAAACACATAACATTTCCTAATGTTTTGCTTACTTGTTTTACCAGAGAAAAGTAGTCTGGCTACACCGAGAAAAGTACAGGAGAAAAATGCTACACATCAGTAATAGCGCTCAAGCACAAAATTAGTCTGATGCCCAGCAGAAATTACAATAAGAAGCATTTTAGTTCTGCGTTTACAAAATGCAGCATGAAAAATGCATGAAAAATGCATGAAAAATGAAGAATGATGCGTTAACATGACCCCTAACTTGCTACTTGTCTAAGTCATTTACTGAATTAATAAGGTGATGGGGCATCATATTGTGTAAGCTTTCTGCCGTGTTTGAAAAGTCAAAGCCCTTTGGATGAGTTATCTGTACAGCTGCCACTGCTATCTTTTGATTTCCTTTTTTCTCCTCTCTGTTCTCGGCCTGTCTGCTCCTCCCCCATCTTCTCCAAGCAGAGCAGGCAGGCCCATTGCCCTAGCAACTCCAGACAAACACAGCATGTACACATGCTGCTTCAGAGCAGACAAGCGTGCCTCAAAACTTTGTTCATTTGCACAATGTCTCCGGTTCACATCCGCTTGCAAATGTCTAAACTCACCAAAAATGACATTCGGTAGATCCTACCTACAGTGCATTCGGAAAGTATTCAGACCACTTCACTTTTTCCACATTTTGTTACGCTACAGCCTTACTCAATCTACACACAATACCCCATAATGACAAAGCAAAAACACGTTTTTAGAATTGTTGTATTAAAAATAGAAAACTGAAATATTACATTTACATAAGTATTCAGACCCTTTACTCAGTACCTTGTTGAAGCACCTTTGGTGGCGATTACAGCCGCGAGTCTTCTTGGGTATGACGCTACAAGCTTGGCACACCTGTATTTGGGGAGTTTCTCCAATTCTTCTCTGCAGATCCTCTCAAGGTTTGTCAGGTTGGATGGGGAGCGTCGCTGCACAGCTATTTTCAGGTCTCTCCAGAGATGTTCAATCGGGCTGAAGTCCAGGCTCTGGCTGGGCCAATCAAGGACATTCAGAGACTTGTCCCGAAGCCACTCCTGCATTGTCTTGCCTGTGTGCTTAGGGTCGTTGTCCTGTTGGAAGGTGAACCTTCGCCCCAGTCTGAGGTCCTGAGCGCTTTGGTGCAGGTTTTCATCAAGGATCTCTCTGTACTTTGCTCCTGACTAGTCTCCCAGTCCCTGCCGCTGAAAAACATCCCCACAGCATGATGCTGCCACCACCATGCTTCACCGTAGGGATGGTGCCAGGTTTCCTCCAGATGTGAAGCTGGTCATTCAGGCCAAAGAGTTCAATCTTTGTTTCATCAGACCAGAGATTCTTGTTTCTCATGGTCAGAGAGTCCTTTATGGGCCTTTTGGCAAACTCCAAGTGGGCTGACGTGCCTACCATAAAGGCCTGATTGGTGGAATGCTGCAGAGATGGTTCTCCCATCTCCATAGAGGAACTCTGGAGCTCTGTCAGAGTGACCATTGGGTTCTTGGTCACCTCCCTAACCAAGGCCTTTCTCCCCCAATTGCTCAGTTTGGCCGGGTGACCAGCTCTAGGAAGAGTCTTGGTAGTTCCAAACTTCTTCCATTTAGGGATGATGGAAGCCACTGTGTTCTTGGGGACCTTCAATGCTGCAGAAATGTTTTGGTACCCTTCCCCAGATCTGTGCCTCAACACAATCCTGTCTCGGAGCTCTACGGACAATTCCTTTTGACCTCATGGCTTGTTTTTTTGCTCTGACATGCACCATCAACTGTGGGACCTTATATAGACAGGTGTGTGCCTTTCCAAATCATGTCCAATCAATTGAATTTACCACAGATGGACTCTAATCAAGTTCTAGAAACATCTCAAGGATGATCAATGGAAACAGGATGCACTTGAGCTAAGTTTTGAGTCTCATAGCAAACGGTCTGAATAGTTATGTAAATAAGGTATTTCTGTTTTTTATTTTTAATAAATGTGCAAACATTTCTCAACCTGTTTTCGCTTTGCCATTATGGGATATTGTGTGTAGATAAATTTTTATTAGATTGCAGAGAAATGTTTATTTAAAACATTTTAGAATAAGGCTGTAACGTAACAACATTTGTGAAATGGGAAGGGGTCTGATTACTTTCCGAATGCACTGTATGTATAACTTAATGAGTCTTTGCAATTTGTTTATTTTCGTTCTCTATCGTTAGCATATTTAGCTAGCAGCCTCCATGGAAATTCGCTATTACTTGTGCTAATTTTCTTAGCATTCTGGTAACAGATGGCCAATGGTATTTTTTGCATTTTTTGGCACCCCCTTGTTAACTAAGCCAGTAATACCGTAAATCCCACAATGAGAGGAGGATGGTATGACGATATGAAAATCTGGAAACCGCCCAACCCTACTGGTGGCCATTGTGAATGTACCCATCAATATGTGCTGTGATTTGTTTATTCAACTTACATTACAAAAAAATACTTTCCATTGCATGAGCTACATCTGTTAACATCATTTGAATGAACATTCTACATTACCATGGAAGTTATTGCATCACAATACCAGGCAGCCATTGCTTAGGTAACCGAAGACTCGTTTGCTACAACACCTTGCTTTCTTTCAGCCAGGAGCAAGAAAGTTTCATCACGTTAAGAGTCCATGTTACCACAGAAACGGACTGAAATGCCCGGCCGCACCGTCTTCAGTCAGCTGTTCGTTCCTATCTATCTCAAGAATAATCATCTTAGGTCTCGTATCAAGGGATACCGACTGATTATCTCAGGGGGGGAGGAGGAGAGTGACTCCTGTCTTTTAGTCTTGTTTATTATTTGCCCCAGAGAGATAGAGGGAGAGAGAGGATGATGGCAAGATGGAGAAAGAGAGTGAAGGTCGGGAGGGTGACTCCGTGTGGATAGCCTTGGGGTATCTGGTTCTGAATGTCCACCTTGACCTTAGCTAAGGTCACCTTCCCTTTTCTCTCTTTGAGAAAACATGATGAAACCACTCAATTTCACCCACACACTCTTGGTGACAATGTACACCAGAACCTTTATACACTTAACTCTTCTACAACAGGGTGTAAAATTGTGATGAATAAAAAAGTATACCAGTTTCATTTAAGGACCAAAGGATTGACAGCTATCCCATATAGATTACATGGGAAGAGATTTTTGACGTACCGATTCCATGGCATAGTGTTTATGAACTGATGCGCAAAACGACGCGGGTTTTAAACCTTAGAATCTTTACATTTAAATTATTATATAAAATTCTTGCTACCAATATAATGTTATTTATATGGGGGACACAATCTTCCCATCTCTGCAGATTTTGCTGCGAAGAGACAGAATCAGTAGATCATTTGGTTTGGTACTGTCCATTTGTAGCTTATTTTTGGACACAGGTCCAGGAATGGCTAAAGGATTGCAATATTTACCTGGAGCTAACCTTGCAGATAGCATTACTGGGTGATCTGAAAAGTCCTAGTCAATCGATCAATAATATAATAATACTTTTAGCAAAAATGTTTATTTTCAATTTACAATCTGTAGAAACAATGAGAATAGAAGGGTTCAGAACTTTTGTAAAACATCACAGTATAGTTGAAAAATATATGGCAAATAGAAATCCAATATGGATGGTGTTAAGAGATAGATGGGTGGTGTTGAATGGAGTTGAAGGATGGGACTAATAACAACTAACAACAACTAATAACAACAAGATAACTAATGTAAAGCATAATATGTCCATAATAAGAATATAGGTTATAGGTTGAGAGCTTTTGTGAAAGAGCACAGTTAGAAAGATATGGCATATAGAAGCGAAACCGGATGGACATCATGTGTGAATGACAGTCAGGCGCAGGAGGTAAAACACAGAAATCCAGAGTTTATTCAGTGCGTCAAAACAAAACTAGCACAAGGGAAAATCCACCTTGACTACATACAAGGAAAGAGTAGGGAGGGGCAGATTCCGGGTCGAGAGCCAGACCCGATCCCCCGGTACAAAGACGGGGGCCTCACTGCGGTGACGGTCAGCGTTGGCCTTCTGACGACGCACGGCGCGTTGGAGGTGAACATGGGCAGCGTTCCACGTCTCCTCCGCGCGCCGAAACCAGTCATCCACCGCAGGAGCGTCAGTCTGGCTCTGGTGCCACGGTGCCAGAACCGGTTGATAACCTAAAACACACTGAAATGGCGTTAGGTTCGTAGAGGAGTGGCGGAGAGAGTTCTGGGCATATTCTGCCCATGGCAGGAACACCGACCACTCTCCTGGCCGGTCCTGGCAATAGGAACTCAGGAACCTACCCACATCCTGATTTACCTGTTCCACCTGCCCATTACTCTCAGGGTGGAACCCAGAGGTCAGGCTGACCAAGACTCCCAGACGTTCCATGAACGCCTTCCAGACCTTGGATGTGAACTGGGGACCTCGGTCAGACACTATATCCTCTGGTACCCCGTAGTGCCGGAAGACGTGTGTAAACAGGGCCTCCGCAATTTGCAGAGCCGTGGGGAGACCGGGCAGAGGAAGGAGGCGGCAGGACTTCGAAAAGCGGTCCACAACGACCAGGATGGTGGTGTTCCCTTGATAGAGAGAGGCAGATCAGTTAAAAAATCATGGTCATTGTGGAACTGTTAAAGGTTTTAACTTACCCGCTGGGAGGTGCCTAGGTGCCTTACTCTGGGCGCACACTGAGCAGGAGGAAACATACACCCTCACGTCCTTAGCCAAGGTAGGCCACCAGTACTTTCCGGTCAGGCAGTGCACTGTACGACCGATACCTGGGTGACCAGAGGAGGGTGACATGTGTGCCCAGTAGATCAGACGATCACGGATAAGCGCAGGCACGTACTGCAGCCCAGCTGGACACTGCGGTGGAGATGGATCTGTGCGTAATGCCTGCGCTATATCCGCGTCCATCGCCTATACTACCGGCGCCACAATGCATGAGTCTTGCAGTATGGGGGTATTGTCTCTGGGCCTCTCCTCTGTATCATACAGCCGGGACAGTCGTCTGCCTTCACGTTCTTCGTACCCGGAATGTATGACAGTGTGAAATCAAACCGGGTGAAGAATAGGGCCCACCTGGCTTGGCAAGGGTTCAGCCTCCTCGCTGCCCGGATGTACTCTAGGTTACGGTGGTCCGTCCAGACGAGGAATGGGTGTTTCGCCCCCTCGAGCCAATGTCTCCACACGGTCAGAGCTCGGACAACAGCCAACAGCTCCCGATCACCAACACCGTAGTTATGCTCCGCCGGGCTGAGCTTCTTTGAGAAGAACGCACAGGGGCGGAGCTTGGGTGGCGTGCCCGAGCGTTGAGACAGGACTGCTCCCATCCCAACCTCAGACGCATCCACCTCTACTAGGAACGGTAGTGATGGATCGGGGTGGGCCAGTACCGGGGCCGAGGTGAACAGTTCCCTCAGGTTACTGAAGGCCCTGTCAGCCTCAGCAGACCAGTGGAGCCGGGACAGCCCACCCTTCAACAGAGATGTAAAGGGAGCTGCGACCTTGCCAAAGCCCCAGATAAACCTCAGATAATAGTTGGCGAAGCCAAAGAAGCGCTGCACCTCCTTTACTCTGGTTGGAGTCGGCCAATGACGCACGGCTGAAATGCTATCTCCCTCCATCTCCACACCTGAGGTGGTAATGCGGTATCCGAGGAAGGAGACGGACTGCTGGAAAAAAACATACACTTCTCTGCCTTGGCATAAAGGTCATTTTCCAACAGTCGGGCCAGTACTTTGCGAACCAGGGACACATGCTCGGCGCGTAGCGGAATACACCAAGATGTCATCGATGTAGACCACTACACCGCGACCAAGCATGTCCCAAAACACCTCGTTCACAAAGGACTGGAAGACTGAGGGAGCATTCATCAAACCATAGGGCATCACCAGGTATTCATAATGCCCCGTGGTTGTGCTGAATGCTGTCTTCCACTCATCTCCCTCTCGGATACGCACCAGGTTGTACGCACTCCTGAGATCTAATTTAGTGAAGAACCGCGCTCCATGCAATGACTCAACCACTGACGGAATGAGGGGGAGAGGATAACTAAATCTAATCGTCTCCCTGTTCAGTGGTCGATAGTCAATGCACGGGCGCAGACCGCCGTCTTTCTTCTTCACAAAAAAGAAACTTGAGGAGGCGGGTGAAGTGGAGGGACGTATGTACCCCTGGCGCAGGGACTCGGTGACGTATGTCTCCATAGCCTCCGTCTCTGCCTGCGACAGGGGATACACATGACTCCTGGGAGGTACAGCGTCTACCCAAAGGTTTATTGCGCAATCCCCCGTCCGATGAGGTGTCAATTTAGTTGCTTTTTTCTTGGAGAAAAGTTGTGCCAGATCATGGTATTCGGGGGGAATGCGCACGGTGGAGGCACTGTCTGGACTTTCCACCATGGTTGCACCAACGGAAACACCTAGACACCTACCCTGACACTCTCGCGACCACCCCGTGAGAACCCTATGCGGCCATGAGAAAGTGGGGTTGTGAAGTGCTAGCCACGGAATACCTAACACCACAGGGAAAGCAGGAGACTCAATGATGGAAAAAGTGACCTGCTCACAATGCGTCTCCTGTGTGATCATGGTGACTGGTACCGTGACTTCCTTTATCAACCCGGACCCTAATGGTCAACTATCAAGTGCTCTGATGGGGTGTGGAATGGATAGGGGAACTAATGAAATGCCCTGGCGGCGTGCGAAAGTTTATCCATAAAGTTCCCAGCTGCGCCTGAATCTGCTAGCGCCTTACACTTGGGAACTCTCATATAATCAGGGAAGTATATGGGTATGTACAGTGCGCAGCAGAGGGCTCTGAACAAGTGTGGGTGCTCAATACATGGGGTGATGCGAGAGTGCCCTGCCGGCCGCCTCCTGACGCAAAAGAGCGCTGACGACAACGTGTGGTGGAATGTCCCTTCGTGCCATCCGATTGGCACTGGCGCTGTCGTCTTCCACTCTCTCGGTGCCCGGTACCACCCAGCTCCATGAGCTCTGGATCCGCGTTGGTCTGGGCGGGAACGGGCAGACTCCTCCAGGACGTCTCTGGTTGCCAGCAGGTTATCCAGACAAATGGCCATGTCCACCAGTTCGGTAAAAGACAAACTGGTGTCACGGCAGGCTAGCTCCCGCCGGACATCCTCCCGTAGATGGCACCGGAACTGGTTGATCAGGGCCCGCTTGTTCCACCCGGATCCTGCTGCCAGAATCCGGAACTCCAGTGCGAACTCCTGTACTGTCCTCGTCCCCTGGCTCAAGTGGACCAGCCGCTCACCCGCCTCTGGAACGCCCGTGGTCGAGATATCTGGATCCCTCCGGGTGCTGTGATGTAGATGGCTGGATCCGGTTGGCCAGCTGGTCTTGACGGATCGGTTCCTTTTCTCTCCAGGCGTTGGACGACCTGAAGAACCCGATCCATCGCTTCCCCCAAGCTGGCCAGCATAGTGGAATGTTCCTGGACCCTTGCCACTATTCCAGGCATGCGCTCCTCTCCTGCTGACTCCATACGGTGAGTGATTCTGTGATGAGGTGTGAATGACGGAGTCATGCGCAGGAGGTAAAACACCGAAATCCGGAGTTTATTCAGTGTACATGAATAAAGCGCAGCAAGCGTCAAAACGAAACTAGCACAAGGGAAAATCCACCTTGGCTACATACAAGGAAAGAGTAGCTCAACCGAGCTACTCACTCTCACAATGAACAATCACTCACAAAGGACAAGGGGGCAGAGGGAACACTTATACACAGACTAATGAGGGAATGAGTACCAGGTGTGTGTGATTGACAAGACAAGACAAGACAAATGGAGTGATGATAAATGGAGCGGTAGTGGCTAGTAAGCCGGTGACAACGAATGCCGAAACCTGCCCGAGCAAGGAGGAGGGGCAGCCTCGGCTGAATTCGTGACATCATGAAAATGATCGGAGAGGTTGAGGGTAGAGGAAGTTCATGAGTAAAAACAAACAAAATAGAATTATTGTTAAATTGACTGTGTCGATAAAATGTATATAGTATGTATAAGCTGGAAGTAGAGGCCTAAGCATTGTTGTTCACTAGTTTACTCCAATTAGGGAAGGGGTGGTGGGGTTGGAAAGTAATAAAGGAAAATATATTTTTAAAAAGGATATGTGTGTGTATATATATGTATTTATATGTGTATATGTATGTGTATTTATGGTCTGCTAAATGACTAAAATGTGTGTATATATATATATATATATATATATATATATATATATATATATACACAGTGGGGAAAAAAAGTATTTAGTCAGCCACCAATTGTGCAAGTTCTCCCACTTAAAAAGATGAGAGAGGCCTGTAATTTTCATCATAGGTACACGTCAACTATGACAGACAAAATGAGGGAAAAAAATCCAGAAAATCCCATTGTAGGATTTTTTATGAATTTATTTGCAAATTATGGTGGAAAATAAGTATTTGGTCAATAACAAAAGTTTCTCAATACTTTGTTATATACCCTTTGTTGGCAATGACACAGGTCAAACGTTTTCTGCAAGTCTTCACAAGGTTTTCACACACTGTTGCTGGTATTTTGGCCCATTCCTCCATGCAGATCTCCTCTAGAGCAGTGATGTTTTGGGGCTGTCGCTGGGCAACACGGACTTTCAACTCCCCTCCAAAGATTTTCTATGGGGTTGAGATCTGGAGACTGGCTAGGCCACTCCAGGACCTTGAAATGCTTCTTACGAAGCCACTCCTTCGTTGCCCGGGCGGTGTGTTTGGGATCATTGTCATGCTGAAAGACCCAGCCACGTTTCATCTTCAATGCCCTTGCTGATGGAAGGAGGTTTTCACTCAAAATCACATGATACATGGCCCCATTCATTCTTTCCTTTACACGGATCAGTCGTCCTGGTCCCTTTGCAGAAAAACAGCCCCAAAGCATGATGTTTCCACCCCCATGCTTCACAGTAGGTATGGTGTTCTTTGGATGCAACTCAGCATTCTTTGTCCTCCAAACACGACAAGTTCTATTTTGGTTTCATCTGACCATATGACATATGACATTCTCCCAATCCTCTTCTGAATCATCCAAATGCACTCTAGCAAACTTCAGACGGGCCTGGACATGTACTGGCTTAAGCAGGGGGACACGTCTGCACTGCAGGATTTGAGTCCCTGGCGGCGTAGTGTGTTACTGATGGTAGGCTTTGTTACTTTGGTCCCAGCTCTCTGCAGGTCATTCACTAGGTCCCCCCGTGTGGTTCTGGGATTTTTGCTCACCATTCTTGTGATCATTTTGACCCCCACGGGGTGAGATCTTGCGTGGAGCCCCAGATCGAGGGAGATTATCAGTGGTCTTGTATGTCTTCCATTTCCTAATAATTGCTCCCACAGTTGATTTCTTCAAACCAAGCTGCTTACCTATTGCAGATTCAGTCTTCCCAGCCTGGTGCAGGTCTACAATTTTGTTTCTGGTGTCCTTTGATAGCTCTTTGGTCTTGGCCATTGTGGAGTTTGGAGTGTGACTGTTTGAGGTTGTGGACAGGTGTCTTTTATACTGATAACAAGTTCAAACAGGTGCCATTAATACAGGTAACGAGTGGAGGACAGAGGAGCCTCTTAAAGAAGAAGTTACAGGTCTGTGAGAGCCAGAAATCTTGCTTGTTTGTAGGTGACCAAATACTTATTTTCCACCATAATTTGCAAATAAATTCATTAAAAATCCTACAATGTGATTTTCAGGATTTTTATTTCTCAATTTGTCTGTCATAGTTGATGTGTACCTATGATGAAAATTACAGGCCTCTCTCATCTTTTTAAGTGGGAGAACTTGCACAATTGGTGGCTGACTAAATACTTTTTTTCCCCACTGTGTATATATATATATATATATATATGCGAGAGAAAAAACATATGGGGGATTGGAAGTGATGCAGACAATTACATTGATGGAAGTTACAATCTATCTGCAATATTAAAGCTGATCTACCCCCTAAAAAATAAAAAATAAAATAAAAGAATGTACACAATAACTTTTATACAACACGGCGTAATTTATGCCAGTCCAGCAGAACATTCTTCCTCGCTAGAAGCACCATTCATTCACACAGAGCCTAGAGAGAATACTGTTACAGTGAGGGAAAAACGTATTTGATCCCCTGCTGATTTTGTACATTTGCCCACTGACAAAGAAATTAACAGTCTATAATTTTAATGGTAGGTTTATTTGAACAGTGAGAGACAGAATAACAACAAAAAAATCCAGAAAAACGCATGTCATGAATGTTATAGATTGATTTGCATTTTAATGAGGGAAATAAGGATTTGACCCCCTCTCAATCAGAAAGATGTCTGGCTCCCAGGTGTGTTTTATACAGGTAACGAGCTGAGATTAGGAGCACACTCTTAAAGGGAGTGCTCCTAATCTCAGCTTGTTACCTGTATAAAAGACACCTGTCCACAGAAGCAATCAATCAGATTCCAAACTCTCCACCATGGCCAAGACCAAAGAGGTCTCCAAGGATATCAGGGACAAGATTGTAAACCTACACAAGGCTGGAATGGGCTACAAGACCTTTGCCAGGCAGCTTGGTGAGAAGGTGAAAACAGTTGGTGCGATTATTTGCAAATGGAAGAAACACAAAATAACTGTCAATCTTCCTCGGCCTGGGGCTCCATGCAAGATCTCACCTCGTGGAGTTGCAATGATCATGAGAACGGTGAGGAATCAGCCCAGAATTACACGGGAGGATCTTGTCAATGATCTCAAGGCAGCTGGGAACATAGTCACCAAGAAAACAATTGGTAACACACTACGCCGTGAAGGACTGAAATCCTGCAGCGCCCGCAAGGTCCCCCTGCTCAAGAAAGCACATATACAGGCCCGTCTGAAGTTTGCCAATGAACATCTGAATGATTCAGAGGAGAACTGGATGAAAGTGTTGTGGTCAGATGAGACCAAAATCGAGCTCTTTGGCATCAACTCAACTCGCCGTGTTTGGAGGAGGAGGAATGCTGCCTATGACCCCAATAAAACCATCCCCACCTTCAAACATGGAGGTGGAAACATTATGCTTTGGGGGTGTTTTTCTGCTAAGGGGACAGGACAACTTCACTGCATCAAAGGGACGATGGACGGGGCCATGTACCGTCAAATCTTGGGTGAGAACCTCCTTCCCTCAGCCAGGGCATTGAAAATGGGTCGTGGATGGGTATTCCAGCATGACAATGACCCAAAACACATGGCCAAGGCAACAAAGGAGTGGCTCAAGAAGAAGCACATTAAGGTCCTGGAGTGGCCTAGCCAGTCTCCAGACCTTAATCCCATAGAAAATCTGTGGAGGGAGCTGAAGGTTTGAGTTGCCAAACGTCAGCCTCGAAACCTTAATGACTTGGAGAAGATCTGCAAAGAGGAGTGGAACAAAATCCCTCCTGAGATGTGTGCAAACCTGGTGGCCAACTACAAGAAACGTCTTACCTCTGTGATTGCCAACAAGCGTTTTGCCACCAAGTACTAAGTCATGTTTTGCAGAGGGGTCAAATACTTATTTCCCTCATTAAAATGCAAATCAATTTATAACATTTTTGACGTGGTTTTCTGGATTTTTTTTTTGTTATTCTGTCTCTCACTGTTCAAATAAACCTACCATTAAAATTATAGACTGATCATGTCTTTGTCAGTGGGCAAACCTACAAAATCAGCAGTTGATCAAATAATTTTTTCCCTCACTGTATGTCTAGTTCCTTCCTTCCCTGATGGGTGAGCCAGTTTCTCTCTACAGCCATTCAGGACATCCAGAGTAGTCTTCCTTGTCCAGGATACGAAAGTGGCCTATCAAGATATTGTCCTTGTCCTCTCTGTCTCTGAGTGTATTTGTGTCTATGTTGACGGTGTGTTTTAAGTGTATGTGTGTGTATTAGAGTGTGTACTAAGTGTGTGTCTCCCCCTCTTCTCTCTCCCACAGCGATAGAGACACAGAGTACCAGCTCAGAGGAGATAGTGCCAAGCCCGCCATCACCCCCTCCTCCCCCGCGGGTCTATAAGCCCTGCTTCGTGTGCCAAGACAAGTCCTCAGGATACCACTATGGAGTCAGTGCCTGCGAAGGCTGCAAGGTGAGACACACCTTTATATATCCATACATTCTATTCTATTCTATTCTATTCCATTCTATACTATTTGATCCAGGGTTAAATTGTCCATTGCTTCTGGGTGGTGTCCCCTGGTGTCCCCTGTAGCTCAGTTGGTAGAGCATGGCGCTTGCAACGCCAGGGTTGTGGGTTCGATTCTCACGGGGGGCCAGTATGAAAATGTATGCACTCACTAACTGTATGTCGCTCTGGATAAGAGCGTCTGCTAAATGACTAAAATTTTAATGTGTTCTGTAAATTGGCTGGACCAATGTTCTCAATGCATATTGGGGTGCCCATGTTGATTTATAACACTTGTCCTGGTTTGGAATGGGAGTACACAGTCCCAGGGGGCCGTCACCCCAAAGCACCCCTATAATTCATACACATGCTATGCATAGCATCAGCATTATCTAAAGTTCAGAATATACATAGATTGGTTGGGGTGCATTTGGGGATGCCCTAAAAATAGTGAACTGGACCATCGCTTATGTCATCGCTTATGGCACCCCTTGTAATTCGAACCTCTTATATCTATACATGATGGGACTGCCAGATCATGTGGGCTGTGCTTCAATATTGCACTATACGTTTCTCATGAACTATATGAAGAATTTCTTCTGTAAGTGGCTTTAGTTTGAGAGAGTCTAGCTGCTGTATCTGTCCAACTCCAAGTGAAGTCATTATCTTGAGTGGGTGTTCCTGCCAGGTGGCATTTAATCCAGGAGCTACACCCTCATTCAGCAAGTGTCAACGTGTGCACTTGTCATCACCGCTCTCCGTGTATGTGTCATATGCTATCTCTGTTTCCAGCACGTCCTTGGCTATCATATGTGTCCTTTCCTCCCGCTCTTACCATTAATACGGCCTAGCAAGCCTTTTATGTGAGACGTGTTACGAGAACACCAGGTGTGCTCCCTTCCACACAGTCCTGTCAGGCAACCGTCTGCACTCTGAAGTGATATCTGGCTTCTGCTTCCTTATCTGTAGTACTGTGTTTCATAAGACAGGGTTGTGGAGTTGGGTAAGCCTGCGAAAGCTTGTGTTAGCAGTGGGGCTCTAAAGGACTCGATGTTCATCTGTAATGCATGGAGGTTGGGGGCTGAGGGTTGAAGAGGTTGAGGGTAGGGCGATGGTCTGAGACTGGCAGGCAGAGAGGGAGGCTGGATGACTAGCTGTGGTGGTGACAGGTGGCCATTAGGCCTGCCTCACCTGGCTGGGCCCAGGGAAGATAACACCTGGCTTGTAGAGAGAGGGGGATGGATGGATGGATAGATGGAGGGAGGGAGGGAGGGAGGGAGGGGGAAAGATGGGGAGAGGCGCTGCAGGAGTGAACCTGGTTGCATCCAGAGTGGAGATGAGAGTTTCGAAAAGGGGGATTAGGTAGACGGTGAGAAGGAAAGGAGGAGAGATGAGAAGATGGAGAGGACAGAAGGACAGGACCGGAGAGAAGGCGAGTAGAAATGACGGAAAGTTTCTGGATTACGCACAGTCCTGTTTTAACACAGCGGCACGAGGCAAGGTCTCACCTCTGTGCGTTCAATTAAACTTAACCTGCCCTCTAAAAGAAACGTATACAAAGTTAACAAACCTTAACCTGCCCTTTTATGGGGGCAGAAAAGCCCCACTTGACTGAGTTGCCTGTTGCACGTCCTCAATAGTTGTTTTATTATACACTGCTCAAAAAAATAAAGGGAACACTTAAATAACACAATGTAACTCCAAGTCAATCACACTTCTGTGAAATCAAACTGTCCACTTAGGAAGCAACACTGATTGACAATAAATGTCACATGCTGTTGTGCAAATGGAATAGACAACAGGTGGAAATTATAGGCAATTAGCAAGACACCCCCAATAAAGGACTGGTTTTGCAGGTGGTGACCACAGATCACTTCTCAGTTCCTATGCTTCCTGGCTGATGTTTTGGTCACTTTTGAATGCTGGCGGTGCTTTCACTCTAGTGGTAGCATGAGACGGAGTCTACAACCCACACAAGTGGTCAGGTAGTGCAGCTCATCCAGGATGGCACATCAATGCGAGCTGTGGCAATAAGGTTTGCTGTGTCTGTCAGCGTAGTGTCCAGAGCATGGAGGCGCTACCAGGAGACAGGCCAGTACATCAGGAGACGTAGAGGAGGCCGTAGGAGGGCAACAACCCAGCAGCAGGACCGCTACCTCCGCCTTTGTGCAAGGAGGAGCAGGAGGAGCACTGCCAGAGCTCTGCAATATGACCTCCAGCAGGCCACAAATGCATGTGTCTGCTCAAACGGTCAGAAACAGACTCCATGAGGGTGGTATGAGGGCCCGACGTCCACAGGTGGGGGTTGTGCTTACAGCCCAACACCGTGCAGGACGTTTGGCATTTGCCTGAGAACACCAAGATTGGCAAATTCGCCACTGGCGCCCTGTGCTCTTCACAGATGAAAGCAGGTTCACACTGAGCACATTTGACAGAGTCTGGAGACGCCGTGGAGAACGTTCTGCTGCCTGCAACATCCTCCAGCATGACCGGTTTGGCGGTGGGTCAGTCATGGTGTGGGGTGGCATTTCTTTGGGGGGCCGCACAGCCCTCCATGTGCTCGCCAGAGGTAGCCTGACTGCCATTAGGTACCGAGATGAGATCCTCAGACCCCTTGTGAGACCATATGCTGGTGCGGTTGGCCCTGGGTTCCTCCTAATGCAAGACAATGCTAGACCTCATGTGGCTGGAGTGTGTCAGCAGTTCCTGCAAGAGGAAGGCATTGATGCTATGGACTGGCCCGCCCGTTCCCCAGACCTGAATCCAATTGAGCACATCTGGGACATCATGTCTCGCTCCATCCACCAACGCCACGTTGCACCACAGACTGTCCAGGAGTTGGCGGATGCTTTAGTCCAGGTCTGGGAGGAGATCCCTCAGGAGACCATCCGCCACCTCATCAGGAGCATGCCCAGGCGTTGTAGGGAGGTCATACAGGCACGTGGAGGCCACACACACTACTGTGCCTCATTTTGACTTGTTTTAAGGACATTTCATCAATGTTGGATCAGCCTGTAGTGTGGTTTTCCACTTTAATTTTGAGTGTGACTCCAAATCCAGACCTCCATGGGTTGATAAATTTGATTTCCATTGATAATTTTTGTGTGATTTTGTTGTCAGCACATTCAACTATGTAAAGAAAAAAGTATTTAATAAGATTATTTCATTCATTCAGATCTAGGATGTGTTATTTTAGTGTTCCCTTTATTTTTTGAGCAGTGTACTAGTTGTCTAGTCTGTGTTTTATAAATGTGCAATAAGCATAAAACACAATTATATAAGGAATTGGCAACTCGTTCTCATTCTGAGAAATACGGTAGGGCGCTTGATTTCAACATCTGAACAAAGTGGACAGGCTAGCATACTGTTAAAACAGTTGGAGAAAGACAGAAGGGTGTGTTCATAACAATTAAACAAGCAAATATATCCAAGTTTGCTAAACATTAAATATAAAGATTAGCTGGCTACTCACTAGCACGTGGGCTTTTGCTTGAGAGATTGTTTATGAGACCTGTGTTAATGTTCTATAATGCCTGCTACAAGAAGTTAGTCATTATTAGTGAATGTGCATTATGCATGGTTATAGTGATATTTTTAACAAAAAGTGCATTTTCATAGACTGACTTATTGCAAAAAAGCAGGTTAAACTACAACCCCCCCGCCCATTCCTCCATTCCTTCCTCTCGCCTCGCTCCTCTCCTCAGACCACTGCAGGGTGGTTGACAAGCCTGCTGAGGGCTCTTGTCGCCTGGCAGATTAGCGCTTATACAAAAAGAGGCTTAAGGCCCGCAGGAAGCAATGACTTCTAATGGGGATGGAGAGGGGAGGGCGCGGGGGGAACAATGGCTGACCAAGAGGAGAGGTCCAATCCCCAGGCCCAGGGCCACCTGAGGCGTGGGATTGGAGGGATTGGTTGTCCCCTTTTATATGTCAAAGGGACTGGGTCAATCCTCCCATGGCTGTCAGGGTCGGAGCACCAACGGATCACAGGGAGACACACCAGGGTCACTGGCAGGTCGTTAGATATCGGCTATTCATTGGCTTTGAAGTCTTAGTGTCACGGTTAACTAAGCCAGAACCCAGAAGCAGACCAGGACAAGGTACGTTGAGACAAAGGTGAGTGTTTATTAATAGATTCCGAGTGAGGCTGAATAATCCAGGGAACAGAGCGGGTGGCGTGGATGGGTTGTTGAGGGTGCAGTGGTTGGTCCGGTACTGGCTCGGCAGCCGCCGACCATCAGGCAGAGGTTGGGTGAAGGTTCCGGGTGAGAGACTGCAGACAGAACAAAACGGAGGTCAGTACACAGCAAGTCAAAAAGGTGCAAAACAACAAAACTAACACTAATGGCTCAGAGACTGATACGCTGACAAACATACTGTTCATGGCTAACGATCCGGCAGGAACTGGATGTTGGGCCAGAGCCTAAGAAGGGTGATGATCAGGACCAGGTGTGCAGATTGCTGATGGGATGCAGGTGCGGAAAACAAGAGCGCTCCCGGAGCGTTCCCGAACCCTCGGGAAACTGGAGATTACGAACAGGAACACTAGTCACCAGACAGGACCCGACTCAGACAGCCGGGATCGTTACAGTACCCCCCTCCGACGAACGCCACCGGGCGGACTCCCCGGAGCGCCAGGATGGAGGCGGTAGAAGTCACTGATGAGGTCCGCATCTAGGACCTGTCGCCGCGGAATCCAACTCCTCTCTTCAGGACCATACCCCTCCCAGTCCACGAGATACTGGAAACCCCGGCCCCGCCGTCTGGAATCCATGATGCGACGCACCGTGTAGGCAGGACCACCTCCGATCATCCGAGGAGGAGGAGGAGGAGGCGGAGGAGGCAACAGAGGACTGAGGAAGACAGGCTTGAGGCAGGAGACATGAAAGGTGGGATGGACTCTGAGCGTCCTCGGTAGTTTGAGTCGAACTGCCACTGGATTGATCACCTTCTCCACCACAAACGGACCAATGAACTTCGGTAACAACTTCCTAGACTCAGTCCGTAACGGAAGATCCCGTGTGGCCAACCAAACCCTATCTCCGATGGTATAGGTGGGAGCGGGGATCCGGCGACGATTCGCCTGGAGCTGATACCGGTCCGAAACTCTAAGGAGTGCCTTTCTGGCCCGATGCCAGGTCCGGTGGCAACGACGAATATGGGCCTGAACAGAAGGCACTGAGAGCTCCTTCTCCTGAGAAGGAAACAGGGGAGGTTGGTAGCCATACAGGCACTGGAAGGGAGACATCCCAGTGGCAGATGTAGGAAGAGTATTGTGGGCATACTCAACCCAAGGCAACTGAGAGACCCAGGAGGTGGGGTTGGAAGAGACCAGACAGCGTAGCGTTGATTCCATCTTCTGGTTGGCTCTCTCCGCCTGACCATTGGATTGGGGGTGAAAACCAGATGTGAGACTGACAGTAGCTCCAATGGCCAAACAGAAGGACTTCCAGACAGCAGAGGTAAACTGAGGGCCACGGTCGGAAACGATATCACTGGGCAAACCGTGGACCCTGAAAACCTCCCTAACCAGGATCTCGGACGTCTCCGAGGCAGAGGGAAGCTTGGCAATTGGCACAAAGTGGGCGAACTTGCTGAATCTGTCCACGATAGTCAGAACGACCGTGTTCCCCTCAGAAGCGGGCAACCCCGTGACGAAGTCCAGGGCCAGATGCGACCATGGTCGCCGGGGAATAGGAAGGGGGGTGAAGTAGTCCAGAGCTGGGCCGATTGGTACTCTTATTCTGCGCACACACTGGACAGGCAGCAACAAAACCCCGAGTATCCTCGGCCATGGCAGGCCACCAAAAACGTCTGCGAAGAAACGCCATTGTCCGAGCCACGCCAGGGTGACAAGCCATCTTGCTGGCGTGGGACCATTTGAGGACAGCAGGACGAACCGACTCAGGCACAAACAACCGACCGGGTGGACCGTTACCGGGACCGGGCTGAGTCCGAAGGGCCGCCAGCACCTCCTCCTCAATCTTCCACATAACTGCTCCCACGACGCAGTTCCGGGGGAGAATTGTCTCGGTCTTGGACCCACTCTCCTCCGTCTTGAGAACATCCGGGACAAGGCGTCCGCCTTGCCGTTCTTAGATCCAGGTCGGAACGTCAGGAAAAACTTGAATCGTCCGAAAAACAACGCCCACCTGGCCTGGACGGGAGTTGAGACGTTTAGCCGATTGCACGTAAGCAAGATTCTTGTGGTCAGTCCAGACAATAAACGGTTGCTCCGCCCCCTCCAACCAGTGGCGCCACTCCTCCAAGGCAAGTTTCACCGCGAGAAGCTCCCGGTTACCCACATCGTAATTCCTCTCCGCAGGCGAAAGGCGACGAGAGTAGTAGGCGCAGGGATGGAGTTTACTGTCCGTGGAGCATCGCTGCGACAGGATGGCGCCAACTCCCACATCAGACGCGTCCACTTCAACGACGAACTGACGGGCCGTGTCCGGTTGAGAGAGAATCGGGTGCGTTGGTGAATCGCCTCTTCAAATCCAGAAACGCACGATCCGCCTCCGGATTCCACTTGAAGGTCCTGATACTGGAAGTCAAGGCAGTTAATGGAGCGGCCACACGGCTGTAATCCCGGATGAATCTGCGGTAGAAATTCGCAAACCCCAAAAATCTCTGGAGCTGCAATCTCGTACCGGGCTGGGCCCATTCCAGAACCGCTCTAACCTTCTCCTGGTCCATCCTAATCTCTCCCCTGGAGATGATGTACCCGAGAAAGGATGTCGTGTGGGCGTGAAACTCGCACTTCTCGGCCTTCACGAACAGGCGATTCTCCAACAATCGCTGCAGAACCTGCCGGACATGCTGGACGTGGTCGGAAGGTTCCTTCGAGAAGATCAGAATGTCATCCAGGTAAACAAACACAAAGAGACCGATCATATCTCTCAGGACGTCGTTCACCATACTCTGGAATACCGCTGGAGCATTGGTCAGTCCAAACGGCATCACCTGATACTCGAAGTGACCCATCGGTGTATTGAAACCCGTCAACCACTCGTCCCCCTCTCTGATCCGGACCAGGTGATACGCATTGCGTAGGTCTAGCTTGGTGAACACCGTAGCACCCTGTAAGGAGTCGAAGGCAGAACTCATCAAGGGCAGGGGATACTTGTTCTTGACCGTGATGTCATTCAACCCCCGATAATCAATACACGGTCGAAGAGAGCCATCCTTCTTACCCACAAAGAAGAATCCTGCCCCCAGGGGGTGATGACGAGGGACGAACGAGACCAGCAGCTAGGGACTCCTTGATGTAGGTCTCCAACGCCTCACGTTCAGGTCGGGAGATACTGTATAACCTTCCCTTGGGGTAGACAGCTCCAGGGACCAGGTTGATGGCACAATCATATGGTCGGTGGGGAGGGAGTGACAGAGCCTTCTGCTTACTGAAAACTTCCCCCAAATCGTGATATGTCTCGGGAACCAGGGACAAATCTAGGGGTTTAGCCTCAATCACCTGACTGGGAACCGAATGGGGGCAGGCAGTCTTGAGACAGTTAGCATGACAATCAAGGCTCCAACTCGTTACCTTGCCCGTCACCCAATCGAACGTGGGATTGTGTTCCTTCAGCCAGGGGTATCCAAGGACCAGAGGAACATGGGAAGACGGCAGAATGAAGAATGAAATCATCTCAGAATGATTCCCCGACAACCGCATCTTAACCGGTTCAGTCCTCATCGTGGATACGTGCCAGACTACTGCCGTTCAGAGTGGTCGCTTCAATGGCTTCCGGCAATTGCTCCTTGGAAAGCCCCAGCTGTTCCACCAACTCGGCATCAAGAAAGCTTCCATCGGCACCTGAATCGATAAAAGCGTTAAGCGCTAAGCTCTGATTCCTGTTCACAAGGGTAGCCGGGAAACGGGGTCTGACAGAGGTACTGAGAGGTTGAAACTGGCTCGCTAAAAGTCCTCCCAACTTTAGCGAGCCGGGCAGTTTGACGACCGCCGGGAACAAGTGGAGATGTAATGTCCCGAGCTACCACAGTAGAGGCAGCAGTTGGTCTTACGTCTATGTTGACGCTCCTCCTTGGTTAACCCGTGCCGCCCCACTTGCATGGGTTCAGAATCGGGAGAGAGGACCTCTCCACTAATCCATTGTGGTGGAGAATGATCGACGTGTTCTGGTCCACCACCCGACCCGACTGGGAACTGAGAAGCTGATCGATTGGACGGACCCCATTGCTTCTCCCTCCTTCGCTCTCGGACTCGATTATCCACCCGAATCGACAAAGCTACCAAGCTGTCCAGGTCACTAGGCTCCGGATAGGAGATCAACTCATCCTTGAGCTGCTCCGACAGACCCTGGTAAAAGGCCGCTTGCAGAGACTCCTCGTTCCACCCACTCTCCACAGCCAACGTCTTGAACTCGATCACGAAGTCGGCCACGCTGCGCAGTTCCTTGGCGAAGCGAAAACAGGCGCCTAGCTGCGTCCCTCCCTCGGACGGAATGGTCGAAGAGCTTCCTCATCTCGGCCGTGAACCCCTGGTATGAAGCCATGCAGGGATCCTGTCGTTCCCAAACGGCTGAAGCCCACTCCAGCGCTCGACCACGCAGCAACTCAATCACAAAGGCTATCCTAGCCTTGTCTGTGGCATAAGAGTAGGGCTGTAGATCGAACACTAGTCCACACTGCATAAGGAAGGAACGGCATCTTCCCAGCTCCCCTCATATTTATCCGGCGTCGGAACCTTGGGCTCACGGATGGACACAGCTTCAGAAGCGGCAGGCGAGATGGGTGAAACCGGTAGTGGATCCTCCACCGGACACTTGCGTTGGTTCTGGACCTCCGTCAGACCGGTAGAAAGGTTCCGAACTGACAACGCGATCTCCTGTAGTACCGTGCTATAATGGCCCAACATCTTCTCCTGCTGGGTAATAGCATGGCGAACAGAGTCCAGGTCCGCTGGGTTCATTACTGGCCGGATCGTTCTGTCACGGTTAACTAAGCCAGAACCCAGAAGCAGACCAGGACAAGGTACGTTGAGACAAAGGTGAGTGTTTATTAATAGATTCCGAGTGAGGCTGAATAATCCAGGGAACAGAGCGGGTGGCGTGGATGGGTTGTTGAGGGTGCAGTGGTTGGTCCGGTACTGGCTCGGCAGCCGCCGACCATCAGGCAGAGGTTGGGTGAAGGTTCCGGGTGAGAGACTGCAGACAGAACAAAACGGAGGTCAGTACACAGCAAGTCAAAAGGTGCAAAACAACAAAACTAACACTAATGGCTCAGAGACTGATACGCTGACAAACATACTGTTCATGGCTAACGATCCGGCAGGAACTGGATGTTGGGCCAGAGCCTAAGAAGGGTGATGATCAGGACCAGGTGTGCAGATTGCTGATGGGATGCAGGTGCGGAAAACAAGAGCGCTCCCCGGAGCGTTCCCGAACCCTCGGGAAACTGGAGATTACGAACAGGAACACTAGTCACCAGACAGGACCCGACTCAGACAGCCGGGATCGTTACACTTAGCTTGTTCTCCTGTCGTGTATTTTGCTAATGTTATGACTGTAGCTCCTAATTTGTTTAGAGGTAGGGCCTAGATGTAAGTAACAGAGTCACACTCACACTATAAAAAGGGACATATATTTTTTTATAAATCAGGGCCAAGTCTTAATGCTATGTATGTTTTTGTAGGTATTTGTTAGTGCTTTAATGCAATACTAACAAGTCATTGTTCAAATATATCTTTCATGCAAAGAATCTTTCATTAGTGCTTGGGAACGGAGTCACAGCCAGTTGACATCTATTTTAGGAGGGCATATGCAAACTGCATAACATGTGGTTCTTTAGTCCATTAAAGGACAAGTTTTCTTTTTTTACTACCAAATCTCTGTTTTTTATGTAAATAGAATGTTATAGAAGGGTCCAGACACCTTTTTTGTGATTTCACTTGTTTTTGATCAATTTACCCCAAACAGTGATTAACTTCCTCATTGTCGTTGTGCAGTATAGGAGCCCTGAAAAAACATGAACAAAAAAAGACATTTTAGAAAAGGCAAAGTTCTCAGTATAGTGATGCAGGACTTTAAAAGGTGTACACATGAAAATGTGTCATTCCAAAATGTATCTGCAACGTTATATTCCATTTTGTGCGACTCGAGCTGTTTCCCCTGCTCAGCTGTGCATGCCGGGTGTGTCCGTATACATCTCACCCATCCCAAACGCCCTGATCCACATCAACAGGACTGCAGTAGAGAGAGTCAGCTATTTTAAGTTCCTCCTCATCCATATCACAGAGGACTTGAGTTGGATCAACAACATCACCTCTCTTGTCAAGAGGGCGCAACAGCGCCTCTACTTCCTAAGGCGACTAAAGAAATGCCACCCTGGGTCCTCTCCAAATACTACCACTGCACCATCGAGAGCGTCCTGACCAGTTGCATCGCGGCCTGGTACAGGAATTGCTCCGTCCACGACCGCAAGGCCCTCCAGTGGGTGGTGAAGACGTCCCAGTTAGTGTTCCCATCCATCCAGGACATCTACTTGAAACGGTGCTTGAGGAAGTCCCGCAGCATCATCAAGGACCCCACATACCCCAGCCACGAGTTGTTCACTTCCTTATCGTCGGGCAGACTGAATCGGAGCATGAGGTGTGATACCAACAGGCTCCGAGACAGTTTCTATCTACAAGCCATCAGACTGCTGAACACTTGAACTGGACAGACCACCTGCACTGACTCTCCGCACCTTATCACACACACCCACACAGACATATACAGTACCAGTCAAAAGTTTGGACACACCTACTCATTCAAGGGTTTTTCTTTATTTGTACTATTTTCTACATTGTAGAATAATAGTGAAGACATCAAAACTATGAAATAGCACATATGGAATCATGTAGTAACCATAAAAGTGTTAAACAAATTCTATATTTGAGATTCTTCAAAGTAGCCACCCTTTGCCTTGATAACAGCTTTGCACATTCTTGGCATTCTCTCAACCAGCTTCATGAGGAATGCTTATCCAACAGTCTTGAAGGAGTTCCCACATATGCTCAGCACTTGTTGGCTGTTTTTCCTTCACTCTGTGGTCCAACTCATCCCAAGGCATCTCAATTGGGTTGAGGTCGGGTGATTGTGGAGGCCAGGTCATCTGATGCAGCACTCCATCACTCTCCTTGGTCAAATAGCCCTTACACAGCCTAGAGGTGTGTTGGGTCATTGTCCTGTTGAAAAACAAATTATAGTCCCACTAAGCGCAAACCAGATGGGATGGCGTATCGCTGCAGAATGCTGTGGTAGCCATGCTGGTTAAGTGTGCCTTGAATTCTAAATAAAGCACAGACAGTGTCACCAGCAAAGCACCCCCACACCATCACACCTCCTCCTCCATGCTTCACGGTGGGAACCACACATGCGGAGATCATCCGTTCACCTACTCTGCGTCTCACAAAGACATTGCGGATGGAACCAAAAATCTCAAATTTGGACTCATCAGACGAAAGGACAGATTTCCACCGGTCTAATGTCCATTGCTCGTGTTTCTTGGCCCAAGCAAGTGTCTTCTTATTATTGGTGTCCTTTAGTAGTGGTTTCTTTGCAGCGATTTGACCATAAAGGCCTGATTCACGCAGTCTCCTCTGAACAGTTGATGTTGAGATGTGTCTGTTACTTGAACTCTGTGAAGCGTTTATTTGGGCTGCAATCTGAGGTGCAGTTAACTCTAATGAACTTATCCTCTGCAGCAGAGGTAACTCTGGGTCTTCCTTTCCTGTGGTGGTCCTCATGAGAGCCGGTGGTTTTTGCGACTGCACTTGAAGCAACTTTCAAAGTTATTGAAATATTCCGGATTGACTGACCTTCATGTCTTAAAGTAATGATGGACTGTCGTTTCTCTTTGCTTATTTGAGCTGTTCTTGCCATAATATGGACTTGGTCTTTTACCAAATAGGGCTATCTTCTGTATAACCCCCTACCTTGTCACAACACAACTGATTGGCTCAAACGCATTAAGAA
Organism: Coregonus clupeaformis; assembly: GCF_020615455.1. Taxonomy (NCBI): domain Eukaryota; kingdom Metazoa; phylum Chordata; class Actinopteri; order Salmoniformes; family Salmonidae; genus Coregonus; species Coregonus clupeaformis. Next base: position 23,409,425 of record NC_059222.1, read on the forward strand.
GGAAATAAATTCCACAGCTTAACTTTTAATAAGGTACACCTGTTAATTGAAATGCATTCCAGGTGACTACCTCATGAAGCTGGTAGAGAGAATGCCAAGAGCGTGCAAAGCTGTCATCGAGGCAAAGAGTGGCTATTTGAAGAATCTCAAATATAAAATGTATTTTGATTTGTTTAACACTTATATACATGCATACATATACACACATATACATTCATGCTACACACACATCACAACTGCTGCTACCACTTGCCCCCCAATCCCTCCTTCCCTGATACATGTGTAAATATTGTAATATACATTTTATTTTATTTCTATTGAACCTTTATTTAAGTAGACAAGTCAGATAAGAACAAATTCTTATTTAGAATGACGGCCTACCAAAAGGCAAAAGGCCTGCTGCGGGGATGGGGGCTGGGATTAAAAATAAAAATATAGGACAAAACACACATCACGACAAGAGAGACACCACAACATAAAGGGAGACCTAAGACAACAACATAGCATTGCACCAACACATGACAACACAGCATGGTAGCAACACCACATGACAACAACATGGTAGCAACACAACATGGCAGCCGCACAACATGGTAGCAGCACAAAAAAATTGTACAAATATTATTGGGCACAGACAACAGTAGCACTAAGGCAAGAAGGTAGAGACAACAATACATCACGCGAAGCAGCCACAACTGTCAGTAAGAGTGTCCATGATTGAGTCTTTGAATGAAGAGGTGGTGATAAAACTGTCCAGTTTGAGTGTTTTTTGCAGCTCGTTCCAGTCGCTAGCTGCAGCGAACTGAAAAGAGGAGCGACCCAGGGATGTGTGTGCTTTGGGGACCTTTAACAGCATGTAACTGGTAGAACGGGTGTTGTATGTGGAGGATGAGGGCTGCAGTAGGTATCTCAGATAGGGGGGAGTGAGGCCTAAGAGGGTTTTATAAATAAGCATCAACCAGTTTGTCTTGCGACGGGTATACAGAGATGACCAGTTTACAGAGGAGTATGGATTGCACTGATGTGTCCTATAAGGAGCATTGGTGGCAAATATGATGGCCGAATGGTAAAGACCATCTAGCCGCTCGAGAGCACCCTTACCTGCCTATCTCTAAATTAGGTCTCTGTAATCTAGCATGGGTAGGTGGTAAACAGGGCAAAATAGAAATTGGCCTAAAACAGTTAGGATCAGCTTGATCTCCCCTTTTTAAATAAAGGACGCACCGTGGCTTCCTTCCAAGCAATGGGAACCTCCCCAGAGAGGAGAGACAGGTTAAAAAGGTCAGAGATAGGCTCTGTGATGATAGGGGCTGCAACCTTAAAGAAGAAAGGATCTAAACAATCTGACCCAGATGGTTTTTTGGGGTCAAGTTTAAGGAGCTCCTTTAAATTGTACCTTCCTGTGTTATACTTAAGCTTTAATGTTTATTCTATTCTACTGAGCCATTTACTTTATGTTCATATTCTTATCTTACATTATTTCTTATTGTTGTTGCATTGTTGAGAAGGAACCTGTAAGTAAGCATTTCGTTGGACAGTGTATACAATGTGTGTCCTGCACATACGACCTAATAAAACTTGAAACACGTCCCACCAGCCTCCCATCTCTCTTCTCATGAGGGGAGGACCAGGAGAGCGAAGGATAGACGATGATCCAGGAAGGACAAATTGTGGTCCATGGGCCATCTGTCGGCCAGAGAGCTAATCTCCTCCTGGCATCTTGGCGCTCCCCTGCCAGCCGGCCCCACCCAAACATGACCCACCCTCTTTCGTTCATGCTTCAATATGACCCACTATCGCTCTGGCACCCGTCAATTTTGCCTGTGAACTGATTAACCCATTCAGTGACTAATGAAAATGGCTAGAGTAGTTATAACACTGATGGCATTATCTACAGAATCTGCCTTTTTGCCAGATAGCGTTCTGTGGGAATACACAAACTGGGTAGATGCCTCGGATGGTAGATATTTTATTGGTACGGTTTTTAGGTTTTGTAGCTTTGAGACTCATGGTTTAGTGATTTTGTATATGTCATATCCATTCTTGATTTAATTTTAAATAGACAAAGGTTTCACTCTAGTGTCTGTTTTCCACAATGAGAGATGAGACAATTTGATGTGCTTTCTTGTCGGGGAGCAATCCCCCCCCTCCTCCTGTCCTTTAATTTTGTTTCAAATGTCCGCTGATCCTTTTAGATTCAGAGTACTTGTAAGCGTTTTAAACCAATGTTCTCTCTGTAATGATGTTCAGTTGGCCTCAACCCAGAATCGTTTTTTGCTGGGCCATATCAAGATTGAAAGTAGGGCATTGATAGGTAGCTAGAGGCTAGTAGACTCATGCCTCTGCGTTTTGACTTACTTAACATCCTAAACGCATTTCTCAATGTTCTAATGGGCCATTACCAAGGTAGGTGGGTGATCTCATTAGATGGCAACAGGAGTTGATATTTATTATCCTACAAATGATTAATTGCTAAGCCTTTCAAGAGCTTAGTGTTTGGTAGCTCATTGCCTTTAATTGTGGGGCATATGGCCGCACTCCAGGACTGCCATCTATAGGTGCTTGAATCTACACACACTCACTGACAATGTCCTTCTTCTTCTTCTTCTTCTTCTTCTTCTTCTTCTTCTTCTTCTTCTTCTTCTTCTTCTTCTTCTTCTTCTTCTTCTTCTTCTTCTTCTTCTTCTTCTTCTTCTTCTTCTTCTTCTTCTTCTTCTTCTTCTTCTTCTTCTTCTTCTTCTTCTTCTTCTTCTTCTTCTTCTTCTTCTTCTTCTTCTTCTTCTTCTTATCTCTCTTTTATTTTATTTGTCTTTTATTTTATTTCTTCATGCCTCTGTCCTCCAGGGCTTCTTTCGGAGGAGCATCCAGAAGAACATGGTGTACACATGTCACCGGGAGAAGAACTGCATCATCAACAAGGTCACCAGGAACCGCTGCCAGTACTGCCGGCTGCAGAAATGCTTGGAAGTGGGCATGTCCAAGGAGTGTGAGTAGTAGTGCACTACTATACTACACTACAGCACCCTGCCAGTGCCAACCCTAACCTCAGTACACTATACACTACACCTTCCAGTCATGACATAAACCACACTACAGTCAGAGGCCACGACGTTATCCAAACTATGCACAGACAATCGGGACAATCCGTTAATTTCCTTTCAACTGGGTCCCATCTGGGATGAAATGTCTGGGTATTTGATTGAGTTCTGATTGATAGGATATCATGCATCACTGAACTACACTATACCATTCACTCAAGCCTATAACCTCTGAGCCAACAGGCAACACAAACTCAGATCATTATTCTCTGTCATAAAGCCTCAGAACTGTGGGTGTGCGTGCGGCACTGCCCCAATACACAGTTTGTAATGGTGGTAGCATGGTGGGCCTCGGTGATGAATATGTTAGCACCTGCGGAGAGTGAAAGAGCAGGCGTCGCCACTGATCAGTGCATCCCGGGGGCTGTGTGAACACACACAGTACACACACACTGTCAGACCAGATTAGCTAATTGGTGGAGGTGAGAGGGAAGAGCTTACCTTGGCCTACCAACACACACACACACACACACACACACAGGTCCAAACTGTATACATTGTAAATATACTCATTCATACACAGGCAAGCACACACCCTCCCCGCCCTCCCCTCCTCCATCCCCCTCTCTGTTGTCTCTCTGCTATGGTATTTACCCTCTTCATGATACTTTAAGCGCTCTGTGAGTTTCCCACTTGGCGGGCCGTTTGAGGCTTACTGCAAAGTAAGTTATCCTCAGCGCTCCTTACCTCTGAATGGGCCCATTAATCATGGTTATAATGATCATGGCAGGCAGCTCTGCAACACCCACCACAGGGACAGACGGGAGATAGGTTAAAATGGCACTGCCATCTTGTGGCTTGAAGTCTACTGCACGGCTGATTTTAAATACAGTGAGGGAAAAAAGTATTTGATCCCCTGCTGATTTTGTACGTTTGCCCACTGACAAAGACATGATCAGTCTATCATTTTAATGGTAGGTTTATTTGAACAGTGAGAGACAGAATAACAACAAAACAAATCCAGAAAAACGCATGTCAAAAATGTTATAAATTGATTTGCATTTTAATGAGGGAAATAAGTATTTGACCCCTCTGCAAAACATGACTTAGTACTTGGTGGCAAAACCTTTGTTGGCAATCACAGAGGTCAGACGTTTCTTGTAGTTGCCCACCAGGTTTGCACACATCTCAGGAGGGATTTTGTCCCACTTCTCTTTGCAGATCTTCTCCAAGTCATTAAGGTTTCGAGCCTGATGTTTGGCAACTCGAACCTTCAGCTCCCTCCACAGATTTTCTATGGGATTAAGGTCTGGAGACTGGTTAGGCCACTCCAGGACCTTAATGTGCTTCTTCTTGAGCCACTCCTTTGTTGCCTTGGCCGTGTGTTTTGGGTCATTGTCATGCTGGAATACCCATCCACGACCCATTTTCAATGCCCTGGCTGAGGGAAGGAGGTTCTCACCCAAGATTTGACGGTACATGGCCCCGTCCATCGTCCCTTTGATGCGGTGAAGTTGTCCTGTCCCCTTAGCAGAAAAACACCCCCAAAGGTTAATGTTTCCACCTCCATGTTTGACGGTGGGGATGGTGTTCTTGGGGTCATAGGCAGCATTCCTCCTCCTCCAAACATGGCGAGTTGAGTTGATGCCAAAGAGCTCGATTTTGGTCTCATCTGACCACAACACTTTCACCCAGTTTTCCTCTGAATCATTCAGATGTTCATTTGCAAACTTCAGACAGGCCTGTATATGTGCTTTCTTGAGCAGGGGGATCTTGCGGGCGCTGCAGGATTTCAGTCCTTCACGGCGTAGTCTGTTACCAATTGTTTTCTTGGTGACTATGGTCCCAGCTGCCTTGAGCTCATTGACAAGATCCTCCCGTGTAGTTCATGATCATTGCAACTCCACGAGGTGAGATCTTGCATGGAGCCCCAGGCCGAGGAAGATTGACAGGTATTTTGTGTTTCTTCCATTTGCGAAAAATCACACCAACTGTTGTCACCTTCTCACCAAGCTGCTTGGCGATGGTCTTGTAGCCCATTCCAGCCTTGTGTAGGTCTACAATCTTGTCCCTGACATCCTTGGAGAGCTCTTTGGTCTTGGCCATGGTGGAGAGTTTGGAATCTGATTGATTGATTGCTTCTGTGGACAGGTGTCTTTTATACAGGTAACAAGCTGAGATTAGGAGCACTCCCTTTAAGAGTGTGCTCCTAATCTCAGCTCGTTACCTGTATAAAAGACACCTGGGAGCCAGAAATCTTTCTGATTGAGAGGGGGTCAAATACTTATTTCCCTCATTAAAATGCAAATCAATTTATAACATTTTTGACATGTGTTTTTCTGGATTTTTTAGTTGTTATTCTGTCTCTCACTGTTCAAATAAACCTACCATTAAAATTATAGACTGATCATTTCTTTGTCAATGGGCAAACGTACAAAATCAGCAGGGGATCAAATACTTTTTTCCCTCACTGTAGATGTTAAAAACAACTGATACAGGCTCAGATGTTTCTTCTGTTCATCTCCCTAATGGTTAAGGGCTAACTTCTATGTCAAGTTAAAAAGTACCCATATAGGTTCATTCCCATACTCCCTCCTATTTAGTCATTGTGTGTGTGTGTGTGTGTGTGTGTGTGTGTGTGTGTACTAGAGGGTTATGTTGGTGTCTGGTAAGTGAGGGTGTAGTGTTGAGATCTGAGTACCTGTGTCCTGGCTGATGACTTTGACCGTGTTGCGGGACTATGTCGAAAGGGGTGGGGGGGGGATCTGGCCATCTGGGGGCCTGCGGGGAGCCACAGAGGAGGCTGGGAGGGCCGACCAGTCTGCTAGGGGACATCTCGGTGACCTTGCGTCCGCTCGACAACTCCGACAACACTGCCAGTACCAGTGCCAGGTGGCCATACCAAGGCAGAGAGAGAGAGAGAGAGAGGGAGAGAGTGAAAGAGGAGGGATGGGGGTTACCACGGAAAGCCTGAGGGAGCCCTGCCAGTGTACTAACGATTTGACAGCAGAGGAGTCTGAGTGGTGTCAAGGAAAGGCAGGGCTGGCCTCGAGTTGTTTGGTAAATGCTTTTTTTCAATGTTAATGTTGACTATTTTTGTTTCCTTAGGCGTTCCGTTAAAACTCTTAAACCTGCTGGTGATTACTGTATGCGTGTATAATGTTGAGTTGATTTATGTTATGAAGTTGTGGGGTTTTGAATTTGGTTTCTAACTAAGTGAGCCAGATGTACTACATGCTCAGGATAAGAGCGTCTGCTAAATGATGTAAATGTAATGTTCGTTTTTATGATGTCTATTGTCTACTGGTGAATTTGTGTGTAGAATATAGTCTGTGTACGACAGAGAATGTGCCATTCAAGTTATAGGATTTGTTGAGTAGTGTTTTGAATTTGGTTATTAACATTCAGATATGATAGTCCATTTCAGTATACATGACCCCATCCTACCAGCATAAACCTTTCCCCCTGTGTTACTGTGGTAGGGTGTGTGTAGTTGTGGGGGTGGCTTTACTGTACTAGGGGGAGCCCTGTGTTGGTTAGTTTGTTCCCTGTCGAGGGGGTAAACCTGTGCCCCTCCTTTGTCACCTCAGCTCCTCGCTCCAGCTCCAAAGGCGGGATGGTGTTGAGCCCCCAGCCGCTGCCCCCACCATTGGAGACCGGGAGGGGACAGACTGGGGGGCCAGGGGCAGACAGGGCAGCTCCCCCGGGTAAGCAGCCTCCCCCCTCCTCCCCCAACCCCCCTTCCTCCATCCCCTCTTCCCTCCATCCATCCCTCATCCCCTGTTCTAATCTCCCGTGCAGTGCCCTAGCATCTCCAGCATGTATGAGCGGAAGAGGAGGGTAGGAGAGGATGAGAGAGGGAGAATACGTTTCATCATTGTTCGGCCGATACAGAGCAGCGAGAGAGAGGCAGGCAGGAGAAGCAGGGGAACATTGACATTTTTATCTTTCCATTATATTGAATCTCTGTGATGGACGACCTGTCGCAGCTTTCATTTTCCTCCCTCAAATTATCCCTGTCTGTCTGCTGGCCCTCTCTCTCTTTCTCGTACACACGCTTGCACACGTTCATACAAATGCATGCAGACACATTGCCAAACATAGCCTTTTATATTATGAAATCCACTATTGATTGATGGGAGTGTGTGTATTGCTTCTAGCATACCACACACAATACTGTTCGCTACAATGAAGATACTGCTAGTATGTGGTTCATATCAGCGGGCAAGACTATGCTAAACGGTCATACCATTTGAGAATGCTATCAATAATCCCTCATAGATCAACCACATTCATAAACCAAAGCATTCACGTAGACACATTCCACGGTTTACAAACACACACACACACAAAAGAATGCAGACGGCTGTATTATTTCTCCCCCTCTCTAGCCCTGCTATGGATCTCCCGCCAGTTATTGCACGCGGCAATTCTCCATGACTGATCGCGAGTCCCAGCTAATGGTTCTTTAATGACTGCATTAAATTGTGTTGTGCGGCTTATGATTGCAGTGCCAATTTGTCAGCACGGGTAATGTCTCTGCGTTAAGGATGCCCTACTTTTATTTAGGAATTAATTTAACATCTCCAGCGGACCGCCTAATGGCGACGGGGCCGCCGAGACACTTTGACAGCCACAGAGAGCGGGGGAGGGCCCGAGACACACTCTCACACACACTCACAAACATTCTCACATCACTTAGAATTCTCTACTCTCCTCACCTGGCAGTTCCTTTAAAGGTGGATGGACTTCGTGGTAAGGACAAATAGCAGTTGGCAATGCATAGTTGTATAGATGTAAGGAAGTGCTTTACTTAACTGATTTTTTTAAGGCTCATTTCATCTGAAGTCCCTTGGGTGTTAATGATGTGATGGTGAGCTTACTTAGCAAAGCAAAGGATCTGCTGTTGTGTAGTGAGTGACTCCTAGACTTGGATCCCCCTGGTCTCTCTGAAAGTTATCCCATTGAGGAAGGCCTGTCTTTGAACTGATTAATGAGCGTTGTCCCTGTATGGTGAATCCCTCTCTGGCCCTGGTCCAGTCCCCCTTGTCAGATGTTGCCCCTAGACAGACACTAATCTATGGTCAGTTTTGTGTACCCCTCTAATGGTAAAGGTTAGGATTTGGACAGGGGAAGCTGATCCAAGATCTGTAAGGGTAACCTCTGGGTGGAGGTCTGGGACCACTGGCTCTGCACAGAACAACACCACTAACTGGGGCTACAGCTGGCGACTGGAGAAAGTGGGAGAGGAGGAGACAAGAGGAAAACAAAAACGCAGGGAAGAGCTATCAGATAACACGTGACGCTTGGAGAGAGAGAGCGGGACACAGACAGGGGGAGCAAGCTAGCTAGTGAGGATTAGACAGAGGAGCAAGAGAGGCATGTGTAACAGCGATTTAAGAAAGAAAGAGAAATAAAGAAAGAGTGAGAGCGCGAATGCTGGAGGGGGTTGTGCGGGGGTGTGGGCTCAGCCGAGCCTGGATATTTGTCATATTATGTTATTAGATTAGACGAGGCCTCTAATGAAAGCAGTAGCAATTTATCAGCATTACGTACAACCTTATCCACCAATGCTATTTATCACCTAACCTCCCCCCATTGCCCCCCTTCACCCCCCTGTCAGACCTATACACCCAGAGGAGGGAAGGAGGGAGAGGGCTGGATATACCCTAATGGCTTTCCAATGCTTAAAACAACAGCTGGTGTTTTTGTCATTTCGGGAGTAAGTGTAGCGACATTCGCAGAGGGAATGGCATTTCTCTGGCTTTCCTTTGGAATATTCCAGGGCTTTTCCTCCGTAATATCTCTCTATCCCCCCTTGACTGACCTCTCATGGTCATTTATCTCCTCAGATGGGATCAGAGCTGGACTGTGTTCTGACAGCTTCTTGTTCTCTCGTCTCCACTTAATCATCCTCTTCTATCGTGTACCTGTCCTGCTAGCTAGCCTACCTACAATATCTCCTGCTCTTGCCCTTTTGCTACCTCTAGTTTATATCGCAGTCCCCTATTAGTTTTGGTTTAGATACCCACACAATTTGAATACTGTTCCATGATTTGTTCCCCCAACACAAGTGAAGTCCTGGGTGCTTCACCCACGGTTTAATTTCACTGATGGTCTTGCCATTTGATTTAAGTTTTCTTTCTGTCGATATCAGAATTACTTTCTAGATAAGGCGGGAAATGCAGTATCCTTCCTAGACTGTTTGTAAACCCCCTTTTCAACAAACCTTTTAGACATTCCACTACTAAATATCCGCCCTGTGTCTAAACCCTGCTTCTCTTCCTTCTCTCTCTCTCTCCCTTCAGCGGTGAGGAACGACCGGAACAAGAAGAAGAAGGATGACAAGAAGCCGGAGTGCACAGAGAGCTACGTGCTGAGCACGGAGACGGAGCAGATGATCAACAGGGTCAGCAAGGCGCATAAGGAGACCTTCCCTTCGCTCTGCCAGCTGGGCAAATACACTACGGTGAGCACCACAATACTTAGAGAACGAGTTTGTGTTTGTGTATGTGCAATCTTATAGACAAACAAGTACAGTGCATTCACTCATCTGTTGTTTGATATTGTAGTCATTTCTTGCAGTCAAATTACCTAGTGGCCTCATGGGTGGAATGTTATTAATATTTGTCATAATTTCATAATTCATAAAGAAATTCTGGTATTTCTATGTCAAACAGTTTTATTATATTTCAGTCTTCTGTGATGTATATAAAGTGTAATATTGGCATGCAAACTCAAAATGGAATACATTTCAACTCTATATCTGACATGGTACAGGTATCTTCTTTTCTTTAAGCCCATGTGTGTGAGTGCATTCGGAAAGTATTCAGACCCCTTGACTTTTTCCACATTTTGTTACGTTACAGCCTTATTAATTAGTTTTTTTCCCCTCCTCAATCAACATACAATACCCCATAATGACAAAGCAAAAACAGGTTTTTAGACGTTTTTGCACATTTACATAAGTATTCAGACTTTTCTCAGTACTTTGGCAGCAATTACAGCCTCAAGTTGTCTTGGGTATGACACTACAAGCTTGGCACACCTGTATTTGGGGAGTTTCTCCCATTCTTGCAGATCCTCTCAAGCTCTGTCAGGTTGGATGGGGAGCGTCGCTGCACAGCTATTTTCAGGTCTCTCCAGAGATGTTTGATCCGGTTAATGTCCGGGCTCTGGCTGGGCCACTCAAGGACGTTCAGAGACCCGTCCCGAAGCCATTCCTGCGTTGTCTTGGCTGTGTGCTTAGGGTCGCTGTCCTGTTGGAAGGTGAACCTTCGCCCCAGTCTGAGGTCCTGAGCGCTCTGGAGCAGGTTTTCATCAAGGATCTCTGTACTTTGCTCCGTTCATCTTTCCCTCGATCCTGACTAGTCTCCCAGTCCCTGCTGCTAAAAAACATCCCCACAGCATGATGCTGCCACCACTATGCTTCACCGTAGGGATGGTGCCAGGTTTCCTCCAGATGTGACGCTTGGCATTCAGGCCAAAGAGTTCAATCTTGGTTTCATCAGACCAGAGAATCTTGTTTCTCATGGTCTGAGAGTCTTTAGGTGCCTTTTGGCAAACTCCAAGTGGGCTGTCATGTGCCTTTTACTGAGGAGTGGCTTCCGTCTGGCCACTCTGCCATGAAGGCCTGATTGGTGGAGTGCTGCTGAGATGATGGTTGTCCTTCTGGAAGGTTCTCCCATCTCCACAAAGGAACACTGGAGCTCTGTCAGAGTGACCATCTGGTTCTTGGTCACCTCCCTGACCAAGGCCCTTCTCCCCCGATTGCTCAGTTTAGCCGGGCGGCCAGCTCTAGGAAGAGTCTTGGTGGTTCCAAACTTCTTCCATTTAAGAATGATGGAGGCCACTGTGTTCTTGGGGACCTTCAATCCTGCAGAAATGTTTGGTACCCTACCCCAGATCTGTGCCTCAACACAATCCTGTCTTGGAGCTCTACAGACAATTCCTTCAACCTCATGGCTTGGTTTTTGCTCTGACATACACTGTCAACTGTGGGACCTTGTATAGACAGGTGTGTGCCTTTCCAAATCATGTCCAATCAATTGAATTGACCACAGGTTGACTCCAAGTTGAAGAAACATCTCAAGGATGATCAATGGAAACAGGATGCACCTGAGCTCAATTTTGAGTCTCATAGCAAAGGGTATGAATACTCATGTAAATAAGGTATTTCTAAAAACGTGTTTTCGCTTTGTCATTATGGGGTATTGTGTGCAGATTGATGAGTTAATTTTTTTATTTAATCCATTTTAGAATAAGGCTATAACGTAACAAAATGTGGAAAAAGGTAAGGGGTCTGAATACTTCCCAAAGGCATTGTATACTTTTGTTTCAAAGTAGATTTGTTTAAGACTACAAAGAAACACTCTGTGTGACCCTAATTTAGCCCACTGCAGTAAAAGGTTAACTGAATGATTCTTCAGTGTTGTTTAAGTTTAGCTTCAGAATCTTGTTGGTGCTGATACCTGTGATTCTCATATCCAGAGTACATGTATTTGATTTATTGTGTCATTCATGTTGTCTGTGTGGCGCCTTGAATGTAACACTTCGTCAAATAAAGACTTGTTAGCACTCAAACTCTAACTAGTCTCTCTCTCTCTCGTTCAGAGTAACAGCTCAGAGCGGCGTGTGGCTCTGGACGTGGACCTGTGGGACAAGTTCAGTGAGCTGTCCACCAAGTGTATCATCAAGACGGTGGAGTTTGCCAAGCAGCTTCCTGGCTTCACCACGCTCACCATCGCTGACCAGATCACCCTGCTCAAGGCCGCCTGTCTGGACATACTGGTAAGGACCGCCTTTGGTTAGCTCTACTAATGGTGGTCTGGAACAAAATCCTGCGCACCATCTCAGATCACTCTTCAGGATCAGGGTTGGTCTCTCACCAACACTGGTCCTGGTCCATCTGAGGGTGAGTACAGGCGTTTTGTTCCAGCATTAAAACACCATATCACCTTAATTAGTTGAAACGAATGTATTAGTGCTGGGATGGTGTAAAAACCTGCACACCATCTAGTTTTTCAGGCCCAGTGGTGACCACTGTGTTATTATATAACATCTGTTCATAGGATTGTTGACGTTTCAGCTACTTATCGAATCATACTTATTGGCCCACACATTTGATTGTTGGCATGCTCAACCAATCCTACGCTCTGCTCCTTCAGATTTTGCGGATCTGCACGCGCTACACGCCGGAGCAGGACACCATGACATTCTCGGATGGCCTGACGCTAAACCGTACCCAGATGCACAATGCCGGCTTCGGACCTCTCACCGACCTGGTGTTCGCCTTCGCCAACCAGCTCCTCCCCCTGGAGATGGATGATGCTGAGACGGGACTGCTCAGCGCCATCTGTCTGCTGTGTGGAGGTACTGCTGCGGCTGTTTGGATTTACCCAATATTACTGCATATACACATGCACCCATACACAGTGACTGAAGCTGATGATGACATTGTGTCCAGGTAGGGTTGGGGTTAATCTGCCTCATCTTCATTTGGCTGTGAAGGTGTTGCTGTCTAAAACAAATAGGTCTGGTCACATCACTTCTCATTATAGGCCACTAACACTGTATCGTATTCCAGCATTCACACATTAGACAGGCCCAAAACTAGGAATGTAGATTAGTGCTGTATCTTGAGCACCATTTAGTCGTTAACCCTCTGCCACCTTTCACCGCAGATGCAGAAGGGTGAATACGGTGGATTGAGACGCAGCCCATGTAACAAAAAAAACTGACAGATTTTGATGGGGATTTTGTAGGCTATGGGTTAATAGTAAAACATTTACAATGTGTACTTAGAAATGATCAGTATTGACCTACCTGGAGATAGTTCAGGAGGTGTAGCTAATCTAGTAATGTAGGACAAATATGATGGACTGCATTGTAGAATACAGCTTAGTGTGAGCTCTATTTATTACGTTTGACCTGACTGAACACACCCCGGTATTGTGTTTGTGGCTGTGTGTAGATCGGCAGGACCTGGAGCAGGCAGACAAGGTGGACGTACTACAGGAGCCCCTACTGGAGGCTCTGAAGATCTACGTGAGGAAGAGGAGGCCTCACAAACCACACATGTTCCCCAAGATGCTGATGAAAATCACCGACCTGAGGAGCATTAGCGCCAAAGGTGAGAGGCAGTCTGAGACATCAATCTACACACAGCTGTGGATCAGCCATATACTTCTGTGTCAATTAGCCTTATATTATATTGTCTACTATGTATAGTAATTAAGGTATTTCCTTTGTAATGTCCATAAAAGTTTAAACTGTCCATAAAGGATTGTAGAGGTCTGCATTATCTATTCTGTCATTGCAAATGTAATGTAGATCCAACTCAAATGTGACTAATTCATAAAGGGGTTGAATGCCCACAACTGCGGGCAGGCTAACACCATATATTGGTCCTCCTACCTAATCAATGCCTTTCTCTTCCCCTCTGTCCCTCTCCCCTCCTCAGGAGCCGAGCGTGTCATCACCCTGAAGATGGAGATCCCGGGCTCCATGCCCCCTCTCATCCAGGAGATGCTGGAGAACTCTGAGGGTCTGGAGAGCGGGGCCACGGGCGCCCGGACCAGCGGAGCCCCCCCAGGCAGTTGCAGCCCCAGCCTGTCCCCCAGCTCCGCCCAAAGCAGCCCCAGCCCCACCACACAGTCGCCGTAGCAAGCCCTCCTTTTTCCTCATTCATCTCGATCTCCCTGTGGTTGGGGGGGGGTCCTCGCTGGACACAGAGACTGGCGTGCTCTTGAGTGTTCCTCCTCCCATGTGACACACCCTCTCCTGCTCCTCCCCCTCAAAGACACTGTCTGGAAAATGGTGGAAAGGTGGTGGCAGGATTTCTCTGAATGACCATACTGGAACACTGCTGACATCTCCTCCGTTCCTTGCCTCCCCCCTCACACCTCTCTCTCTCCACCTCTACCTGAAAGACTGAGGGAAGGAACAGGAAGGAGCAGTCAGAGCTGTGGACACTGGTCCACTCAGAGGGGCTGGCGGGAAAGGGGGACAGACAAACGGACAGGACAAGCAGACAGACTAACACCAGACACGTTTTGGGTTTCTCAGAGGAGGACTGCAGGCAAGGACTTGTCAAAGAAGACCACACCAAAAGACTGGGTCTTTCTCCTTTTCCAACTTTGAAAAACAGATTTCGTACAAAAGATATATAAATATATATAGAAAAGTAAGGAATTATTGTGATTGACTTGTACATGATAGAATAACAGGTTGAGAAGATTTTTTATTTTTTTTGGATTAAATGCTCTTATATTCGTCCACTGTTTTAATCGTTTCATATCCATGAGAGTATCAAAGGAGAAATGTTCCATTGTTTTATCACATAACGATGTTGTTATAATTAACAAAAGTAAAGAAGTTGAAATTACTTTTTCAATTTACAGACACACACAGACATACACAGAAATCTGCACAGAAAAGAGTTGCGATTATTATCACACACTATTCCAGGTTGGGTTTGTTTTCCTTCTCCTTTTTCTTTGCTGCAATGAGAATGGGAAAAAATGATTGTATGAACTTGGTTGTATGTTATGGTCACAGGTCCTTCAAGATATCAAATTAATGAAGATTCTTTATTTTAAGTTGCCTTTGAGTTCATGTATATAAGCTGTACTCATTTCTTTAAACTATGAAAAGTTTAGCCTTAACCTGAATTTTTTTTTTTTACTAAAAAAACGAATACCTTTTGTGTTTTGTTTATACATTTCTGTTTCAAGAAAAAAACTTTGAGCACATTTTACTGAAGGACACTCATCCATGTTTGTTTGTCCCGTTAAATGACGGACCGGTCCATATTTATCACTATGATTCTCACAAACAGCACCCACAATTTAGTTCATTCTCACCCCTTAAATTACAACAGATTTCCATGAATAAAAAAGAAAAGAAAATCATAGCACTCAAATTGGGGCTTTATGATGATTTGTAGCTGAAGAAAGATGGGGGTTTTGGGGTTGCCTAACGACTCACCCTGAATTTATTTCCGCTGCTTTATCAATCACTACATACATTGAGTCTGAAACTACCATCCTAGGAGTTGTTTGTGTGACTTCAAAATGAGGGGCATTGTACAGCACAAATTCCTAAGCGATTGGATGGTCTCTAACAAATCTAACTAATCAAAGTTGATAACATCTTCATGTAGGCTGGCTCTGACCCAACCCATCTGTTTCTGGGACCAGTCAAAACAGTCAGTGTTCGCGTTCTAGAAATCATTGGGGAGGGAGGCAAATCCAGACTCATTGTGGAGGAGAAACGTCAGTTGGCCGGAGCGGTGTGGATGGGTAGCAAGGCAAGGTTTAGGGAGTTGGATGGTTAAGATCCAGGTGCTGGGTTCGTCCAGCAAGGCACAGAGACTAGGCAGTAGGCGCACAGCATGGTTTTCAAATGGATTACAATGTGAAGGATGGAGTACAGTACACTGTATTTTCAAGAAGTGATTAGTATAAGAAGCTCCAAAATGATATGTGGTTGGGGGAGTGGACACTTGAGTAATCTAGTGTTCCCGCTTGATGGTGAAAGAAGTTGGCTAAAGTTGCCCTTGTTCACTATGCTTTTACAACTACAGTGCATTCGGAAAGTATTCAGACCCCTTCACTTTTTCCACGTTACGTTACAGCCTTATTCTAAAATGGATTGAATCGTTTTTGCCCCCCTCTTCAATCTACACACAATACCCCAAAATGACAAAGCAAAAACAGGTTTTTAGAAATTGTTGCAAAAAAAACCTATCAAAAATACGTACACTAACGGTCAAAAGTTTTAGAACACCTACTCATTCAAAGGTTTTTCTTTATTTTTTACTATTTTCTACATTGTAGAATAATAGTGAAGACATAAACTATGAAATAACACATATGGAATCATGTAGTAACCAAAAAAGTGTTAAACAAATCAAAATATAATTTATATTTGAGATTCTTCAAATAGCCACCCTTTGCCTTGATGACAGCTTTGCACACTCTTGGCATTCTCTCAACCAACTTCACCTGGAATGCTTTTCCAACAGTCCTGAAGGAGTTCCCACATATGCTGAGCACTTGTTGGCTGCTTTTCCTTCACTCTGCGGTCCAACTCAACCCAAACCATCTCAATTTGGTTCAGGTCAATGGATTGTGGAGGACAGGTCATCTGATGCAGCACTCCATCACTCTCCTTCTTGGTAAAATAGCCCTTACACAGCCTGGAGGTGTGTTGGGTCATTGTCCTGTTGAAAAACAAATGGTAGTCCCACTAAGCCCAAACCAGATGGGATAGCGTATCGCTGCAGAATGCTGTGGTAGCCATGCTGGTTAAGTGTGCCTTGAATTCTAAATAAATCATAGACTGTCACCAGCAAAGCACTCCCACACCATAACACCTCCTCCTCCATGCTTTACGGTGGGAAATACACATGCGGAGAACATCCGTTCACCCACACCACATCTCACAAAGACACGGCGGTTGGAACCAAAAATCTCCAATTTAGACTCCAGACCAAAGGACAAACTTCCACCGGTCTCATGTCCATTGCTCGTGTTACTTGGCCTAAGCAAGTCTCTTCTTCTTATTGGTGTCCTTTAGTAGTGGTTTCTTTGCAGCAATTCGACCATGAAGGCCTGATTCACACAGTCTCCTCTGAACAGTTGATCTTGAGATGTGTCTGTTACTTGAACTCTGAAGCATTTATTTTGGCTGCAATTTCTGAGGCTGGTAACTCTAATGAACTATCCTCTGCAGCAGAGGTAACTATGGGTCTTCCATTCCTGTGGCGGTCCTCATGAGAGCCAGTTTCATCATAGCGCTTGATGGTTTTTGCGACTGCACTTGAAGAAACTTTCAAAGTTATTGACATTTTCCATATTGACCGACCTTCATGTCTTAAAGTAATGATGGACTGTCGTTTCTCTTTGCTTATTTGAGCTGGTCTTGCCATAATATGGTATTTTACCAAATAGGGCTATCTTCTGTATACCTTGGCACAACACAACTGATTGGCTCAAACACATTAAGAAGTGAAGAAATTCCACAAATTAACTTTAAGAAGGCACACCTGTTAGTTTAAATGCATTCCAGGTGACTACCTCATGAAGCTGGTTGAGAGAATGACAAGAGTGAGCAAAGCTTTCATCAAGGCCAAGGGTGGCTATTTGAAGAATCTCAAATACAAAATATATTTTGATTTGTTTAACACTTTTTTGGTTACTACATGATTCCATATGTGCTATTTCATAGTTTTGATGTCTTCTATTATTCTACAATGTAGAAAATTGGAAAAAATAAAGAAAAACCATTGCATGAGTAGCTGTTCTAAAGCTTTTGACCGGTAGTGTAAATATTACATTTACATAAGTATTCAGACCCTTTACTCAGTACTTTGTTGAAGCACCTTTGGCAGCAATTACAGCCTCGAGTCTACATGCTTGGCACACCTGTATTTGGGTGGTTTCTCCCATTTTTCTCTGCAGATCCTCTCAAGCTCTGTCAGGTTGGATGGGGAGCGTCACTGCACAGCTATTTTCAGGTCTCTCCTGAGATGTTCGATCTGGTTCAAGTCCGGGCTCTGGCTGGGCCACTCAAGGACATTCAGAGACTTGTCCCGAAGCCACTCCTGCATTGTCTTGGCTGTGTGCTTAGGGTTGTTGTCCTGTTGGAAGGTGAACCTTCGCCCAGTCTGAGGTCCTGAGTGCTCTGGAGCAGGTTTTCGTCAAGGATCTCTCTGTACTTTGCTCCGTTCATCTTTCCCTCGATCCTGACTAGTCTCCCAGTCCCTACCGCTGAAAAACATCCCCACAGCATGATGCTGCAACCATGCCTCATCGTAGAGATGGTATTGGCCAGGTGATGAGCGGTGCCTGGTTTCCTCCAGACGTGACGCTTGGCATTCAGGCCAAAGAGCTCAATCTTGTTTCTCATGGTCTGAGTCCTTTAAGGGTATTTTGTCAAACTCCAAGCGGGCTGTCATGTGCCTTTTACTGAGGAGTGTCTTCTGTCTGGCCACTCTACCATAAAGGCCTGATTGGTGGAGTTCTGCAGAGATGGTTGTCTCCACAGAGGAACTGGAGCTCTATCAGAGTGACCATCGGGTTCTTGGTCACCTCCCTGACCAAGGCCCTTCTCCCCCGATTGCTCAGTTTAGCCAGGCGGCCAGCTCTAGGAATAGTCTTGGTGGTTCCAAACTTATTCCATTTAAGAATGATTGAGGCCACTGTGTTCTTGGGGACCTTCAATACTGCAGACATTTTTTGGTACCCTTCCCCAGATCTGTGCCTCGCCACAATCCTGTCTCTGAGCTCTACGGACAATTCCTTCGACCTCATGGCTTTGGTTTTTGCTCTGACATGCACTGTCAGCTGTGGGACCTTATATCGACAGGTGTATGCCTTTCCAAATCATGTCCAATCAATTGAATTTACCACAGGTGGACTCCAATCAAGTTGTAGAAACATCAATGATGATCAATGGAAACAGGATGCACCTGAGCTCAATTTCGAGTCTCATAGCATAGTTTCTGAATACTTATGTAAATAATCTATTTCTGTTTTTTATACATTTGCAAATATTTCTAAAAACCTGTTTTCACTTTGTCATTATGGGGTATTGTGTGTAGATTGATGAGGAAAACAAATAATTGTATCCATGTTAGAATAAGGCTGTAATGTAACAAAATGTGGAAAAAGTGAAGGGGTCTGAATACTTTCCGAATGCACTGTATATGCCAGCACCTGTGTCATATTCATTAGGCATCAAACAAAAGAAAATGTACTGAAACAGTAGATGAGTTCAACAAGGGTTCTGTTTGCGGTGAACATGTTAGTAACAATTTCAGTTGAGTGTTCAGGGAGCAATTTCAGTTAGAGTCTACCTGAACTTGTCCAGTGAGAAACACTCATGAATATGACACTGTTGTAGGAAATGGGACCTTTGACCTTTGCCTCAGAGCAATACCACCTGTGATTCTTCATAGAAGCCAAAAATCACCACTGAGGCTAGCTCTTGATTCTCACTTGCAGCTCACTCTAACATTCATCACTGTACACAAACACTGATGTCTCAGGAAGGAATCATTCTGTGTGTTGCTTGTTCTTTGTAAGAGTTTCCACTGTGCTGCACCCCGCCTCCTATCGCACACACACAAACCCCTGCTACTGAGCCCCTGAATTCTACAACCCTACAATCACTCTCTCTTTAACCTGCTAGACCGGGACTTTGCAGAGAGACTGGTCTGAACAACAAGAGCTATGACAAGGATGTCAATATGGAGTCTCTAGGAATCATAAATGTGTTTATTTTGTATTTTCTTTATTTTTCTACAGTCAAAGCTGCTTCTTTTCCTCAATCAGGAGGACTACACCTGTCCACAACAGCGCACATGTCTCCCTCAGCAGCAAATCTGGAATAGCAACAGACCCCTTGATTTGAGAAGTATGGAATATGTTGCAATTTTTGTCAAGATTTATCAGGCGACTTAAAACAAAAAATAAAACCGGCATTTAATAATTGCAGTGTTTGTTTCTTTGTGCCTGTAGCAGGGTTTGATTACATATCCATTTGCGTTCAGACATCAAGATATGTATCATAAGAAATTAGTAAAATAGTCTTATACTGCCATCTAGAGGAGTCTTCTACACCACATTCTTGTACTTAGGCCCGCATTACTTACCAGGCATTAGAGACTCCTCTAAATAAGAACAAAATACAACGGTCAACTCAGATAGTCTGTGTAGCCATTTAGTTAGCTATTTAGCATTCTTTTGGCATGGGGATAGAAGCTGTTCAGGAGCCTGTTGGTGTCAGACTTGATGCACCGGTACCGCATGGAAGCAGAGAGAACAGTCTATGGCTTGGGTGGTTGGAGTATTTAGCGATTTTCCGGGCCTTCCTTTCACACCGCCTGATATAGAGGTCCTGGATGGCAGGGCGCTCGGCCCCCAGTAATGTACTGGGCTGTCCGCACCACCCTCTGTAGCGCCATGCGATCGATGGCGGTGCTATTGCCATACCAAGCAGTGATGCAGCTGTAGAGCTTTTTGAAGATTTGAGGGCCCATGCCAAACCTTTTCAACCTCATAAGGGGGGAAAGGCACTGTCGCAGACCATTTAAAGTTATTAGTGATTTGGACACCGAGGAACTTGAAGTTCTCAACCCGCTCCACTGCAGTCCTGTCGATGTGGATGGGGGTGTGCTCGCCCCCCCGTTTCCTGTAGTTCACAATCAGCTCCTTGGTCTTACAAACTTTGAAGGAGAGGTTGTTGTTCCAGCCCCACACTGCCAGGTCACTGACCTCCTTCCTGTAGGCTTTCTCATTGTCTCCGGTGATCAGGCCTACCACCGTCGCGTCATCAGCAAACTTGATGATGGTGTTGGAGTTTTGCGTGGCCACACAGTCGTGGGTGAACAGGGAGTACAGGAAGGGACTAAGCATACACCACCCTGGAGCCCCTGTGTTGAGGGTCAGAGTGGCGGAGGTGATGTAGCCTGCCCTCACCACCTGGGGTCAGCCCGTCAGGAAGTCCAGGATCCAATTGCAGAGGGAGGTGTTCAGTCCCAGGGTCCTAAGCTTGGTGACGAGCTTGGGGGGGACAATGGTGTTGAACACTGAGCAGTAGTCAATGAACAGCATTCTCACATACTGTAGGTATTCCTCTTATGTAGGTGGGTGAGGGCAGTGTGCAATTGAGATTGCGTCGTCTGTGGATCTGTTGGGGCGGTATGCAAATTGGAGTGGGTCTAGGGTGTCTGGGATTGATGTGTGCGATAACCAGCCTCTCAAAGCACTTCATGATTACAGATGTGTCATTGTGGCATGAAGGCTCCCACTACGACACAGGAAAGCTTGCAGTTTATTAGAAATAAGTTATGATGAACTTCACAGCAGGGGCATTTCCAGGATTTGGGGGGGTCCTGGGGCATCCCCACCCCACAAAATAAAAGGACTTTCAACAGCGAAATGCATGAATCTGGTGCACTTTGAGATTAACATTGAGAGATTATAACATTGAGAGATTAGATATTTTACAGGTAACGTGCACCTTCCCAACGGCCACAGCAGACACTGCCAGTACTCAATTACAGCAGCTACTGTCGGTCTCTCTAGTCTGGAACGGATACATCTACAGTGTATTGCCAAAACCCTCCATACCACTCAACAACTTCAAACATAGACTCTGACCTGTCCAATGAGCCAAACTGATGAAAGAATGCCACAGCCCCAAACACTGTCTCTCTCTCTCACCCGCACACACTGTGCAGTAATTAGAATCCATAGAGCAGATTTAAGTGACACAGTCTTCTGTGTGCTCACCCCTCCTCTGCCTCTCTCCATCGCTTTCTCTGTGTCGTCTGTTGCTGTCTCTCTTGTCGGCCCTCTTCTGTTGCTGTCTCTTGGCCTTCTATGTTGCGGTCTCTTGTCTACCCTCCTCTCTCGTCCTGTCCTGGTTGTGAAAAGTGTAACAGTAAACAATTGTTTTAATAGTAATTTCACAGGCTTTTTCACCTCACCTGCAAATTCTTTGTAAACCATGCTTTACTTTTTTACTGTCTGTATTTCACCTGTTATAATTTGTGCAAATAAATACAACTAATTATAATCTATGAAGCAGCTTGAAGTGATACAGTCTACTGGGTGCTCACCCCTCCTTTGTTCTCGCTCCATCTCTCCTGTCACTTTCTCTGTCTTGTCTGTTGCTGTCACGTTCTTGTTTGTTACCGTCTCCTTAGTCTATCCTCTTCTGTTATGGCCTGTTATGTTCTTCTGGTGTCTCTCTCCATCATATCCTATTCTTCTGTTGCTGTCTCTGTCTTGTCTGAAGTGTCTCTCTTCTTCTGGTCCGGTCTCTGTGTCTTGTCTGAGGTGTCTTTCTCCATCACCTATGCTTCTGTTGCTGTCTCTGTGTCTGGTCTTGTGTTCCTTTCGTTTTGCATTCCAAAACGGTCAAGGGGATAGTGGGGTAGCTTAACTTGTTTTGGGCCTGTGTCTGTGTCACCTAAATTATACTCTTTCCTACCAGTTGCCCCTGGCTGCTGCTGTTCTAAGTGCTCCACTGGCCTGCTGTTCTCATCTGTCCTCCTGCTTGGCTAATCTGCCAGGTAACAAGGTAGAGGTACAACGTGTCATTAGTTAGTTTTAAAGGGCAACTTCCTGATTTGGCCTCGTTTTACATTTGGTTCCTTAAGAAATGCTAGCGGCCATGACTGAATTCAAACGTGAGTTGATTTCGGGGTGTGGTTTGATGTGGGTGTCTCGTGTGTGTTCGCAGGTGGGAAGAGTTAGCCAAATTATTTTGCCAATTGGCTTCAGCTGGCTGGTGTGCGACCTGACTTTGACTCTGGATAGCCTATCTCCGGGGCTAGATAGGGACTGTCAATAAATGACACAATGTAAATGGGACAATATTTTCATGTTGCACATCTTTTAGTTGTCTCATTAAATGCTTTCAATATTTGTATATGAATTTCGACAATTTATAGTTGGTTTGAGGTTTTTAAGTCATTGAAATGTGGAGATATTGGAATTTTAACATATTGTCCCGTGTACATTGTGTAATTTACCGATGGTCCCTAACTAGCCCCAGAGGGATATCCAAAGTCAACCCAAATTTACCACAGACATTATGATCGGGTCACGTGCAGCTGCACTCAGAATTTATGATTACTTTTGTGCTGCCAGCCGTGGGCAAGATTGAAATAAACCCAACTTTCATTTACATTGTGATGAAGTAACGACCTCAATTCTCACAAAACTCAGTTTTGGACAAGACTGATTTTATGACCGAAATTATCCTATTTACACTTTGTAGTCAATTTCACAGTATAATAAATGTTTCTGACTCATATCGATGCCACATAGGCTGTTTTCTAAATGAGAAGTTGTTTTTTAGGGGCAGTTGCTCTTCAAAGTTACTGAATACTGACATGACCAGGGCAACTCAACTGTAAATAAAAAGTGTCTGCATAACAGAGAAACACAACTCCAAACATGACAGATAAGAAGCTACATAGCCCCTAGGCTATATGAATATAAAGAGACATGAGCCCCCTCAAACAATACCTGTAGAAGTTATAAAACCTCTATGATTAATTTCATTTATTCAGTTCTACCAGTTAATGTGATATTTTAGATTACATAACATAACATAATTTAAGGGCATATGCATTTTCTATATTTTTCACAATCTGACCACAAAGCCAGCCATCTTTTCCCCACTTTCTGGCTGCCCTCCCCCTTCCCTTCTAAGTTCAAGTTCAAGTTTGTTAATACCTGTATGTCATATACAGTGCATTCAGAAAGCATTCAGACCCCTTGACCTTTTCCCCATTTTGTGACATTACAGCCTTATTCTAAAATGGAGGTGGCCAAGAACCAGATGTTCACTCTGACAGAGCTCCAGAGTTCCTCTGTGGCGATGGGAGAACCTTCCAGAAGGACAACCATCTCTGCAGCACTCCACCAATCAGGCCTTTATAGTAGAGTGGCCAGACGGAAGCCACTCCTCAGTAAAAGGCACATAACAGCCCGCTTGGAGTTTGCCAAAAGGCAACTGAAGGACTCTTAGACCATGAGAAACAAGATTCTCTGGTCTGATGAAACCAAGATTGAACTCTTTGGCCTGAATACCAAGCGTCACGTCTGGAGGAAACCTGGCACCATCCCTACGGTGAAGCATGGTGGTGGCAGCATCATGCAGTGGGGATGTTTTTCAGCGGCAGGGACTTGGAGACTAGTCAGGATCGAGGGAAAGATGAACGGAGCAAAGTACAGAGAGAGCCTTGATGAAAACCTGCTCCAGAGCGCTCAGACTGGGGCGAAGGTTCACCTTCCAACAGGACAACGACCCTAAGCACACAGCCAAGATAACGCAGGAGTGGCTTCGGGACAAGTCTCTGAATGCCCTAGAGTGGCCCAGCCAGAGCCCGGACTTGAACCCGATCGAACATCTCTGGAGAGACCTGAAAATAGCAGCAACGCTCCCCATCCAACCTGACAGAGCTTGAGAAGATCTGCAGAGAATAATGGGAGAAACTCCCCAAATACAGGTGTGCTAAGCTTGTAGCGTCATACCCAAGAAGAATCGAGGCTGTAATTGCTGCCAAAGGTGCTTCAACAAAGTACTGAGTAAAGGGTCTGAATATTTATGTAAATGTGATATTTTCCAAGAAGAAGAAGGATTTAACAAGATTGGGAGTAGGGTCTTTTATTGAGTACGACATTATAACATGTGATAAGATAGGTTCGAGTCCTAAGTAAGAAATATATATTTTTCAGAGGTTCAAGTCCTCAAGGAATTATAATAAAGTGTTCGATGTGAAGAGGTTCAAGGCCTCAACCGTGTTATAAAAGCCCTATGAGAAAATTCGTATTTTGTTAAAGATTTGAGTCCTTGGTTGAAGGTTGAAGTCCTTGGTAGAAGGTTAGAGTCCTTTGTAAAAGCCCTATAAGTTAAAATAAGCCATAATTGATTAAGGGAGTGACAACACTATAGAGGAGAAGTACAAATGAAGGAGGTTCAGTCTTTTGAGAGGGAGAGTACCTGGGTGAAGAGAGAATTAGTCCTGTGTGAATTACTCCAAACGGTCAGGAGAGAGAGAAAACAATAAATCATAAAGAATCATAGCAGATACAAATGAGCCTGTTGAATCATAGCACCAAAGACAAAATAGGCAAACAACATTTTAATATAGATCAAGGTGGAGATTTGATTCAAACATTTAATTACTTATATTGTATTAACTAATAATACATGAGAATGGGGAGTCAATTCAGTATACCGGTTACGGGTAAGACAGTGACAATAAAGAATAAATCAGAGCTAGATTTACCTCGATGGGAACGAAAGGTTATGACGAAATTGTTGCAGACAAATCCACATCTAAAACATATCTCTTTTAAAAGTATTGAAAATCAGACACCGCGTGACTGGATGTTAATTAAATTAGGCTTTTTCTATGTGGAACCATATCTTAGTGATTTATCAGCATGGACAGATAATTACTATCCTCATGATGGTAGTTTTCAAAGGGATCAATTACAAGTAGCACGAAAGTATATAATTGATAATACAGCCATAAGCAACCCGAAATGGGATTTAGATTATATGAAAGAGGTGTATAGAGCATGGGATTTAATGAGTGCACAATGGCCGGTAAATATAATTAGTTACATAATTTGGCAATGGAACAACATAATCTACCTTATGAAAAGAGTCAGTCCATAGGGGCTACTAAAGGATCTGA
Organism: Coregonus clupeaformis; assembly: GCF_020615455.1. NCBI lineage: Eukaryota > Metazoa > Chordata > Actinopteri > Salmoniformes > Salmonidae > Coregonus > Coregonus clupeaformis. The sequence goes on from NC_059222.1 coordinate 23,434,694, forward strand.
AAGTATGAAAGGAATTTATCCCCAATTAGCGAACTCTATTCAGCCTCCAGTATTGACGTAGAAGAGGATAGCGACATATATTACATTTACATTTTAGCAGACGCTCTTATCCAGAGCGACTTACATGAGCAATTAGGGTTAAGTGCCTTGCTCAAGGGCACATCAACAGATTTTTCACCTAGTCGGCTCGGGGATTAGAACCAGCGACCTTTCTGTTACTGGCATAACGCTCTTAACCACTAAGCTACCTGCCGCCCTATATGATTGGTTATTTATGGAATCTTATGGAAGTCAGGCTAAGAAAACATTTATTCCTAAGATCAGGTCAACATACATGTTTCCTATAGACAAAATAGATAACTTTGAGATCAAACGGTGGCGAGAGGAATGCAGGGCCTTGTGGTTACAACGCTTTGGTAGAGCTTTCGAAACAGCAGAAAGAAGGTTTAGAGGTCATACAGGACGAATAAACACTGAAAAGTTGCTCTTTCCTTGTAAAATGTTGACAACTGTATAGAACACTTTCTATTGCTAAGATGCTCAAACTTAACTTAATAGCTACACTCACTGACACAGGATAAACTTTATCCCTCATGCTGGCCCTGACCAAACCAGTAAGTTGCCCCTCACTATAGTTGCACTTCTCCACATGGCCAGACTTCTAGTGGTCTTCTCCCCTTTTAATGCTCTTATGCTCATCCTTGAAAAATAGTCTGAAATAGACACTGTGGGGATCTATTTTCTTATAATTAGATGTGCTGTTAGCTTAATAAGAAAGCTTAAATGATTAAACATAATAGGTTTGTGCTGTACTGATATAGACTGTTTAATATAACAAGCTGTGATTAATGTGGGGAACCATTAGGGGGTAGGCTGAGACAGACTTGTGACCCACACACACACACACTGCCTCTTTGTTAAATCGCTCAAGGACAAACTGTGTCTGGGGTTGCTGACTCGAGACAAGTTGTGGAGAAAACAACTGACACCTGGCAACAGTGAAGCGCCAAGGGACTGGGACCAGCCTGTGCGCCAACGATAGGCTGAGTAAGTCTAAACCACGCTCAGTCTCTACTCTGATAGGCCAGCAGGGAGCGGGAACTATCTCTGTCAGAGTATTTAAAGAAGAACTTATAACAATGGACCAGTTCTCTGACTACCCTGCGTGGTTTTTCAGTGGACCCGTATATATGAACATCATATTTACCATTGAAGTGTTTTGCATTAATTAAAATACTAGTCTATTTTAGAAGACGTGTATTGACCTCTTTTTGTTCCAATACCAGATTTGAATTGACGCAACTTAACAACACCAAAGTCGACATAATGTACAAACAATTACCTAGGCTAAGTAATACAAAATACATGTTTTATATACTGCTCTGCTAACTAGCTAGCTAAAATGTAGTCAGTGGCTAGCTAAGACAGAGAAAGGAGACGGAAGAAGTTCAACACTTTATTTAATTAATTTCAATACAGCACATGGATTCATCATGGCTTGGGCACAGGTCTTTGATCGCATTGTGAACGGTAGCTGACAATGTCGGCTAGAGATGACATGCAGGAGTTTCCTGCAGGAATTTGTAGTCTTGCTGAGGTCTTCTCTGTTGCTAATTAGCATTTTGAATGTTTGAGAGTAAATTGAGGCGAATATATTGATAAAACTCACCTTGTCCGAGAAATAATTACATGGTTATGAAAACGGCATGCCAAGGTAAGCCTACACCAAACAAATACTTAGTTTGAAGAGTTTGTCAAATTCAGTATGTGAAAAAACGATTTGCACCATTTCCGTGTTTGACCACTAGGTTTTATTGGTAGAATGACGTGTCCACTGTGCCGGACTATTTACATTTTACATTTTAGTCATTTAGCAGACGCTCTTATCCAGAACGATTATTTTAAATTTTTTTATACTATTGACATGTAACCGTTTGCTGTAGGGTGGGGGAGGGGTCAAGGGACGTGTGCGGTCCACTGCCTTGTGAAATCTTGACCAATCACATCAGAGTCTGTTGGGTGGTGGGGTTAGGGTAAGAGTCTGTTGGGTGGTGGGGGCAGGGTAAGAGTCTTATTGCAGGTAAGTATTGTATTCGGCGGACCCCGGCGAAGCACGAGGCTAGCTTACCCACTACTTGGACCAACAAAGCTAGCTAGCTAGCTAGCGGGTAGCTACTGGTAACTTTTAGCAACTGTGGTTAGTTGTTTCCAATGTTATTTCACGCTTAAGAGTACCTGTGATTGAGCCAGCTAGCTGCCACCATTCAGCTGTTTTTCTAACCTCATTATCCGAGGCATTAACGTTAGGTGGTTGGTAGCTGCTGTACTTAATTACAGCTACTGATTGCAGTCTGCCAGTTTGGCTTTATACATAGCTTGGGCTTTGTCGAGTAAGGCTTAAACTATGTATTTAGATTGTAGTTAGGTATTATAGGTAGGCATCGTGGGCTGTATATTATTAAGTAGTATAGGTAGGCATCGTGGGCTGTTGTGGTTAGTTGTTGTGTAGTTATTGTAGGTTACTTTTGTATTCGGCGGTGCCGGGTGTAGCACGAAGCTAGCTAGCTAACTCACCTCCTGGATTAGCTGGCGAGTAGCTATTAGCAACGCTAGCAACTAAAAACAATATCCTTTTAGCCAGCTACATTCGTTCGCAGCGACGCCGTTTTTCAAACAAAGTCAACACAGCAGCCATTGCTAGCTAGCCAACACTACCAGCTGGCTGTACTGTAGTAGCTAAATACAATATCTTTGTGCTAGCTACCCAACGTTTAATCATTGCTGCATTATGAAAGGTAAGCTTGGCTTCTTATATGGTGTTGAGTAAAGCTTAAACCATGTATTTAGATTGTAGGTAGGTATTGTAGTTAGGTATTATAGGTAGTTTACTCAGGTAGTTATTGTAGGTTATTGTAGGTAATTATTGTCGGTAAGTATTGTATTCGGCGGACCCCGGCGAAGCACGAGGCTAGCTTACCCACTACTTGGACCAACAAAGCTAGCTAGCTAGATAGCGGGTAGCTACTGGTAACTTTTAGCAACTGTGGTTAGTTGTTTCCAATGTTATTTCATGCTTAAGAGTACCTGTGATTGAGCCAGCTAGTTGCCACCATTCAGCTGTTTTTCTAACCTCATTATCCGAGGCATTAACGTTAGGTGGTTGGTAGCTGCTGGACTTAATTACAGCTACTGATAACAGTCTGCTGTAGTTTACAACAATTCTAATTTCTAAAGTGGAAGTTGGGAGAGTTTTATTCGGGTGGTTCAGTGAAACAATTATAGTTTCTGAGGTGGAAGTTGGGAGAGTTATATATTATTTTTTTTGGTGAGGGAGGCCTGCTCTCTCCTTTCCCAGATGTTTAGTTCATTTCATTCCGATCTCCTCTGCATTATTGTAGCCATCTGCTGCAGCCTGTCAACTATGCCTCTGCCTATCCCTGTTCTCTCCTCTCCGCACAGGCTACACAAACGCCTCACACCGCGTGGCTGCTGCCTCTCTAACCTGGTGGTCCCTGCACGCACCACACACCTGGAGTTCCAGGTCTCAGGCAGCCTCTGGAACTGCCGTTCTGCCGCCAACAAGGCTGACTTCATCCCAGCCTATGCTACCCTCCAGTCCCTCGACTTCCTGGCGCTGACGGAAACATGGATTACCACTGAAAACACTGCTACTCCTACTGCTCTCTCCTCGTCTGACCATGTGTTCTCGCATACCCAGAGCATCTGGTCAGAGGGGTGGTGGCACAGGAATCCTCATCTCTCCCAAGTGGTCATTCTCAATTTTTCCCCTAACCCATCTGTCTATCTCCTCATTTGAATTCCACGCTGTCACAGTCACTAGCCCATTTAAGCTTAATATCCTTGTCATCTATCGCCCTCCAGGTTCCCTTGGAGAGTTCATCAATGAGCTTGATGCCTTGATAAGTTCCTTTCCTGAGGATGGCTCACCCTTCACAGTTTTGGGGGATTTCAACCTCCCTACGTCTACATTTGACTCATTTCTCTCTGCCTCCTTCTTTCCACTCCTCTCCTCTTTTGACCTCACCCTCTCACCGTCCCCCCTACTCACAAGGCAGGCAATACGCTTGACTTCATCTTTACTAGATGTTGCTCTTCTACTAATCTCACTGCAACTCCCCTCCATGTCTCCGACCACTACTTTGTATCCTTTTCTCTCTCGCTCTCCTCCAACACTACTCACTCTGCCCCTACACAGATGGTAACGCGCCGCCCGCAACCTTCGCTCTCTCTCTCCCACTACTCTCTCCTCTTCCATCCTATCATCTCTTCCCTCTGCTCAATCCTTCTCCCTCCAATCTCCTGATTCTGCCTCCTCAACCCTCCTCTCCTCCCCTTTCTGCATCCTTTGACTCCCTGTGTCCCCTATCCTCCCGGCCGGCTCGGTCCTCCCCCTCCAGCTCCGTGGCTTGATGACTCATTGCGAGCTCACAGAACAGAGCTCCGGGAAGCGGAGCGGAAATGGAAGAAAACTAAACTCCCTGCCGACCTGGCATCTTTTCCTCCCTCCTCTCTACATTTTCTTCATCTGTTTCTGCTGCTAAGGCCACTTTCTACCACTCTAAATTCCAAGCATCTGCCTCTAACCCTAGGAAGCTCTTTGCCACATTCTCCTCACTGCTGAATCCTCCTCCCCCCCCCCCTCCTCCCTCTCTGTGGATGACTTCGTCAACCACTTTGAAAAAGAAGGTTGACGACATCCGATCCTCGTTTGTTAAGTCTAATGACACCGCTGGTCCTGCTCACACTGCCCTACCCTATGCTTTGACTTCTTTCTCCCCTCTCTCTCCAGATAAAATCTTGCGACTAGTGACTGCAGGCCGCCCAACAACCTGCCCGCTTGACCCCATCCCCTCCTCTCTTCTCCAGACCATCTCCGGTGACCTTCTCCCCTACCTCACCTCGCTGATCAACTCATCCTTGACCGCTGGCCATGTCCCTTCCGTCTTCAAGAGAGCGAGAGTTGCACCCCTTCTCAAAAAACCAACACTCGATCCCACTGATGTCAACAACTACAGACCAGTATCCCTTCTTTCTTTTCTTTCCAAAACTAGAGCGTGCCGTCTTTAGCCAACTCTCTTGCTATCTCTCTCAGAATGACCTTCTTGATCCAAACCAGTCAGGTTTCAGGACTGGTCATTCAACTGAGACTGCTCTTCTCTGTGTCACGGAGGCTCTCCGCACTGCTAAAGCTAACTCTCTCTCCTCTGCTCTTGTCCTTCTAGACCTGTCTGCTGCCTTTGATACTGTGAACCATCAGATCCTCCTCTCCACCCTCTCCGAGCTGGGCATCTCCGGCGCGGCTCACTCCTGGATTGCGTCCTACCTGACCGGTCGCTCCTACCAAGTGGCGTGGCGAGAAGCTGTCTCCGCACCACGTGCTCTCACCACTGGTGTCCCCCAGGGCTCAGTTCTAGGCCCTCTCCTTTTCTCCCTATACACCAAGTCACTTGGCTCTGTCATATCCTCACATGGCCTCTCCTATCATTGCTACGCTGACGATACACAACTAATCTTCTCCTTTCCCCCTTCTGATAACCAGGTGGCGAATCGCATCTCTGCATGTCTGGCCGACATGTCAGTATGGATGACGGATCACCACCTCAAGCTGAACCCTGGCAAGACGGAGCTGCTCTTCCTCCCGGGGAAGGACTGCCCGTTCCATGATCTCGCCATCACGGTTGACAACTCCGTTGTGTCCTCCTCCCAGAGTGCGAAGAGCCTTGGCGTGACCCTGGACAACACCCTGTCGTTCTCCGCTAACATCAAGGCGGTGACCCGATCCTGCAGGTTCATGCTCTACAACATTCGGAGAGTACGACCCTGCCTTACACAGGAAGCGGCACAGGTCCTAATCCAGGCACTTGTCATCTCCCGTCTGGATTACTGCAACTCGCTGTTGGCTGGGCTCCCTGCCTGTGCCATTAAACCCCTACAACTCATCCAGAATGCCGCAGCCCGTCTGGTGTTGAACCTTCCCAAGTTCTTTCACGTCACCCCCCTCCTCCGCACACTCCACTGGCTTCCAGTTGAAGCTCGCATCCGTTACAAGACCATGGTGCTTGCCTATGGAGCAGTGAGGGGAACGGCACCTCCGTACCTTCAGGCTCTGATCAGTCCCTACACCCAAACGAGGGCATTGCGTTCATCCACCTCTGGCCTGCTGGCTCCCCTTCCTCTGCGGAAGCATAGTTCCCGCTCAGCCCAGTCAAAACTGTTCGCTGCTCTGGCACCCCAATGGTGGAACAAGCTCCCTCACGACGCCTGGACAGCGGAGTCACTCACCACCTTCCGGAGACATTTGAAACCCCACCTCTTTAAGGAAAACCTGGGATAGGATGAAGTAATATATTTCGACCATCAAAAGGTTCGGGGCTGGACCAAAAACATCCAGGGCTGAAGCCCCAAAAGCCAAGTCTAATAACACCACCGCTTCACAGGGTGGTGAAAGTGCATGATGATGAGCTTGTTGCTCCTTTCTAATAAATATCGATGGTCTTATTCTGGTGACATTATGATTCATGCGTAGCTGGCGTTTGACAAATAAAAATAATCGTATCCATAATAAACTAATCATGTAGGGTAGTCTACCTGCACTGTATATGCTAGCTGTTGGCTAGCGCTCAGGTGCGAAGACCAGAGTGGGCACATTTGCTATTTAATGCAACAGTTTTTGGGACAAAACTATCGATAGAGTTGAAAATGCAATGGAAACACATCGAACTTCATATTTTTATTTGGTACATCCATTTGGTCATCCATCAAGCACTGCTTATCCACAACAAGCCAGTTCGGTGGAAACACACCACTGGTGGGAAGATGAGCATATTTTCTTTATGTGGATTTTAGAATACTAGCATGAAAAATCGGTCGCCAATTAGATGGAAATGTATACTGTTTGCAAAAAACAACATCCTGCTTTTCTTCTCCTATTCTTTGCACACATCCACATCCAGAGCTCAGCCACAGCTAGAGGATCCGAGAAAAATGTGGCCTTTTATAAACACATTTCATGCAATTCTACGACAATAGCAAAATCTTTAATAGTACCCCAAAAATGACAGGGAATAGGCTACTCTGCTGACACTGACAAACTGATCAATAAAAAAAACTTGTTTTTAATGCAACCATCTAATCGAGGCCTATGACAAGGGGAGACAACTATAGTAGGCTATGATGTCCATCTAGCCTGGAGAAGGAAATTATTGTCCTAAAAAAAACTTTACAGGTGCACGGACTTACCAAATGATAAAGACAATGAATATGAGGATGTGGCTGATGCTCTGTGCCAATAAGATAGGCTAGGCCTACTGTTCGCTCAATAGCCAATTTGAGAGTTGAACATTTTGATAGCCTAACTAAAGACAGGTTAGAGTTGTTTTTCTTGTCTCCTCTCTTTTGTGTTTCCCAGCGATTGTATTTTGAAATATTGCGATAGTCCTAGGCCTATTTTAGATGCTTTTCACTGATAGACGCAAATCAACAATCAGCTATTTGATATGCTGCGCGTTGCCCAAATTGTGCGCTTTCTGACTTGAGGTTATGATCTGGCCTTGTGATTTCAAACAATCCAGCAATTTTTTTAAAGAAGCTAATGATCCTCTGTGGCTAAGTCATGCTCTGGTGTAGTGCTTTGAATGATTGTATTTGTTTTTGTATGGACAAGAATATATACACTGCTCTAAAAAATTAAGGGAACACTAAAATAACACATCCTAGATCTGAATGAATGAAATAATCGTATTAAATACTTTTTTCTTTACGTAGTTGAATGTGCTGACAACAAAATCACACAAAAAGTATCAATGGAAATCAAATGTATCAACCCATGGAGGTCTGGATTTGGAGTCACCCTCAAAATTAAAGTGGAAAACCACACTACAGGCTGATCCAACTTTGATGTAATGTCCTTAAAATGTGTCTCATGAGTGGCGCAGTGGTCTAAGGCACTGCATCGCAGTGGTCTAAGGCACTGAGCATCGCAGTGCTAACTCTGCCACTAGAGATCCTGGTTCAAATCCAGGCTCTGTCGCAGCCGGCCGCGACCGGGAGACTCATGGGCGGCGCACAATTGGCCCAGCGTCGTCCAGGGTAGGGGAGGGAATGGCTGGCAGGGATGTAGCTCAGTTGATAGAGCATGGCGTTTGCAACGCCAGGGTTGTGGGTTCGATTCCCACGGGGGGCCAGTATATAAAAAAAATGTATTCACTAACTGTAAGTCACTCTGGATAAGAGCGTCTGCTAAATGACTAAAATGTAAATGTTAAAACAAGTCAAAATGAGGCTCAGTAGTGTGTGTGGCCTCCACGTGCCTGTATGACCTCCCTACAACGCCTAGGCATGCTCCTGATGAGGTGGCGGATGGTCTCCTGAGGGATCTCCTCCCAGACCTGGACTAAAGCATCCGCCAACTCCTGGACAGACTGTGGTGCAACGTGGTGTTGGTGGATGGAGCGAGACATGATGTCCCAGATGTGCTCAATTGGATTCAGGACTGGGGAACGGGCGGGCCAGTCCATCGCATCAATGCCTTCCTCTTGCAGGAACTGCTGACACACTCCAGCCACATGAGGTCTAGCATTGTCTTTCATTAGGAGGAACCCAGGGCCAACCGCACCAGCATATGGTCTCACAAGGGGTCTGAGGATCTCATCTCGGTACCTAATGGCAGTCAGGCTACCTCTGGCGAGCACATGGAGGGCTGTGCGGACCCCCAAAGAAATGCCACCCCACACCATGACTGACCCACCGCCAAACTAGTCATGCTGGAGGATGTTGCAGGCAGCAGAACGTTCTCCACGGCGTCTCCATGTCACGATCGTCTACCAGAGATGAGGACCAAGGCGCAGCGTTGCAGGCAAACATACTCTTTATTAAGAGACACGATCAAAACAACAAACGATACGTGACAGTTCACGGTCTACCATAAACAGACTAGAAACAAAATCCCACAAACACGAATGAAAAACAGACTGTTTAAATATGGCTCCCAATCAGAGACGACCAGCAACACCTGACACTCGTTGCCTCTGATTGGGAGCCACTCTGGCCAACATAGAAATAGCACCCATAGAAACAAAACACATTGATCTCCACACCCTGGCTCAACATAACAGTGTCCCCAGAGCCAGGGCGTGACAGTACCCCCCCTAAAGGCGCGGACTCCGACCGCGTCAACCAAATACCACAGGGGAGGGACCGGGTGGGCACTCCGCCTAGGCGGCGGATCCGGCTCCGGGCCTGATCCCTGCTCCCTCTCCAACCCCCCAAAGTACCCCTGGTCCGGTCTGGCCCCGCTGGCCGGAGCTGGACTGCACACTGATGGAGCGGATTGCTCTAGCTCCGGCGTAAAACATCTGACCAGTGCCGAACCAGGCACCAGTGGAACAGGCACGGGCCATGCCGGACTGACGACGCCCACCACTGGCTTGGTGTGGAGAACAGGCACGGGCCGTGCTGGACTGACAACGCACACCACTGGCTTGGTGTGAGGAGCAGGAGTGAGCCGAACCGGGCTGACGGGCGCACCACTGACTTGGTGCGGGGAGCAGGAACGGGCCGAGCCGGGCTGACGAGCGCACCACTGACTTGGTGCGGGGAGCAGGAACGGGCCGAGCCGGGCTGACGAAGCGCACCACTGACTTGGTGCGGGGAGAAGGAACGGGCCGAGCCGGGCTGACGAAGCGCACCACTGACTTGGTGCGCGGGAGCAGGAATGGGCCGAGCCGGGCTGACGGGCGCACCACTGACTTGGTGCGGGGAGCAGGAACAGACCGGACCGTACTGGAGACACACACCACTGGCCCTACACCGGGATCTGGAACGGGCCGGACCGGACTGGTAACACACCCCAGTACCTCTCGCCGTGCCTCTACACCTTCCATCCCCTCTTCGACCAGTGGCCCCCGTAACCTGGCGGCCTCCTCTGCCAACCCGCTGGACCGCTCTATCGCGGCCTCCTGCTGCCCCGACATCGTGAGCCCCCCCCCTAAAAATTTTCTGGCGGTCTCTCTTCCCCGTGGGCCAGGCCTCTATAGTTCTCGCCCAACTCTCGCTCTTCTGCCTCCAACTCCCGCTATTCAGCTCCTCAATTGGCTTGACCCAGTCGAAGCTCTTCCTCCATTGTTCCCAAGTCCACTCTCTCTGCTCTTCACTCGGCTTGACCCAGTCGAGGCTGCCACGGAGATCTGCTAGGGATTTCCCTGGCGATGGCTCCTCGACTCGCTGCTTGGTCCAGTTGTGGTGGGATTTTCTGTCACGATCGTCTACCAGAGATGAGGACCAAGGCGCAGCGTTGCAGGCAAACATACTCTTTATTAAGAGACACGATCAAAACAACAAACGATACGTGACAGTTCACGGTCTACCATAAACAGACTAGAAACAAAATCCCACAAACACGAATGAAAAACAGACTGTTTAAATATGGCTCCCAATCAGAGACGACCAGCAACACCTGACACTCGTTGCCTCTGATTGGGAGCCACTCTGGCCAACATAGAAATAGCACCCATAGAAACAAAACACATTGATCTCCACACCCTGGCTCAACATAACAGTGTCCCCAGAGCCAGGGCGTGACACTCCAGACTCTGTCACGTCTGTCACGTGCTCAGTGTGAACCTGCTTTCATCTGTGAAGAGCACAGGGCGCCAGTGGCGAATTTGCCAATCTTGGTGTTCTCTGGCAAATGCCAAACGTCCTGCACGGTGTTGGGCTGTAAGCACAACCCCCACCTGTGGACGTCGGGCCCTCATACCACCCTCATGGAGTCTGTTTCTGACCGTTTGAGCAGACACATGCACATTTGTGGCCTGCTGGAGGTCATTTTGCAGGGCTCTGGCAGTGCTCCTCCTGCTCCTCCTTGCACAAAGGCGGAGGTAGCGGTCCTGCTGCTGGGTTGTTGCCCTCCTACGGTCTCCTCCACGTCTCCTGATGTACTGGCCTGTCTCCTGGTATCGCTTCCATGCTCTGAACACTACGCTGACAGACACAGCAAACCTTCTTGCCACAGCTCGCATTGATGTGCCATCCTGGATGAGCTGCACTACCTGAGCCATTTGTGTGGGTTGTAGACTCCATCTCATGCTACCACTAGAGTGAAAGCACCGCCAGCATTCAAAAGTGACCAAAACATCAGCCAGGAAGCATAGGAACTGAGAAGTCGTCTGTGGTCACCACCTGCAAAACCAGTCCTTTATTGGGGGTGTCTTGCTAATTGCCTATAATTTCCACCTGTTGTCTATTCCATTTGCACAACAGCATGTGAAATGTATTGTCAGTCAGTGTTGCTTCCTAAGTGGACAGTTTGATTTCACAGAAGTGTGATTGACTTGGAGTTACATTGTGTTGTTTAAGTGTTCCCTTTATTTTTTTGAGCAGTGTATATATTTTTTGCAAGTTCAATTAAATTTACTGTAGGGGAAGCTAACCTATTGGATGCGCCGCATATGCCCAATAGTTTGTGTTGCAGTGCAATCTAGGAGATACAGTAAGACTCATTCATTGAGAGCATTTCTTTCTCATATGGCATAGAAAGTTTAACATCACTCTTGTCACAGACAGTATACTAACACAGAGCATACTATAAGGTGAATTCGAAAGTGGGACACTTTTTGCATTTCCGTCTACTGTAACCTCTTTCCACATCTATCCACATATTAGCCCAACACATGATATATTTCTGAAATCCTCAAGATGTTTCCAAATCACACCAAAAAATAAATGTTATCATATTCACAGGCGCCATGACACACCCATTTGTATACACTGAGTCAAAACCATATTCAGTTTGCATTTGGTCGACTGGGACAGCATGTTCGATAAACTGGGGCACCATTATTATACAGGGCTTGACATGATTATTTTTTTGCTACTTGTCCTTCAGATAAGTAGGACTGATTTTTTACTTGTCCAAAAGCTCAAGTCACTTGTCCAAAAATTACAAAACTGTCTGTAACACCATTTCTACATAATTGTATGATGCAAGGAACCACTTTACAAAATAAAATGCATTACTATCTTTTTTTACCATAGAGAATCAGAGAAAAATGTAGGTTACAACACTGCCCCTTTAAGGCTCACCCTTGGTAGCCTATAAAATATTGCAACATTACAATTATAACCAAATACTTTTTATGTCTTTATAAAATAATTCCCTCCAGGGCTTGAAATTAAGGGCATCCCGTCGTCCCTGGGACAATATGTCTACGGTTCAAAACAGACTCTGGGACAGTACTGGGACGACATATCCAAAATTCATACAACCACTGCACATAAAAAAAATGTTAAAAAGCAATGAGGCTGATGCAACAGATCAGACCGTTTAGCTTAAAATGTTGATAAAAAATGTTTTCTTCATAAGCTCAACAATGCGCACATGGCTGTAAGCTACACACTAATGTTACAAAATGCAATCAGCAGGAAAACACTGTTCTCAAAAGCGCAACGCACATGTGAGCGGTTTTATGTGAAAATATCCTTTCGAAATTCTAAAGATGCGTCAAACTAGCATCGGTTACTACACTGAACAAAAATATAAATGCAACATGTAAAGTGTTGGTCCAATGTTTCATGAGCTACAGAAATGTATCCCAGAAATGTTCCATATGCACAAAAAGCGTATTTCTCTCAAATGTTTTGCACAAATTTGTTTACATCCTTGTTAGTGAGCATTTGATTGTCTGGGCCTGGCTCTCCAGTGGGTGGGCCTGGCTGCCAAGTGGGTCAGCCTATGCCCTCCCAGGCCCACCCATGGCTGCACCCCTGCCCAGTCATGTTAAATCCATTAGGGCCTAAATCTTTGAAATTGTTGCATGTTGTGTTTATGTTTTGTTCAGTATAATATGACTAGGATTATGCCTTTGGCATAATATAACATTTATTTTGCTAGGCTTGGCTACTTTGAAACAAGGTAATAATATATGCTTCATAAAATGACATCAAGCGTCCAGGTAAAAAAAAAATCTGTTTATGGTTAAAGTTTCAAAATGCTGACCGCCTCTGCTCAGATTCAAGTTTGGGATTTACTTGTCCCATTCTCCACCGTATTGACTAATGTTCTTTGCAAGCTGGTCCTTCAGGGTCCGGTTCTGCCTCTCTACCATGCCATCGCACTGAGCATGATATGGGGATGTGCATGTTTTTTCAATGCCCAGTACTTTGCATAATTGTTTAACGTGGTCTGACTCTAATTGACGGCCTTGATCAGTATGAATGGACTCAAATTCCATGCTGGCGTATGTAGTCTTCAAAGATGCAATGAGCTACACTAGTGGCACGCTGGTCTTTAAGGTGGTAAAGATTAACATAGCGTGTGAAATAGTCCATTACAACTAACACATAACTATTGCCTTGGGAGGTGACGGGCAACTCAGTGATGTCAGCTGCGACCTTCTGGAATGGCCGCTCAACATTGATTGACTGTAGCGGGGCCTTTGAAGTGGGAGTTGGGGAGCTGCGGGTCTGACATGGAAGACAGTTTGCACAATATTTGTGAATGTCACGAGACATGTAGGGCCAATAACACAGTTTACGAACTCTCAGCAAAGTACGCTAAATGTTCACTGAACACATTTCCATGCAGGAAAGTGCCTCTGGAAGCACTAACTGGTAGGTGACTGTTTTCTGAGTGAGAGCTGTGACTTTCCTACATAAGACACCACTCTGTATTGTTAAGCGGGGAAACTAGGCCCCGTATAGCTCAGTTGGTAGAGCATGGTGCTTGCAACGCCAGGGTTGTGGGTTCGATTCCCACGGGGGGCCAGTATGAAAAAAATGTATACACTCACTAACTGTAAGTCGCTCTGGATAAGAGCGTCTGCTAAATGACGTAAATGTAAATGAAACTCCAGAGTTTCCTCAGAGCTGCAGAGGAATGTTTGATGTACCCCAGTGATGATGACATCACTGTGCTGAAGCACACATACGCTTGCAGAGGAGGAGGCTCAGACCCAGGGCTGAGGTTGGTGATTAAGCACAGTACCTCTTTGCTGATTTGTGTGTGTTCAGGTCTCCGTGAAGTTGCGTTTGTGTGCCATGACATAGTCATACACATCCAATTCCAAGATCCAACATCCTCTCCTTCCCGTGGGGTCACTATCCACTGGACATTTCTTGAGGCTGAGTAAAGGCTTGTGGGGGCGCTCCGGTACATGGAGTAGTGTCGGTGGTCAGGACTGTAATGTCTATAGTTATTGTAGTTGGAAGAACTTCTCCCCTCTCTCCAGTGTTGTGATGATGAAGGAGAAGGTGAGTAGCGCCTCCCTCTGTCTCCTGAAGTGTAGCAGTTGTGAGGAGAGCCATTGCGGCGAGGGGACGGTGGGGTTCAACGGCTCTCTCTGCCCCTCTCTGAACGGGACCAGTCAGGAGAGTGACATCTGTCTCTGTATAACTCGTTCTGGTGACTGGGTGCAGGGGGCAGTCTTTCCTGTGTTTGTTTCAGATGACTCACCTCAAGTCTGAGTGCTTTAATGTCAGCTGTGAGATCATAAATGGCCTGCATCATTCCAGGGGATTGGTCAGTGTGAGCGGTGGAGGACGTGGTGGACACCAGGGCAGACGTATGTTGCCCCTGTGAGTAGTCAGACGATGTGCCTGGTGTAAGTGTTGTTGTGGGGCTGGCCTGATAGACTGGGGCCATTTTGTATGTTCACACTTGAATGCCACAACCAAGGCCATCTCTAAGGTAGTAGCTCCATGTTCATAACATGTTGATTGCAACACTGGATCATGACCTGCTATGAACCCTCAGTTGTTTCCCTTGCTGACTGGCAAAGGAATGCCTCTAGCACACATTTAGTTATTTCTGCTGCATATACAGGATGTGAAAATGGCGCGTTTTTATGTTTTGTAGTAAAAAAGATAGAGAAAGATGTTTCCAATGACATCATCAACCAATTAGTAGGCAATTAGTAGGCAATGCCTACGCACAATTGGTCAAAATCACACGATGCACACCGATGATGTCATTGGAAACACTTATTTTCCTCCACCTTTTTTACTACAAAACATAGAAACGCACCATTTTCACATATGTTGATGTTGAAAGATTTTCACATAATATGAAGGTGACAATTTTTTAAGTTTCCCTTTAACTATTTTTTGTTGTTGTCTTTCAGACAGGCGGACCGGAAACCCAGTGACAACACTCGGTCTGCAACTGCCATTTTCCGTTGGGAAAGAGAAATGGCCCTGTATTTACCAGAAAAGGTAGCTCATCCACCATGGCAGAAGAGGAAGATCCAGACTCATCCACCGTGTCAGAAGAGGAAGATCCAGACTCATCCACTATGGCAAAAGAGGAAGATCCAGACTCATCCACCATGGCAGAAGAGGAAGATCCAGACTCATCCACCATGGCAGAAGAGGAAGATCCAGACTCATCAACCATGGCAGAAGAGGAAGATCCAGACTCATCCACCATGGCAGAAGAGGAAAATCCAGACTCATCCACCATGGCAGAAGAGGAAGATCCAGACTCATCCACTATGGCAGAAGAGGAAGATCCAGACTCATCCACCAAGGCAGAAGAGGAAGATCCAGACTCATCCACCATGGCAGAAGAGGTAGATCCAGACTCAACCACCATGGCAGAAGAGGAGGATCCAGACTCATCCACCATGGCAGAAGAGGAAGATCCAGACTCATCCACCATGGCAGAAGCGGAAGATCCAGACTCATCCACCGTGGCAGAAGAGGAAGATCCAGACTCATCCACTGTGGCAGAAGAGGAAGATCCAGACTCATCCACCGTGTCAGAAGAGGAAGATCCAGACTCATCCACTATGGCAGAAGAGGAAGATCCAGACTCATCCACCAAGGCAGAAGAGGAAGATCCAGACTCATCCACTATGGCAGAAGAGGAAGATCCAGACTCATCCACCGTGTCAGAAGAGGAAGATCCAGACCCATCCACTATGGCAGAAGAGGAAGATCCAGACTCATCCACCGTGGCATTAGAGGAAGATCCAGACTCATCAACCATGGCAGAAGAGGAAGATCCAGACTCATCCACCATGGCAGAAGAGGAAGATCCAGACACATCCACTATGGCAGAAGAGGAAGATTCAGACTCATCCACCAAGGCAGAAGAGGAAGATCCAGACTCATCCACTATGGCAGAAGAGGAAGATCCAGACTCATCCACTATGGCAGAAGAGGAAGATCCAGACTCATCCACTATGGCAGAAGAGGAAGATCCAGACACATCCACCAAGGCAGAAGAGGAAGATCCAGACACATCCACCATGGCAGAAGAGGAAGATCCAGACACATCCACCATGGCAGATGACGGAGTTCCAGGCCCCTTAGCCGCTGAAGAATGTAGGAGGCTGCTGTCTGCACAGAGGCAGAATGTTCTCCCTGAGGTGCATCTTGAGGAAACATTGGCGCAGTTGAAGATTCTACAGGAGAATCAGCTGTATACCTGCAACAGGTATTCAGCATCACAGTACTTAGGATGGAAACAGGACTTCCAGACAAAGACATGTTCAACATCATTGTTGAATACTTGGAACGTTACAAGTACTCTGCTGTCTATTTTGTGAAGTGGAGGGTCGAGCTGCTGTCATTTGAGGATCAGGTGTTTCTGGCTCTTATGAAGTTGTCACAGCTACCCCAACTTGCACCTGGCTCAACTATTCCATTGTAGTGCAAGCACTGTCAGCAATGTTACCATCACTTTCATTCACGTGATCCACAAGCTTTTATTCATTAGCATCATGAAGACTGTTCCATGTCGGGAGAAGAACCAAACGTGCTTGCCTGGGCCTTTTCAAGGGTTCAGCAGAAACAGCAGGATGGTCATTGACTGTATTGACATAGAAGTTGCTACTCCAAGTCAGATGGATCTGCAGAAGCAAACTACTCTGTGTACCGTTCAATGAACTCCTTCAAGCTACTTCTGGGAGTTGCACCTAATGCGGTACTAACATACTGCAGTGATCTGTATCCAGGATCTGTGTCTGACAAAGCCATTGTCCAAAAGTCAGGGTTTATGAAGATCTTCATATTATTTTGGCAGACAAAGGCTTCTTGATCCAGAGCTTGATGCCTGCAGGAGACACTGTGAACATTCCTCCATTCCTGAACCACGGAAGGTTCACAGAGAGTGATACATCTCACAAAAGACATAGCGAGAAACAGGATCCATGTTAAGAGGGCAAATGCTTGACTAAAAGATTTCAAAATCCTGAGATTCATCCCACCTAATTGCGTTGTTATAGTAATGTGCTGGTGCTGACTTGCTGTGCACTTGTAAACCTCCATGACCCACTCATCAGAGAACTAGCTGCTGATTGGGAAACAAGAACAAACAATGAGGCATGATGATTGGGTGTTGAGGTACCACTTGTCACATTGTCCAAGGTGTGTTTGTGTTACAATAAACAATACATTTTCTGTCCAGATAAAGATGGTGATACAGCATTGAAAAAGACACACAACTGACCAAATGTCTCTTTGTTTTCCAATCCAACAGGAGTGCATCCCTCAGACCATCCGGTTCATGGACATCCTGTGCCAGTGTGAGCGTTCAGTTGTAGAGACTACAGCAGATCGAGCCTGTGGACGGATAGGTCAGTAACATACTGCAGCGATCTGTATCCAGGATCTGTGTCGGACAACATTGGTTATAAAAACAACATTAAAAACAACAACCATACAGATATACACAAGATAAATAATGGGATCAGTACTTTTCTGTACATTTCACATGAGGACTAGTGCAGTTTTTCCATACATTTTTAATTGATAACTTGACATTTTATCACTTGATTTATCAAATGCAATGGGAATGATCATACAAATCAAGACTGTGAATGCATATAGCTCTACGACAGTGGTTCCCAACTAGGGGTACAAGGACCCCTGAGGGTACTTGGCCTATCCACAGGGGGTACCTGAGAAGACTCATGAGACTATAGGCCTACTGGTAAAATTCATGAGGGGGTACTTCAGGGGTACTCCGGGTAGAGCAAAATTCAGTTGGTGGTACAGTAACCGAAAAAGGTTGGGAAACACTGCTCTATGACAGACCACTCCTGAAAAGTAAATACTGTGCCTTTGAAGATTTGTCTCTGGATATCTAAAAAATTAATTATATCATTCTCAATGTGAATATATGTCAATAATTTTTTTTAAATTAATTCTCATCAATGACAACATTGTAGAACTGAGTATACAAATATCTAGGCTAAATAAAACAACATTATTTTTTGATCTACTGCTCTGCTAACTAGCTAAAGTGTAGTCAGTGGCTAGCTAAGAGAGAAAGGGGACGGAAGAAGTTCAACACCTTTATTCATTTTGTCACGGATTCAGCCGAGGCTGCCCCTCCTCCTTGCTCGGGCAGGCTTCGGCGTTCGTCGTCCCCGGAGTACTAGCTGCTACCGATCTATGTTTCTGTGTTCGACTTGTTCTGTCTTGATTGTGTACACCTGTTTCCCATTATGTTGTATTGTCTTCCCTATTTAACCCTCTGTCTTACACTGTGTGTTGTGTGTGATTGTATTCGTTATCGGCCGTCGTTAGTGTGCGGGTTATTTCCTCCCTGTGTGGAGATTGTTCATTTCTCAGTTTACTTTTCTAGTAAAGTACGTTTTTCGGAAAAGCTCTGTGTCCTGCGTTTGACTTCGCCCACCGCATTTCACTGACGCCTTTGACACATTTCAATACAGCACACGGATTGGGCACAGAAGGTCTGTGATCGCGCTGGTGAACTGTAGCTGGAGATGACGTGCAGCATTTCAAATTTTTTTGAGTAAATTGAGCCAAATATATTGATAAAACTCACCTTGTCCGAGAGAGAATTACATGGTTATCCAGTGGTGGAAAAAGTACCCAATTGTCATCCTTCAAATCAAATAAAAAATAATTGCCACATGCGCCGAATACAACAATGCTTCCTTACAAGCCCTTAACAAGCAATGCAGTTTTAAGTGTTAAGTAAACAATAGATAAGTAAAATAAAGCAGTAAAATAACAGTAAGATGTTTGAGCATCTTGAAGACTAAATTCAATCAGTGTAACAGGTGAAAAACAGATTATTCTACTATTGTAACATGCATTGGGGAGAATTCCATTGTCCCCGACAGGAGCCCAGGCTTTTGCCATAGATGGTAGAGTTCTCATCTCAGGACCACACAAGCTTTAGATTGCATTCTGCTAAGGCACTTGTCTCTCTCTCCATCTGTCAACTACATTGGTGACCAGGGTGGGATCCTTTCGATACACATATGGGGCCTGGGCACACAAATGCTCCTAGAGTGAAGGGGGAATACTGAAGCATGCGTTGACAGTTCTACAGTCTCCAGAGGCCCAGGCTTTTGGCATAGATGATAAAGCTCTCATTTCTGTACTGTAACGTGCCTTCCACAGGACTTGATATACATTGGGGAGAACAAGTATTTAATACACTGCCGATTGTGCAGGTTTTCCTACTTACAAAGCATGTAGAGGTCTGTAATTTTTATCATAGGTACACTTCAACTGTGAGAGAGGGGTTGTACTCATCCTTCTTCTTCCTCCAAACACGGCGAGTGGAGTTTAGACAAAAAAGCTCTATTTTTGTCTCATCAGACCACATGACCTTCTCCCATTCCACCTCTGGATCATCCAGATGGTCAATGGCAAACTTCAGACAGGCCTGGACATGCGCTGGCTTGAGCAAGGGGACCTTGCGTGCGCTGCAGGATTTTAATCCATGACGGCGTAGTGTGTTACTAATGGTTTTCTTTGAGACTGTGGTCCCAGCTCTCTTCAGGTCATTGACCAGGTCTTGCCGTGTATTTCTGGGCTGATCCCTCACCTTCCTCATGATCATTGATGCCCCACGAGGTGAGATCTTGCATGGAGCCCCAGACCGAGGGTGATTGACCGTCATCTTGAACTTCTTCCATTTTCTAATAACTGTGCCAACAGTTGTTGCCTTCTCAGCAAGCTGCTTGCCTATTGTCCTGTAGCCCATCCCAGCCTTGTGCAGGTCTACAATTTTATCCCTGATGTCCTTACACAGCTCTCTGGTCTTGGCCATTGTGGAGAGGTTGGAGTCTGTTTGATTGAGTGTGTGGACAGGTGTCTTTTATACAGGTAACGAGTTAAAACAGGTGCAGTTAATACAGGTAATGAGTGGAGAACAGGAGGGCTTCTTAAAGAAAAACTAACAGGTCTGTGAGACCCGGAATTCTTACTGGTTGGTAGGTGATCAAATACTTATGTCATGCAATAAAATGCAAATTAATGACTTAAAAATCATACAATGTGATTTTCTGGATTTTTGTTTTAGATTCCGTCTCTCACAGTTGAAGTGTACCTATGATAAAAATGACAGACCTCTACATGCTTTGTAAGTAGGAAAACCTGCAAAATCGGCAGTGTATCAAATACTTGTTCTCCCCACTGTAGATTGATTGGTAGGTTACGCTATATTTAGATACTTAAAATACTGCCCAATACATTTTTTATTTGTCTCCGTACTCAATAAATGGTGAAACACTATTTGTGATGGTGTTCTTTGTTCGACTGTACATGAAATGTACATTATGGAAAACATGTCTCACACTCAGTCATAGTTAGTAGAATAATGAATGGATGGGCAAGATTTTGGTACCGTCAACTTTTAGAAGGTTAGTAGGAAAGTTAATAATTTAAACCACATAAATATACTCACATTCACTGAACATTTAGTATTTGAAACTAAAACATTCATTTTCCAACTGCTTTTTCCTTATATTCCAATGTATCCAACATTATGCATGCCCGCCATGGTATTGGGCAGCTGCTATTTGAGAACTCATCTGGTTTATATATCAAACTGTGGTTATCTTATGGCAGAGCACATCGTACAACTGTTTTTAGAGAAGGTTGTATTGCAAGGTATGCTATATGTGTAGGCTATGCCATATGTATTGGCTAATATGCCTATGCAGCTGTCGTTTTTAAACCTCCATTCTAACACACACACACACCTTTCTATCTATGTACATGCTTTTATTTTGGTTTCTATGCAAAGTATATGAATTAATTAATGTTTTTTTTAAAGCCTGCAGTTAGTTACTTGAAATAAAATATTTAATCATGCCAAAACATGATAAAAATATATATAATAATTGACAGAGAGATAGGTAATAAAACAAATTGACATTTACAGTAGCTGGATTGGCTAGTCAAACTGTAACATTGGCTTGCTTTCAATAAACTGGCTCAATGGTCAACGGAGTTATCTTCATATGATCAAAACTATTCGTATTGCATGCTGCATATTTCAAGTGCACTCGAAAATAGATATTTATCTTAGCTATTTCAGTCTTTATCTGTTCCTTTTCATCACACAGCAGCTCATGTTGGCTGCCTTCATCACGAGGGGTATGTACGGGAGTTCTGATTGGTTCCACGTTTATCAGTTCGGCAAATTTGCCCGAGCAAACAGTGTTGAAATATCATTTTTATGAGAAAATGTGCTAGAATTGAAGGTGCCAATAAATGTTATAGTCATCATAATAATTTTTTACTGTCATATACTAAAAAATCTGCTCCTCCCTCGACCGGGACCGATCAACTTCACGTGTTTCGGCTTAGGTCCACCACCTACATTTAACGGAGCGCTTATATAGTTAATGTGAACGAGGCATTACTATCTTCATTCAACAAATCTGCTCCGCCTCCTTCTACTGTGGGTGTTTATGTTTGATTTCAGCCAATGGACAGCCTTCGCGCGGAATTTCAAAATCTGTTGCTCCGCCGGACACAAAATAGTCCTTCATATTTTAAACCACATCTGACACACTGAAATGTGTAAAACGGTGTAGATGTTTTACAAAGTAGAATAATAAATTTATTTTATAACCTACCAAGTCCACAGCACAACTATTTATTCTGAGTTGATTGAATTCGGCGGAAGGATATCATGTACACTGAAGTACGCTTGCACAGTTTTGCCAACAAGCTGTAGTAACAACAAGGAACCATATGTACGTTAGCTAGGTTAGACGTAGCATATAAGAAGGCTGATGGTTTTATCAATCTCTGTTATACTTTAATAAAGGACAAAGTATTGTCCTGTAGTTGTTTATGGAAGACCAGCTGTTCTGAATAATCTTTGAACTGCCTCACAGGTAACGTAGCTAAAATATTTTCTCCTAACTAGCTACTTTACTATAACGTTGCTAAGTTACCCAGCTAAACATTAACGTTAGCCAGTCAAAGTTAGCTAACGTTAGATAGCTGAGAACTTAATGCACAAAGTGGCTGGCAATAACACTTTGCTTCGCTGGCAATAACACTTGGCTTCGCCCGTCAGTCCACAGCAATGTTGAAATAAAAACTATAAACTGGTGTTTGATGCTCCGCTTATTTTACTACAGTTAATTCGTTTAACGTTACCAATCAGGACAACTTGGCTAGCTAGCGCCAGTACTAAAACGGTTAAATCAAATCAGTCACATTTCACACGATTGTTCGCAGTCTTTTAACCATTGTTTACTTTTATTTAGGTAAGGTTGAATTCAAAATGCCCCTGCACGGTAGAATTGTTGTAATCAAAAGGAGTGGAGGAGATGGGACTGAGTTTCCTCTGACTGCATCATGCTTATTTGGAAGGTGAGAAAAAGCTTTTGAAATATGTAAATATGTGCAAAATGCCATAGCAGTGAGTGTTGGTGTCTAAATGTAATAATATTTTCGCGTTTTGCATAGGTAAGTTAGAGTTAAACGTATCATCAACAACTTGTAGTTTAGCCATTTTAAATGTGTTAAGATGTGGGCTTTCTACTGCTGACTTAGGTCGTTGAGCTTTGTTCACTAATACAGCGTTTCAAAATACATGTTACAACAGACTCTTGCCAAAACATCAGACCATTATCATGGTCACTTCATGGATTTTCTGTCTGACCGAAGTCGCCCTAAAAAAAGACTCAATAGAAGCCAATGTTGAATAAAATGATATTTACACTTTCTTTACTTGTTGTACATGCTGTTGGTCCTTTTGGCGGTAGGAGGGGGAGATAGGGTATCCACAGGAAAGTGTTTACCCGACTTTTTGCGATGCCAGTAGGTTCTGTCGCTTGTATTTTCAATCTCTTGATGCATTGCACATGATGTACAATATGTAAACAATAGCCAAATGTAACCGAACATAGTCGACCAAAGCACGTTTCCTCACAATTAGTTGGAAGTGTTTGCCATTTGGTCTGTGCTTCGGTTAGGCTCGGCCATGTTGTGCAAGTGTTTGTCATGTGCGAATTGCATCAGTATTGAAAATCAAAAACGGAAATACAAACCGATATACAGACCAGCGTACTGAAGGTCAGGTTGATAACACTTCCCTGTAAATATTTTGTGTCAGATTACCTCTGATATGGGGACAAAATTGGTGGACAACTGTTAAAGTAAATTGAAATGAAGTTTGTTCAACATTCTGACTTGTAATTAAACTGTATGGGAATGCTGAGCCTACATGTTAGAGACGAGTGTGTACGTATTTCACTCTCAGATTCTAAAAGAGCCTACACAGACCCTATAGATCCATTCAACCTTATCCACTGAAAATGGATTGGATTTAGCCCACTCTTGTTGATGAGTTGTCCCGCTTTTAGCATTTATTCAACTTAACTGTTCCTGTATGTGTGCAGTGTGAACCTGCCACAGTATCTGTGGGTTAGCGATGTCGACTACGACATGTCTCCTCTCTAAAGGCCAGGAAGCTCAGACTCAAACGCTCATTAGACAGCACTATCTTCATTTACTCACGTTATGGACAGAATGTACTTCCAAAATTGTTTTATAAGCAACTGAAAAAAATGCCTATTCTGCACCTCCAATCACTCATTATTGCCACACGCTGGTCGGAAGTCTACAACAGCTCCATACAATGGAGGCGCCGAAGAGGCATTTTTTTCGGTTGCTTGTAAATTTTCATTTAGACCTTTTTTTGAAGTACATACCGGGAGTAATCGAACATAGTTGCTCAGCGAAACTCCATATTTGGTGAGTAAGGAATGTATTTTGAGAACGCTTGTAGAGCTGTCTAATGGGAGTTTGAATTGGAGCTTCCTGGGCTTTACAGAGAGGACACGTCATACTCATCTTCGACATCTGTAACGCACAGATACTGGGGCATGTGAACCCCATGAAGTGTAGCTGTTGCTGGAGTAACAGCTTATGGGAATAAAGAAACGATGAAATCCAGTTGACATGCCTTGAAGACAGTAAAAATGTGTTGACAGAACCAAATATTTACTGAAAGAAATCAGGAAATGTAGACAACCTTTTTACAGAATATTTATTATGGCCTTTTTGTCTCTTAGGAACCCTGACTGCGACATTCGCATTCAACTTCCCCAAGTCTCCAAGGAGCATTGCAGGATTGAGCTGAATGAAAATAAAGAGGTAACTGCAGTCAGCCAAAATAATTGCTGCCTTCCTTCGATAAGTCAGTCACTTTTATTTTAGTATCTGTAGAGGAAGTATTGAAAGACTGTATTTTTTTCTTACAGGTTATTTTAACCAATTTGAGTTCAGTGAACCCGACCCGTGTCAATGGGGAGGTTTTTCAGCAGTCTGAATGTTTGAAACATGGAGATCTAATCACAATTATTGACCGTTCTTTCAGGTTTGTGCATCTTATGTCAGTTTATCACAATAGTCAAATAATAAGAATTTATTTGATGTGTTTCAGGGATGCAAACTCGCCACTTTTCGGCGATGTTCACCGTTTTGATCTCAAAATAAGACATCTACGTGAATCGTGTAGATCCGTTAAAAAAAGTGTTGGGGAGGAGAGGTTTGATGAAAAGTGTGCAGACGCAGGGTGTATCACCCATTGAGCAATGAGTGCTCATCCAATATCAGCTGTGAGCAGCCAGCCGCATCCCCTAACCATCCATTAGCCTACTCAGCTGATTCTCTCCATCCGTTCATTCTGCACATCTCCATCAGTTTTAATATGTTATTTAGCCGTGATGGCAGGCTGGGTTGTGCAGACAGTGATGGGGTTTCTGTTAAATTTGCTTAACTATTGGAGAGTCTCCCAGCGCAAGTGAAGTGGATACGTAGATCTCTTTTCATTTCGCCTGTAACAACAAGCAGGGCAGTCTGACTAGGCGCTTGAGTGCAACTGCCATAGAGGAAAAACGGAGCACATCTTTGCACCTTTACATAACTGAAAACCACGAGTTTTCTGGTGTTCCTTAAATTCTGTTTGCTGCCTAACTTTTTGGAGCAGTGAGAGAGAGTGTTGTGTGTGTGTGTGTGTGACGGAGAACGAGGATGTGTATGGGAGAGGGAGTAAGTGTGTGTGTGAAAGGGAGGGAGGGAGAGTGTAGGCTGTGTGTAAATCTGTCTGAAGAGTAGGCTAAAGATGGTTTCATATAGGCCTAGTGTGCTTTCCCCTTACTGCCACAATGAAATGCAGATCATTATGCATTTGTATTCCTTACTGTATTCCTTGGGCCCACAGGTCGGCCTTTGGATATCAGAAAATCTGCTAAATAGTTGCTGACACTCCAAAAAATGATGGCAAAACGTTTTCAGTGTTAAATATGATTGTTTTTATAAGACAATCTTTGAGAACAAAAAATCATCAAAATAGAAAATTGCCATTCAAGGAGAATCTACATTTCCAATAAATGTCATGGCATGGGGCCCCCGTTGATTTTGTTATGAGTCACTCAGATAGCATAAGAACACAGCATAAGCCATGGCAAAATAGATTTAAAATGGATCTCTTTCTCTCTCAACCCTATCACAAAATGTGTGGAGTTGCAGGAAACTAGCTTTAAAACAGCAAAATTGTCTCTGCCCCCAAGATGAGGGCCTCTAAAATTTGCTGTCCTATCACATCGTTAGTAAAATGTTGGTATTGTGACAACCAAATTCTGAAAATGGGTGCATTTTCTTGCCGTTTCCGTGCATATTTCTTTGGGTCATTTATTTTTTTGGGTGCCCTCACCAGTTTGCATCCCTGGTGTTTAGTCTGCTTACTGTCCTTTTACATTTTGATGGACAGCATGTCATAATTTAACAAGTAAATATGTTATGGCATGTTAAACCATATACTTTGATACACAATATGATCATGTTTTATTTTTACATTTAATTTGATATTTTCCTTTTCAGGTTTGAATACCACCCACCACCCACTCCAAAGAAAAATAGATATTCTGCTGCTAGAAAAAATGAAACTCCTCAGGTATTATGCGTGTTATACACTAAAAGTCAAAGCCTGAAGCATATTTGATAATAAAGCATGACTTACCATTTATATGCCCATTGAGGAAATCTATCTTATGAATCACCTAGGAAGTCTGTGCTCAAGCTGTCTCTGTCACAGGTTTTACATGAAACCCAAGCGAGGGATACCAGAGCTAAAGATGGAACCAACACTTCTGTGGTCCAACTCCAGGAGGATGGAATTCTTGAACAGAACAAGCCAAGCTCCTCCTTCTGTGAGCTGTATCAAATGTTCAAACAAGATCTGGATTCCAAGACTCCAAAGAAAGCACCTGGAACACCTGCTTCAAGGCTTTGTCCACAGAAACCTATCCCAACCAATAAAGTGGATGGGGTGTCTGTCATTTCCACACCCAAGAAGGTGGAGACTGAAAATGTGTCACCTGTTATCACTGGAGTGACTCCAAAATCAGCTCAGAGGAGGCGAATGTCCTTCCAAGGTTGGGTTGTTGAGGGGAATGTGCCAGATGAAGATTTCATCCAGCTGACTCCATCTATTCAAGAAACTCCCAAAGGTAAAAGGCGTTCTTCACAGTCCAAAACACCCACCACTGTTGAAGAAAAATCCACCCCTGTTTCTCAGAAGAAAAGTCGTCTGGCAACACCCCAGAAGTTCACCGCTAGTGAAGTGGTTGAGCAGATTTCTGAGTGTCCGACTGCAGAAACCGCAAAGACCCCCACTAGGAGGAGGAGCAAGGAAGCCACTCCCATCAAATCTTTGGTAACTGAGGTAGAACCACCTGCTGACGCAGTCATTTTAAACCAAGACCAGACCGTAGTGAGTGAGAATTCCACGCCAAGTACCTTTAAGATAGAGCCCTGCCGCTCTCCACAGGCTTCACCAAGGTCTGCTGGGAAAAAGCTTCAAGCCCAGGATGTGCTTCGTGAACTAGAGGTGACCACACCCACCAATGGTGAGAACAATGCCAGGTTATTTCCCAATAACAGTCAACATTTTTATGCATACATTTAGTTAATTCAATAATTATTCGTCTACTTTGTTCTAGTTTCAATGTCAGTTCTTTGATAATTACTACATATTCATTTCTATCTCCAGTTAAACAGTCATCCGCTAAGAAACGGAAGAGTGGAGACCTTAAAACAGAATTGTCAACACCACTGGGCAAGAGAAAAAGGGTTTCATTTGGAGGTCATTTGGAGCCGGAACTGTTCGATAAACGTCTGCCTCCTGACTCCCCACTACGCAAAGGAGCCACTCCTGGACGGCGCAGCTTGTGTGTCCCTAAAATGAAACGGTCACTCCTCAGGAGAGCATCTGCAATTGGTCTGATAAAGGTATGTTCAATAAACTGTAGGTTATGTACATGCTGACTTTGCTCCTCAAATGACATGTATTTGATATAGCTAATGAACTGATTCTCACTCAAATATTTTTTCAATTTCATAGGAGCATGAACAGTCTGCCCCAGAGAACCCTAAAGTGAAAGGAAGTCCAGGAAAGATTGTATCTCCCAAGACTCCCTCGCCTGCCAAGTCACCACCGAAGGCATCTCCCAAAACTCCCTCACCTGCCAAGAAGACACCGAACGCTAAAACTCCATCTCCAGGTAAAGTGAAGACCCTGAAAACCGCTGTCAAGACTCCATCTGCTCGAAGAAAGTCTCCATTAAAAGATGAATCTCAAACACCCAAGGCTGGGATGACCCCCGTGAGTTTGCAGTCAGCCAACACAACACCCACTGTGCAACGCCGGTTCTCAGTGTCCCGCATCAGCACCTCATCACCCACCGCAGACCAGGACTCTGTCCCACAGACACCTGTCACTGTAACCCTGCGTGTTCCCTTGAGGAGAACGAGCATGAAGTCTACCTCGAAGACAACAGAGAAAAGCACAATGAAGAATACCCTACAAGTCATCCGTAGAAGAAGTGGTGTTCCTCGGGCATCTATGAAAGGTATGCGTCTATTTACTTTCTTCGTTGGGATTCAATAACTTTTTGTTGATTGGCTGATGAAGTGGGGTTTTTTCTTCTTCGTTTCAAGTTGTGAGTTCCTGGGCTGATATTGTGAAGTTCGGCCAGACCAAGGCCCAAGCGGTTATCCCAACCAAGAAAACGTCCATCCGAGTGACCAAGACTAAGAAGAATGTTGTACCAAAACCCAAGGCATGCTTAAATAGTATTTTGCACTCCATGACTATACCATGTCAATATACACATAAATGTCTAGTGCAGCAAATTGCAGCTTGTTGTTAAATTGACTTCAGTGGTTTTGTCTTAAAAACAATTATGGCTACATTACCTAACTTGTTGATTATGCTAATTATGTTACAGACACCTGCGAGGAAGCTCATAGGACATGTCAGCACTGGTCATGCAGATTCGCCTGTGACCATTGTTGTGGGCAAAGCTCACAAGCTGAAAGTCAGTCAGCCATGTGGGGCTGCCCCAAAGCTTGTCCACAACATTGCACTGCTAAAAAAGAACATGACAATGGATGAGGATTTGTCAGGTAATTAGTCAATTTCCTATCCCCACTATTTGATTGGCAAGTTCTTCGTATGGTATCTAAAGGGCTTGTTGCAGTGTCATATTGTGCTTACGTAAAGCAACAGGGTTGTTTTGTTTGTGGTTTCAGGAGTTGCAGAAATGTTCAAGACCCCTGCAAAGCAAAGGAAGTCTGTGGCCAATGTGCAGAGTGCCCTCAAGACCCCCCAGAGAGTCCAGTCTACATCTATGATTGAATCAGTGATGGAGACCCCAGAGGCCACTGGTAAGTGATTTTGACCATGACCTCTGTTGTGGGGCAGGAGATGGAGTCTTGACAGCGGTTTTCAGAGTCTTGTACACTGTTTATTAGATGTATTGATCATGTTGAAATCAATGATTAAACTAAATATACTTTCTGTTTATTCTCTATCGTCACAGGTGAAATGGTGGTGTCTCCTCTTGTTGTTTCTACTGCTAAACGGGGTGTGTACAACAGTGATGCAGTCATTAGACTCCTTCGGGATTATCAAGAATCCAGTTTCATCACTGCAAATGCCACTCAGGAGGAAGCTGATGACTCTTGTTCCAAACCAAGTGAGATCCCTGCCTTGGAGAGGTCTTGCGAAGAATCTAAGGAAGAACAGCAGCCAGAGTCAAAGACCGCGATCTCCACTCTCATACAGAAGAAACCTGAACAACCCGACTATCTCACTGGAGTGAAGAGGATTATGAAGACTCCAAGACAGAAGGCAGACCCCATTGAAGACCTCACAGGGAAACTGTTGAAAACTCCCAAACAACAGAAACCTGAGCAACCCGACTATCTCACTGGAGTGAAGAGGATTATGAAGACTCCAAGACAGAAGGCAGACCCCATTGAAGACCTCACAGGGAAACTGTTGAAAACTCCCAAACAACAGAAACCTGAGCAACCCGACTATCTCACTGGAGTGAAGAGGATTATGAAGACTCCAAGACAGAAGGCAGACCCCATTGAAGACCTCACAGGGAAACTGTTGAAAACTCCCAAACAACAGAAACCTGAGCAACCCGAATGTCTCACTGGAGTGAAGAGGATCATGAAGACCCCAAGACCGAAGGCTGTACCCATCGAGGACCTTAGAGGAAAACTGATGAACACTCCAAGAGGGTCTAAGGCTGCTCAAGAAGTAAACTTCAGTGGTGTAAAGGAACTCCTGAAGACCCCCAAATACAACGCTCAACCTGTTGAAGAGATTTCTGGTGAAGCCCAAAATGATCAAAATGTCCACAGCAAGACAAAAGAGGTTTGCTCATTGTTCTCTTTTTAAGACATTAGATGTAATTTGGTTTAATAGTATGTTTGCATGCCAAATGTGTTTAGCATAACTTATTTGCCTGTAATATTTATTTTCTGCCTAATTACTTATTTCATGTTTTACTTCAAAACATCCTCTCATCCAATGACTACAATTTTAGGTTCTGAATATTTAAAACTTCTCGCATTTTATTTATGAGCGTCTTATTTTTTATTTTTTTTAGATTCAAGAAGAAGCTATTTATCCTGAATGTGTGTCGGATGCCATGACAACAGTGGAGCAGAGCGAAGCGCTTGCTGCTACTCCTGAGGCAGTGGAGGAAGAACAGCCTGTTGAGGCAGTGGAGGAGGTAGAAGAGCCTGCTGCTGCTCTTTCTTCTGAGACAGTGGAGGAGACTGAGGGGCATGCTGCTGTACCTGCTAATGCTGTAGAGGAAGAACAGCCCGCTGAGGCGGTAGAAGAGCCTGATGCTGCTCCTTCCGAGGTAGTGGAAAAGATAGAAGAGCCTGCTGCTTCTCTTGCTGAGGCAATGGAGGAGATCGAAGAGCCAACTGCTGCTCCTGCTGAGGCAGTGGAGGAAGAACAGCCTGCTCCTCCTGCTGAGGCAGTGGAGGAGGTAGAGCCAGTTGCTGCACCTGCTGAGGCAGTGGAGGTAGAACATCTTGAAAGTGAAGAGCCTGCTGCTCCAGTAAAAGGTAGAGGCAAGAAAACTGAGGGGATTGTGCCACCACCAGCCAGACCATCTGCTAGAAGGAGAGGGGCAAGACATAATGAAAGCAGTAGCGTTGAGGCACAAGTGGAAACAATAGATTCTGTGGATGTGCAGGAGAAAATGGATGCTGACACAGTTCCTGCTGAAAAGCCGAAGAGAGGACAAAAGGCCAAACCGGCTTCTGTGGAGCAAGTTGAAACCGTGCAGGAGAACACTGTTGAATTCATTAGTGTTCCTGTCACTGAAAAGGTTGAGGCCCAGACTCGAGTCGTTAGATCTAAGCGAGGAAGAAAGCCTAAACAGGATTCAGTAGAAGTTGTTGAAGAGGAGGTTCTTGAAATTCCTCCAATTGAGATTGTGGAGGCCAAGGAGCTATCTGCTAGTGTTCCTGTTGAGAAACCACGGGCAAGAGGAAGACGGGCTAAACAGGAGTCTGTAGAAGAAGCCAAAACAATGGAAGAACATGTTGCTGAAGCTGTGGTGGTTGAAATTACTCCTACAGAAGAGATGGAGGCCCCAGTCCCTGTTGCAAAACCCAAGAGAGGAAGAAAGACTAAGCAGGAGTTTGTGGAACAAGTGGAGTCTGTGAGTGTTGAAACTCCTGTTGAACAGGTTGAGGCCCAGGAGCTGACCACTGTGGCTCCAGTTGAGAAACCCAAAAGAGGCGGAAGAAAGACTAAGCAGGCTTCTGTAGAGTTCGTTTTGGAACATCCTGTTGAGTCAGTGACTGTGGACGCTGAAGCCCAGGAGCAGACCGTGGTGGCTCCGGTTGAGAAACATAAAAGAGGAAGGACTAAACAGAATCCCGAGAGTGTCGTCCCTCCAGTATCCACAGAGACTCAGGAGGAAACATCTGCTCCCCCTACAGAGAAACTTAAAAGAGGAAGAAGAGCGAAGCGGAAGGTTCCTGAAGTGGTAGAAGTTGAGAACATGATAGTGCAGGAAGTCCACGTCCCTGCACAAACTGAGGAGGTTGATGCTAAACCAGAGAGTGAAGAGACCATTGCTGAGGCTGAAGAACATCTGGAAGCTCCTGTTGTCAAATCAGGACGGGGAAGGAAGGCAAGAGCCGTTGTGAAGGATGAAGTGCCTGCCAAGAGGAAACGCAGAGGAGCAGCTGATTCCCCAAAGGAGACCACTGCTGCAGAAGCAACTGTTGGAGTTCCAACAGAGCCTGTCAAGAGAGGCAAAAGGGCAGGTAAATCCACAGTCTTTTCCAATGAAACCACCATTGCAGCTGAGAGCAATCCATTGGAGGCTGAGGTAACAGACACTAAAAAGGGAAAGGCTGTTTCTGAAACTACCTCTGACCAGGCAAATTCTATTGAAGGCATGGAAACTATCGATGAAGACTCAAAAAATACCTCAAAATCTGTTCATTGGAAACCTGATTTGGAAGTTACACATATGGTCACCCCTCTTCCTAAACAGAGAAAATCCAGACGGAATGATACTGTTCCCATGTGTAAGGTTGACGAACAGCCTGCACAAATTGAAGAACAGGAGGTTGTGAAGGCAGTGCGAGGAAAAAGGGCAAGAACTAACGTCGCGGTCAAAGAGGAGACCGCACAATCAACATCCTCAAGAAGGGCACACCATAGTGCTACAGAGTCCACAGAGACCTCCACTGCTGAAGCCACTGTCTGCATTTCAAAGCCTGTAAACAAAAGAAATACAGCAAGAAATACAAAGAAAGCTGAAGAGGTAGATCTCTCAGATAAAACTGTTCCAAAGGAACCTGTCAAAAAAACAAGACGAGGAGCAAAGTCTACTGCTGCAGCTCCCATTGAGACCACTAGCACTACTCCTACTGTCACTGAGGAAGTGCCAGAGACCATCTCAGAAGTAGCTTCAGAAGGAAGAGGAAAAGGATCCAAAAGGGCAAAAGCTGCATCTCAGGGAATTGACATTGAGCAAGCTACTGAATCCGAGCAGCTGAGTAAGCCCCGCAGAGGGAGAGCTGTAAGAAAATAGAGCTTAGGCATTCATACATTTTTGTTTAATACTTTGGTATAAAAATGCTTATGTATGATTGCGCAACTTATTTTAATGTTATTTTTTTACTTGTCTGGTGTTATAGTAACAGGTATATCCTGTAGAATTGATGTCCTTAGCAGTGCTTTGCAAGATGATTAGATTAATGGTATTGGTGTTAATTGTGGTTAGTTTTTTTGGCTTATATTTTTTTACATTTTAAATGGATTGTATGGTATTCTATTCAGACTGCAAATATTTTGGGGGAAATTATTCGTATTAAAAATCATAATGGAGAAGTCTGAAATAATGTGTAGCATTATTGATAAGGCATGACTGTTTGACACAAATTGAGTAGGTTCTGATACTTACATTTGATATATTTCTGTCTTTGATTCAACTCAAATACACATACATACATTCAGTAAAAAAAGAAACGTCCTCTCACTGTCAACTGTTTATTTTCAGCAAACTTAACATGTGTAAATATTTGTATGAACATAAGATTCAACAACTGAGACATAAACTGAACAAGTTGTGAACTAACAGAAATTGAATAATGTGTCCCTGAACAAAGGGGGGGGATCAAAAGTAACAGTCAGTATCTGATGTGGCCACCAGCTGTATTAAGTACTGCAGTGCATCTCCTCCTCATGGACTGCACCAGATTTGCCAGTTCTTGCTGTGAGATGTTACCCATTTACATTTACGTCATTTAGCAGACGCTCTTATCCAGAGCGACTTACAAATTGGTGCATTCACCTTATAGCCAGTGGTATAACCACTTTACAATTTTTTTTTTTGAGCGGGAACTGTGCATCCGCAGAGGTAGGGGGGCCAGCAGGCCAGAGGTGGATGAACGCAATGCCCTTGTTTGGGTGTAGGGACTGATGAGAGCCTGAAGGTACGGAGGTGCCGTTCCCCTCACAGCTCTGTAGGCAAGCATCATGGTCTTGTAGCAGATGCGAGCTTCAACTGGAAGCCAGTGGAGTGTGGAGGAGCGGGGTGACGTGAGAGAACTTGGGAAGGTTGAACACCAGATGGGCTGTGGCATTCTGGATGAGTTGTAGGGGTTTAATGGCACAGGCAGGGAGCCTAGCCAACAGCGAGTTGCAGTAATCCAGACGGGAGATGACAAATGCCTGGATTAGGACCTGTGCCGCTTCCTGTGTAAGGCAGGGTCGTACTCTCCGAATGTTGTAGAGCATGAACCTACAGGATCGGGTCACCGCCTTGATGTTAGCGGAGAACGACAGGGTGTTGTCCAGGGTCACGCCAAGGCTCTTTGCACTCTGGGAGGAGGACACAACGGAGTTGTCAACCGTGATGGCGAGATCATGGAATGGGCAGTCCTGGAGGAAGAGCAGCTCCGTCTGTGGACAGGTGTCTTTTATACTGATAACAAGTTCAAACAGGTGCCATTAATACAGGTAACGAGCGGAGGACAGAGGAGCCTCTTAAAGAAGAAGTTACAGGTATGTGAGAGCCAGAAATCTTGCCTGTTTGTAGGTGACCAGATACTTATTTTCCACCATAATTTGCAAATAAATTCATTAAAAATCCTACAATGTGATTTTCTGGATTTTTTTCCCTCAATATGTCTGTCATAGTTGACGTGTACCTATGATGAAAATTACAGGCCTCTCTCATCTTTTTAAGTGGGAGAACTTGCACAATTGGTGGCTGACTAAATACTTTTTTCCCCCACTGTGTATATATATATATACAGTGGGGGAAAAAAGTATTTAGTCAGCCACCAATTGTGCAAGTTCTCCCACTAAAAAAGATGAGAGAGGCCTGTAACTTTCATCATAGGTACACGTCAACTATGACAGACAAATTGAGAATTTTTTTTCTCCAGAAAATCACATTGTAGGATTTTTAATGCATTTATTTGCAGATTATGGTGGAAAATAAGTATTTGGTCACCTACAAACAAGCAAGATTTCTGGCTCTCACAGACCTGTAACAACTTCTTTAAGAGGCTCCTCTGTCCTCCACTGCTACCTGTATTAATGGCACCCGCTTGAACTTGTTATCAGTATAAAAACACCTGTCCACAACCTCAAACAGTCACACTCCAAACTCCACTATGGCCAAGACCAAAGAGCTGTCAAAGGACACCAGAAACAAAATTGTAGACCTGCACCAGGCTGGGAATACTGAATCTGCAATAGGTAAGCAGCTTGGTTTGAAGAAATCAACTGTGGGAGCAATTATTAGGAAATGGAAGACATACAAGACCACTGATAATCTCCCTCGACCTGGGGCTCCACGCAAGATCTCACCCCGTGGGGTCAAAATGATCACAAGAACGGTGAGCAAAAATCCCAGAACCACACGGGGGGACCTAGTGAATGACCTGCAGAGAGCTGGGACCAAAGTAACAAAGCCTACCAACACACTACGCCGCCAGGGACTCAAATCCTGCAGTGCGAGACGTGTCCCCCTGCTTAAGCCAGTACATGTCCAGGCCCGTCTGAAGTTTGCTAGAGTGCATTTGGATGATCCAGAAGCTGATTGGGAGAATGTCATATGGTCAGATGAAACCAAAATATAACTTTTTGGTAAAAACTCAACTCGTCGTGTTTGGAGGACAAAGAATGCTGAGTTGCATCCAAAGAACACCATACCTACTGTGAAGCATGGGGGTGGAAACATCATGCTTTGGGGCTGTTTTTTCTGCAAAGGGACCAGGACGACTGATCCGTTAAAGGAAAGAATGAATGGGGCCATGTATCGTGAGATTTTGAGTGAAAACCTCCTTCCATCAGCAAGGGCATTGAAGATGAAACGTGGCTGGGTCTTTCAGCATGACAATGATCCCAAACACACCGCCCGGGCAACGAAGGAGTGGCTTTGTAAGAAGCATTTCAAGGTCCTGGAGTGGCCTAGCCAGTCTCCAGATCTCAACCCCATAGAAAATCTTTGGAGGGAGTTGAAAGTCTGTGTTGCCCAGTGACAGCCCCAAAACATCACTGCTCTAGAGGAGATCTGCATTGAGGAATGGGCCAAAATACCAGCAACAGTGTGTGAAAACCTTGTGAAGACTTACAGAAAACGTTTGACCTGTGTCATTGCCATCAAAGGGTATATAACAAAGTATTGAGAAACTTTTGTTATTGACCAAATACTTATTTTCCACCATAATTTGCAAATAAATTCATAAAAAATCCTACAATGTGATTTTCTGGATTTTTCTTCCTCATTTTGTCTGTCATAGTTGACGTGTACCTATGATGAAAATTACAGGCCTCTCTCATCTTTTTAAGTGGGAGAACTTGGACAATTGGTGGCTGACTAAATACTTTTTTCCCCCACTGTATATATATAATGTGTGTCCCTAAGTGTTATGTCATTGGTGTTAACACCTTGAAAATCACATTACAAAGATATACAAGGACCTTGAGTGGCAAACTATTTTTGGGGAGCAGTCTTTATTAACGAAAACTATTAACTAATCACACCCTTTAGTATGTCATAAATTTGAGGATTCCATTGATCATTTGGTGTGTCTAAATACAAAGTGTCATTGGTGTTACTCAATGTAAATTATGGAAAATTACATTGTGAGCAAAATGATTAATCATATCACTTTTGTAAATTAAGGGTTAAAGTGTTCATTAATTACCTTAGATTTGGGCATTTGTGGCCTCCATTTAAGAAAATCTTCAATTACCAAAAATGTGTCATTGGTTTTACCGTCATTGGTGTTACTACTCCTAAGGTGAAGTCAGCATTAGTGGGACACTTTTTGGTAAATCGCTATGTAGAAAATCAAAATCAGCCTACCCTCCTCAACTAACGTTTATTTCAATGAATTAAGGTTGTATCTACATTTTTATGATGAAACAAGTTGATAGTTTATTATTCAGTGGATGCAACCCTCCTTAAAACAACATCAGACCCCTTCTTTTGCTAAAGCGTGTCTTTCAGTTGTAGTGGGACACTTTAGTTGATGAAGTGGGAAACTATTTTCTTATTAGAAACATTAATGTCCCACTTCACCTGGCACTTATTATAAAATCATCAAAAAGACTTTGTAGAGGCTTATAGATAACACACTCTGTTTTCACAATTTTGTGACAATAACATTGTACTAGACACTCTCCATGTCCTTGCAAAATTGATTTGGGGAAATTCCAAGCTCTTCGTGAAAATCTAACTAAAGGACTCTGGAGTTGCCCGGGCGGTGTGTTTGGGATCATTGTCATGCTGAAAAACCCAGCCACGTTTCATCTTCAATGCCCTTGCTGATGGAAGGAGGTTTTCACTCAAAATCTCACAATACATGGCCCCATTCATTCTTTCCTTTACATGGATCAGTCGTCCTGGTCACTTTGCAGAAAAACAGCCCCAAAGCATGATGTTTCCACCCCCATGCTTCACAGTAGGTATGGTGTTCTTTGGATGCAACTCAGCATTCTTTGTCCTCCAAACACAACGAGTTGAGTTTTTACCAAAAAGTTATATTTTGGTTTCATCTGACCATATGACATTCTCCCAATCCTCTTATGGATCATCCAAATGCACTCTAGCAAACTTCAGACGGGCCTGGACATGTACTGGCTTAAGCAGGGGGACACGTCTGGCACTGCAGGATTTGAGTCCCTGGCGGCGTAGTGTGTTACTGATGGTAGGCTTTGTTACTTTGGTCCCAGCTCTCTGCAGGTCATTCACTAGGTCCCCCGTGTGGTTCTGGGATTTTTGCTCACCGTTCTTGTGATCATTTTGACCCCACGGGGTGAGATCTTGCGTGGAGCCCCAGATCGAGGGAGATTATCAGTGGTCTTGTATGTCTTCCATTTCCTAATAATTGCTCCCACAGTTGATTTCTTCAAACCAAGCTGCTTACCTATTGCAGATTCAGTCTTCCCAGCCTGGTGCATGTCTACAATTTTGTTTCTGGTGTCCTTTGACAGCTCTTTGGTCTTGGCC
Source organism: Coregonus clupeaformis (assembly GCF_020615455.1). Lineage (NCBI taxonomy): Eukaryota > Metazoa > Chordata > Actinopteri > Salmoniformes > Salmonidae > Coregonus > Coregonus clupeaformis. Next base: position 23,472,310 of record NC_059222.1, read on the forward strand.
ATAGTGGAGTTTGGAGTGTGACTGTTTGAGGTTGTGGACAGGTGTCTTTTATACTGATAACAAGTTCAAACAGGTGCCATTAATACAGGTAACGAGTGGAGGACAGAGGAGCCTCTTAAAGAAGAAGTTACAGGTCTGTGAGAGCCAGAAATCTTGCTTGTTTGTAGGTGACCAAATACTTATTTTCACCATAATTTGCAAATAAATTCATCATTAAAAATCCTACAATGTGATTTTCTGGAATTTTTTTAGTTGACGTGTACCTATGATGAAAATTACAGGCCTCTCTCATCTTTTTAAGTCGGAGAACTTGCACAATTGGTGGCTGACTAAATACTTTTTTCCCCCACTGTACATGGAGGTTATCCCCCAGACATTGAAAAAAGTACATTAATTCAAATTATTGAGGATAAACTCACAGATAAATATTTCCATTGTAGTCATCTTAGCTAAAATGACATGGCTGTTAAACAAAACAAGGCTGTAATGTTTGACAAAACATAACACAAATAAATGGAGGTCACATTAAAGCTGAAGAGGCAGGTCTTCTATGAAGCGGTTCCAACAGAACCTGTAAAGAGAACAAATGGTGCAAAGTTTACTGCAGCTCCCGATCTCTGCCCCCAGACTTGAATTCTATTTCTATGATTGAAATGACACACACAATAGTCTGCTGGCCTGGGGCCAGTAAAACATGTCGGGCCAGTAACTTCTCAGCGCATTTTGGTGTTCTAGTTTGACATTTACCTGCTATATCGCAGTGCCATTGAAAACTATTGAAGACTACACGCGGAAAAGTCACGCTTTTTATCTATGTGCAATGTGATTGGCCGTGAATTCGACCACGCTCCTCGCAAGTCACAATTTCTCAAGCACTTGAGCAGTACATGAGTTGATACTTTCACACGGCAAATGCAAACTGTCTAGATTAAAAAGAAGCGCTCATCAATCCAATCGCTGAGCTTATTTATTTTAGGGAAAGTGATTTACAAAAGTAAGACTAGTGGCTACTGTTGATAGTCTGCAAAACGAAAGCTACAAATAGACACCTAGCGTTCGTCTTGTCTAGCTTGCTTTGGCCACTAGGCAGATCTACAGTTGAAGTCGGAAGTTTACATACACTTTAGCCAAATACATTTAAACTCAGTTTTTCACAATTCCTGACATTTAATCCTAGTAAAAATGCCCTGTGTTAGGTCAGTTAGGATCCCCACTTTATTTTAAGAATGTGAAATGTCAGAATAATAGTAGAGGGAATGATTTATTACAGCTTTTATTTCTTTCATCACATTCCCAGTGTGTCAGAGGTTTACATACACTCAATTAATATTTGGTAGCATTGCCTTTAAATTGTTTAACTTGGGTCAAACATTTTGGGTAGCCTTCCACAAGCTTCCCACAATAAGTTGGGTGAATTTTGGCTCATTCCTCCTGACAGAGCTGGTTTAACTGAGTCAGGTTTGTAGGCCTCCTTGCTCGCACACATTTTTCAGTTCTGCCCACAAATGTTCTATAGGATTGAGGTCAGGGCTTTGTGATGGCCACTCCAATACCTTGACTTTGTTGTCCTTAAGCCATTTTTCCACAACTTTGGAAGTATGCTTGGGGTCGTTGTCCATTTGGAAGACCTATTTGCGACAAAGCTTTAACTTCCTGACTGATGTCTTGAGATGTTGCTTCAATATATCCACATAATTTTCCTTCCTCATGATGCCATCTATTTTGTGAAGTGCACCAGTCCCTCCTGCAGCAAAGCACCCCCATGCTTCACGGTTGGGATGGTGTTCTTCGGCTTGCAAGGGCCCCCTTTTTCCTCCAAACATAACGATGGTCATTATGGCCAAACAGTTCTATTTTTGTTTCATCAGACCAGAGGACAATTCTCTAAAAAGTACGATCTTTGTCCCCATGTGCAGTTGCAAACCATAGTCTGGCTTTTTTATGGCGGTTTTGGAGCAGTGACTTCTTGCTGAGCGGCCTTTCAGGTTATGTCGATATAGGACTCGTTTTACTGTGGATATAGATACTTTTGTACCTGTTTCCTCCAGCATCTTCACAAGGTCCTTTGCTGTTGTTTCTTGGATTGATTTGCACTTTTCGCACCAAAGTATGTTCATCTCTAGGACACAGAACGCGTCTCCTTCCTGAGCTGTATGACGGCTGCGTGGTCCCATGGTGTTTATACTTGGGTACTATTGTTTGTACAGATGAACGTGGTACCTTCAGGCGTTTGGAAATTGCTCCCAAGGATGAACCAGACTTGTGGAGGTCTACAATATTTTTTCTGAGGTCTTGGCTGATTTCTTTTGATTTTCCCATGATGTCAAGCAAAGAGGCACTACGTTTGAAGGTAGGCCTTGAAATACATCCACAGGTACACCTCCAATTGACTCGAATGATATCAATTAGCCTATCAGAAGCTTCTAAAGCCATGATATCATTTTCTGGAATTTTCCAAGCTGTTTAAAGGCACAGTCAACTTAGTGTATGTAAACTTCTGACCCACTGGAATTGTGATACAGTGAATTATAAGTGAAATAATCTGTCTGTAAACAATTGTTGGAAAAATTACTTATGTCATGCACAAAGTAGATGTCTTAACCGACTTGCCAAAACGATAGTTTGTTAACAAGAAATTTGTGGAGTGGTTGAAAAACAAGTTTTAATGACTCCAACCTAAGTGTATGTAAACATCCGACTTCAACTGTATCTTTTTAAAAGCAGTTGTCTTAAAATGGGCAACGTCCTAGTTTGAGATGTATAAAACAAATATTCTTAAAATGGTACACTTTAGAAACAAAAGTAAATGCAATTAATTGTCACGGTTTCGGCCGAGGCTGCCTCTCTCCCTTGTTCGGGCAGGCTTCGGCGTTCGTTGTCTCCGGAGTACTAGCTGCCACCGTTGTATGTTTCATGTTCGTTTGCTTTTGTCTGAGTGTTGTCACACCTGTTTTCAGTTAGTGTCATTAGTGTCCTATTTAGTTCCCGTTGTGTGTGTCAGGTGTTGTGTATTATTGTTTTGTGTCAGACGTGTTTTCGCTCGGTTGAGCTTCTCTCCACTGCGCTGGAGTTTTCGCACATGTTTGTGCGCTGTTTTGTTTCCATTTCGCCTTCGTGCGTATTTCGCCTTCGGGCAAGTGTTGTCCGTTTACCGTGTTTCGGCTCAATACAAGTTTAATGGATTATCCGTCTGCGTCCTGCATTTGATTCCGCCACTGCACCTACAGCACGCCTTGACAGAATAATACACCACCTATGGAATCAGCAGGAGCCGCAGCAGCCCAGGCGACTCTGGAGGACAGGGTCCGGGAGCAAGGGGACCAGATCCTGCAGATGGGGACCGCACTGCAGGAGGTGATCACCACCATCCGAGGCTGGGGGACGCCTCCACCGCCACCCTCCGTGCCAGCACCATCGGCCAGTCAGCCTAGTCCCGCACCAGAACCCCGAGGAGTCCGACTCTCGCTCCCGAGGGCTTACGAGGGGACCGCGGCCGGGTGCCAGGGTTTCCTTCTCCAGGTGGAGCTGTACCTGGCCACCGTGCATCCGGCGCCCTCGGGACATGAGAGCGTGTCCGCCTGATCTCCTGCCTGTCCGGGAAGGCGTTGGAATGGGCCAACGCGGGAGTGGAGGAGGATCGACGCGGACACCATCACGTACAACGAGTTCTCCCGCCGCTTCAAGGCGGTGTTTGACCATCCCCGAGGGGAAAGCGCGGGGGAGCGTCTGGTCTTTCTCCGGCAGGGGAGGAGGAGTGCTCAGGAGTTCGCCTCGAATTCCGTACTCTAGCGGCAGATGCAGGGTGGAATGATCGGGCCCTCGTCGATCACTACAGGTGTAGTCTACGAGAGGACGTCCGTCGGGAGCTGGCCTGTAGGGACACCAGCCTCACGTTCGACCAGTTGGTCGACATGTCCATCAGGCTGGATAACCTGCTAGCTACCCGCGGGCGTTCCGAGGGGGTCCGTCCATTTCACCTTCCAGCGCTTCCGAGCCGTGCCCCATGGAGCTCGGGGCGCTGGCGCTAGAGAGAGGAGGGGTCGGCTTACTAGGGGGTCAATCCCTTGCACCAACTGTGGTCGGGGAGGACACACCGCGGCTAGGTGCTGGGGATGGCCTCCTAGGGGAGAGAGACGACAGGTCCCGCACTGGGGATTCCCTCCAGGTGAGTAGGCGCCCCACTCACCCAGAGCTCTCTGTTGCACATTTTTGTATGCCTGTGCGTTTTCCACAGGTAGCACCACATTCCCAGCATAAGGCGCTGGTAGATTCAGGCGCGGCTGGGAATTTTATTGATAAAAAGTTTTGTTTAGCGTTAGGGATTCCCCTTCTTCCTGTTGATGTTCCTTTCCCCGTTCATGCCCTAGATAGCCGTCCGTTGGGTACGGGCTTGATCAGGAGGTCACGGCGCCACTTAGGATGTGTGCGCAGGGGGGGGGTCATCAGGAGATGATTCAGCTATTCCTGATTGACTCTCCTGCGTATCCGGTGGTGCTGGGCATGCCCTGGTTGAGTACCCATAACCCATCCATTTCGTGGCAGGAGAGGGCTCTGATGGAGTGGTCTGCTCAGTGTGTGGGTAGATGTTTGGGCGTTTCCGTAGGGGCTACCTCGGTGGAGAGTCCAAACCAGGTGCCCGCCTTGCACGTTCCCCCTGAGTATGGGGATTTGGCTATTGCGTTTAGTAAGGCGAGGGGCGACGCAGTTGCCGCCCCCATAGGCAGGGAGATTGTGCGATAGACCTCCAGGCAGGAGCTGCGCTCCCACGGAGCCATGTGTATCCTCTGTCTCAAGAGGAGAAGAAAGCTATGGAGACTTACATAGACGAATCTCTGAGACAAGGATACATACGGCCTTCCACTTCCCCTGCGTCCTCGAGTTTCTTTTTGTGAAGAAAAAGGGATGGTGGTTTGCGCCCGTGCATCGATTACCGTGGTCTCAATCAGATTACGGTGAAGTACAGTTATCCACTCCCGCTGATTGCGACCATGACTGAGTCGTTGCATGGGCGCGTTTCTTCACTAAATTAGATCTCAGGAGCGCGTACAACTTGGTGCGCATCAGGGAGGGCGATGAATGGAAGACAGCCTTTAGTACCACCTCGGGCCATTACGAGTATCTGGTCATGCCATACGGGTTGATGAACGCTCCGTCAGTTTTCCAATCATTCGTGGATGAGATCTTCAGGGACATGCAGGGGCAGGGGGTGGTTGTGTACATTGATGACATTCTCGTGTACTCGCCTACCCGTGTCGAGCATGTGGCCCTGGTGCGTAGAGTGTTGCGGAGGCTGGTGGAGCACGACCTGTATGTGAAGGCAGAGAAGTGTCTGTTTTTCCAGGAGTCGGTCTCCTTTTTGGGGGTATCAGTTGTCTGCGTCAGGGGTGAAGATGGAGGTAGACCGGGTGTCGGCCGTGCGTAATTGGCAAACACCAACCACTGTGAAGGAGGTGCAGCAGTTTTTGGGGTTTGCGAATTACTACCGGAGGTTTATCCGGGGTTTTGGACAGGTGGCAGCTCCCATCACGTCTCTTTTGAAGGGGGGTCCGTGCGTCTGCAGTGGTCGGCCGAGGCGGACAGGGCGTTTGGGAGGCTGAAGGACCTGTTTACCTCGGCCCCGGTGCTGGCGCATCCGGATCCCTCTTTGCCGTTCCAGGTAGAGGTGGACGCGTCAGAGGCCGGTCTAGGAGCCGTGCTTTCACAACAGTCTGGCGCGCCACCTAAACTCCGCCCCTGTGCTTTTTATTCTAAGAAGTTCAGTCCGGCGGAGCGGAACTATGACGTAGGGGACAGGGAGCTGTTAGCCGTGGTACAGGCTCTAAAGGTATGGAGGCACTGGCTTGAGGGGGCTCAACACCCTTTCCTCATTTTGACGGACCACCGTAACCTGGAGTACATCCGGGCGGCGAGGAGGCTGAACCCTCGCCAGGCAAGATGGAATATGTTCTTGACCAGGTTTACTTTTAAGATCACGTACATCCCTGGGTCACAGAATGGTAAGGCAGATGCGCTGTCTCGGCGGTATGACACGGAGGAGAGGTCCGTGGAGCCCACTCCCATACTGCCAGAGTCGTGTCTGGTGGCACCGGTAGTGTGGGAGGTCGATGCTGAACTCGAGCGGGCGTTACGCACCGACCCTAGTCCACCACAGTGCCCGGAAGGTCGGAAGTACGTTCCGCTCGAGGTTCGGGATCGATTGATCTATTGGGCTCACACGTCACCCTCCTCTGGACATCCGGGTATCGGCCGGAAAGTGCACTGTCTTAGTGCCAAGTACTGGTGGCCCACGTTGGCAAGGGATGTGAGGGTTTATGTTTCCTCCTGCTCGGTGTGCGCCCAGTGTAAGGCGCCTAGACATCTGCCTAGGGGTAAGTTACTACCCCTGCCCGTGCCACAACGACCATGGTCCCACCTCTCGGTGGATTTCCTTACTGACCTTCCTCCGTCACAGGGGAATACCACTATACTGGTCGTTGTGGACCGGTTTTCTAAGGCCTGTCGTTTGCTCCCCATGCCGGGCCTTCCTACCGCCCCTGCAAACTGCCGAAGCCCTATTCACCCATGTGTTCCGGCACTACGGGGTACCCGAGGATATTGTGTCTGATCGGGGTCCCCAATTTACCTCCAGAGTCTGGAGGGCCTTTATGGAGCGGTTGGGGGTCTCGGTGAGCCTCACCTCGGGTTACCACCCGGAGAGTAATGGGCAGGTGGAACGTGTAAACCAGGATGTGGGCAGGTTTCTTAGAACATACTGCCAGGACCGGCCGGAGGAGTGGGCAAGGTACGTTCCCTGGGCCGAAATGGCCCAGAATTCCCTACGCCATTCCTCCACTAACCTAACCCCCTTTCCAATGTGTGTTAGGTTACCAGCCGGTTCTGGCACCCTGGCAGCAGAGCCAGATCGAGGCTCCTGCGGTGGATGAGTGGGCGAGGCGCTCGGAGGAGACATGGAACGCTGCACACGTCCACCTGCAGCGGGCCCTCCGACGTCATAAGGCGAGCGCTGATCTCCACCGCAGTGAGGGACCGGTGTACGCACCTGGTGATCGAGTCTGGCTCTCTACCAGGAACCTGCCCCTCCGCCTGCCCTGTCGGAAACTGGGTCGGCGGTTTGTAGGGCCATTTAAAGTCCTGGGAAGGTTGAACGAGGTGTGTTATAAATTACAGCTACCTGTTGAATATAAAAGTATTAACCCCTCGTTCCATGTGTCCCTTCTCAGGCCGGTGGTAGCTGGCCCACTCCAAGACAGTGAGATCAGGGAGACTCCTCCGCCCCCATTGGACATCGAGGGTACTCCGTGTACTCCGTGAGGTCCATCTTGGATTCGAGACGTCGGATGGGGGGTCTCCAGTATCTAGTGGAGTGGGAGGGGTACGGTCCGGAGGAGCGGTGCTGGGTGCCGAGGGCAGACATTTTGGACCCGTCTCTCCTGACGGAATTCCATCGTGAGCACCCGACGCGCCCGGCTCCGCGTCCACCGGGTCGTCCCCGAGGCCGGAGTCAGCGCACGTCTGGAGCCGCGCGTCAAGGGGGGGGTACTGTCACGGTTTCGGCCGAGGCTGCCTCTCTCCCTTGTTCGGGCAGGCTTCGGCGTTCGTTGTCTCCGGAGTACTAGCTGCCACCGTTGTATGTTTCATGTTCGTTTGCTTTTGTCTGAGTGTTGTCACACCTGTTTTCAGTTAGTGTCATTAGTGTCCTATTTAGTTCCCGTTGTGTGTGTCAGGTGTTGTGTATTATTGTTTTGTGTCAGACGTGTTTTCGCTCGGTTGAGCTTCTCTCCACTGCGCTGGAGTTTTCGCACATGTTTGTGCGCTGTTTTGTTTCCATTTCGCCTTCGTGCGTATTTCGCCTTCGGGCAAGTGTTGTCCGTTTACCGTGTTTCGGCTCAATACAAGTTTATTGGATTATCCGTCTGCGTCCTGCATTTGATTCCGCCACTGCACCTACAGCACGCCTTGACATTAATATAATGCAATTTTAAAGAACATAATAATGTCTTACATTGCTAAATGATATTATACAGCTTTTTAATATCTACCATAATAACCAAATGTAGCCTATTACTAACTGAATATACACTCACCGGCCAGTGTATTAGGTACACCCACCTAGTACTGGGGTCGAACCCCTCTTCGCCTCCAGAACAGCCTGAATTCTTCGGGGCATTCTACAAGGTCTCAGAAACGTTCCACAGGGATGTTGGTCCATGCTTACACGATGGCATCACGCAGTTGCTGCAGATTGGACGGCTGTACATTCATGCTGCAAACAGCCCGTTCCATCTCATCCCAAAGATGCTCTATTAGGTTGAGGTGTGCGGACTGCGCAGGCCACTCAAGTAAACTGAACTCGCTGTCATGTTCCAGGCAATGTTTTTCCATTCCTCAATTGTCTAGTATTGGTGATCGCATGCCAACTGGAGCTGATTCTTCTTGTTTTCAGCTGATAGGAGTGGAACCTGGTGTAGTCGTCTGCTGCAATAGCCCATATGTGATCGACGAGCTGTGCGTTCAGAAATGCCGTTCTGTACACCACTGTTTGTGGCCCGCCTGTTAGCTTGCACGATTCTTGCCATTCTCCTTTGACCTCTCTCATCAACGAGCTGTTTTCGCCCACACGACTGCCGCTGACTGGATGTTTTTTAAATTTGTCGCACCATTCTCTGTAAACCCTAGACATTGTCGTGCGTGAAAAGCCCAGGCGGGCGTCTGTTTTTTCAGATATTTGATCCTGCGGGCCTGGCACCGACAATCATTCCACACTCAAAGACTCTTAGGTCACTTGTTTTGCCAATTCTAACATTACATCGAACAGAAACTGAATGCCTCAATTCCTGTCTGCCTGCTTTATACTGTATATAAAGCCACGGCCACGTGGTGTACCTAATAAACTGGCCAGTGAGTGTATATAGAGAAATAATGTCAACCTAGGCCCTGCATGACCCTAATGCATTTATAAAATACCCCATGTCCAGGCCAGTAGAAATTATGTTCGGGACAGTAGATTCTTGGCCATCTGGCCCGACCGGGCCAGTGAGAAAACGTTGAACCCTGAGGAATATTCTTTGCAGTATTCTTATAGATCCCCACCCTTTACAGTTGGCTGACACAATAATATAATAATAATAATATGCCATTTAGCAGACGCTTTTATCCAAAGCGACTTACAGTCATGTGTGCATACATTTTTGTGTGTGGTTGGTCCCGGGGATCGAACCCACTACCCTGGCGTTACAAGCGCCATGCTCTACCAGCTGAGCTACAGAGGACCACCAACAATCCTCGGACATGACCCCAGTCATATAATGAGTAAATAATCCATAGTGTTCCGTCCACAGGTTGTGTACACAGTCATGGAGTTCAGTGAGAAGGACAGTCTGCAGGCCATGTTGTCCCAGTTAGAGCACGACATGAATGATCTGAAGCTGCGGGTGAAACCCGGAGAGAACAAGAAGTTCAAACTGATCCCTAAAAAGAGGCAGGATTCCAAGAACCTGCAGCAGATACTGTAGCGGCTCACCCAAGAGCTGTGCCAGACATGTTCTGTGAGTGTTCTGCAGTTTAGTACCCCATTTCATGTTCATGTTCGATGACCATAACTCTTTCAGCTGTTATGCACTAGTAAGGCTTAAAGGACAAGTCAGTTATGAGGTGAAAAGGGAGCAAATTATTAGGGTGAGGCACATGGGCTACTAACAGCTTACTACACAACATACACTTAGTATTTCTTAGCTACAGTATACAGTGAGGGAAAAAAGTATTTGATCCCCTGCTGATTTTGTACATTTGCCCACTGACAAAGAAATGATCAGTCTATAATTTTAATGGTAGGTTTATTTGAACAGTGAGAGACAGAATAACAACAAAAAAATCCAGAAAAACGCATATCAAAAATGTTATAAATTGATTTGCATTTTAATGATGGAAATAAGTATTTGACCCCCTCTTAATCAGAAAGATTTCTGGCTCCCAGGTGTCTTTTATACAGGTAACGAGCTGAGATTAGGAGCACACTCTTAAAGGGAGTGCTCCTAATCTCAGCTTGTTACCTGTATAAAAGACACCTGTCCACAGAAGCAATCAATCAATCAGATTCCAAACTCTCCACCATGGCCAAGACCAAAGAGCTCTCCAAGGATGTCAGGGACAAGATTGTAGACCTACACAAGGCTGGAATGGGCTACAAGACCATCGCCAAGCAGCTTGGTGAGAAGGTGACAACAGTTGGTGCGATTATTCGCAAATGGAAGAAACACAAAATAACTGTCAATCTCCCTCGGCCTGGGGCTCCATGCAAGATCTCACCTCGTGGAGTTGCAATGATCATGAGAACGGTGAGGAATCAGCCCAGAACTACACGGGAGGATCTTGTCAATGATCTTAAGGCAGCTGGGACCATAGTCACCAAGAAAACAATTGGTAACACACTACGCCGTGAAGGACTGAAATCCTGCAGCGCCCGCAAGGTCCCCCTGCTCAAGAAAGTACATATACAGGGCCGTCTGAAGTTTGCCAATGAACATCAGAATGATTCAGAGGAGAACTGGGTGAAAGTGTTGTGGTCAGATGAGACCAAAATCGAGCTCTTTGGCATCAACTCAACTCACCGTATTTGGAGGAGGAGGAATGCTGCCTATGACCCCAAGAACATCATCCCCACCGTCAAACATGGAGGTGGAAACATTATGCTTTGGGGGTGTTTTTCTGCTAAGGGGACAGGACAACTTCACCGCATCAAAGGGACAATGGACGGGGTCATGTACCGTCAAATCTTGGGTGAGAACCTCCTTCCCTCAGCCAGGGCATTGAAAATGGGTCGTGGATGGGTACTCCAGCATGACAATGACCCAAAACACACAGCCAAGGCAACAAAGGAGTGGCTCAAGGAGAAGCACATTAAGGTCTTGGAGTGGCCTAGCCAGTCTCTAGACCTTAATCCCATAGAAAATCTGTGGAGGGAGCTGAAGGTTCGAGTTGCCAATCGTCAGCCTCGAAACCTTAATGACTTGGAGAAGATCTGCAAAGAGGAGTGGGACAAAATCCCTCCTGAGATGTGTGCAAACCTGGTGGCCAACTACAAGAAATGTCTGACCTCTGTGATTGCCAACAAGGGTTTTGCCACCAAGTACTAAGTCATGTTTTGCAGAGGGATCAAATACTTATTTCCCTCATTAAAATGCAAATCAATTTATAACATTTGTGACATGCGTTTTTCTGGATTTTTTTGTTGTTATTCTGTCTCTCACTGTTCAAATAAACCTACCATTAAAATTATAGACTGATCATGTCTTTGTCAGTGGGCAAACGTACAAAATCAGCAGGGGATCAAATACTTTTTTCCCTCACTGTACATATCTCCCTGGCATATTACATTATTTATGCAGCAGCATAAACTCTGTGCTCACTTGAACAGGAAGGTGGCGCGACGGTCCTTCTTGTGAGCTCTAGAAAGAGGCCTGATATCCCGACTTGGAATTCAGAGTTGGATGACTGTAAAAAATTATTTTACGTATTTTCCCAGTCTGAGCTATTATTATTATTATTTTATTTTTTGTGAAATCCAAATTGGTAGTTACAGTCTTGTCCCATCGCTGCAACTCCCGTACGGACTCAGGAGAGGCGAAGGTCGAGAGCCATGAGTCCTCCGAAACACGGTCCTGCCAAGCCGCACTGCTACTTGACACACTGCTCGCTTAACCTGGAAGCCAGCCACACCAACGTGTCGGAGGAAACACCGTACAACTGGCGACACGTGTCAGCGTGCATGCGCTCGGCCCGCCACAAGGAGTCGATAGAGCGTGATGGGATAAGGACATCCCGGCCGGCCAAACCCTCCCCTAACCCGGACGATGCTGGGCCAATAGTCCGCCGCCTCATTGGCCTCCCGGTAGTGGCCGACTGCGACACAGCCTGGGATCGAACCCGGGTCTGTAGTGGCGCCTTAGCACTCATTGTTGAATTTGCGATTCCCAACTTATTGTCTAATGTTTATGTCCAATGGACAATGAGCACCGATACGTTTGATCTAAAATGTCTCTTCATATGAAAAGGATTGAAAAGGATTTACCAGTAGATTGCCAATTGATGCATGGTGATGAGTACTTGTCTAGCTTGCTAGCTAAGATTTTGAAAGTAAGATGTTGACATGATCAGTCCAATCAAAGCTAAGGTAGATATAATGTGATTTGACATCATTTTATCTCTGGCCAATGACCTTGAGCTGTCTTGGATGGACACTTCTAATGTAAGTCTCTGGCAGCACCCAAGGGGCTCTAACCGTACATTTTGTGGTGATGAAGTGTCCCCATGAGTGACAGAACACTGAGCCAACCACGGCGCAACTAGATAACATTACCAACCCCAACGCTCCGTATTTTCCTCTGGCTGCCCCACCACCACAGAAAGCACTGAGCTAGGCTGAAACACCTGCATTTTGGAGCTGCCTTCCTCAAGAAAGCAAAAAAGAGATCATGCTTGTTTGCGGCTTTATTAACGCAAAAATTGTTTTTATTTTTTTTACATTGTTTGCAAACTGATATGTGACACATATTAATGCCAAAATACCATGCAAAACAGAATAAAAAAATTATATAGCTCTATTTGGTAAAAGACAAAGTCCATATTATGGCAAGACCAGCTCAAATAAGCAAAGAGAAACGACAGTCCATCATTACTTTAAGACATGAAGGTTAGTCAATATGGAAAATGTCAATAACTTTGAAAGTTTCTTCAAGTGCAGTCGCAAAAACCATCAAGCGCTATGATGAAACTGGCTCTCATGAGGACCACCACAGGAATGGAAGATCTGCAGAGGATAAGTTCATTAGAGTTACGAGCCTCAGAACTTGCAGCCCAAATAAATGCTTCATAGAGTTCAAGCCACAGACACATCTCAACATCAACTGTTCAGAGGGGACTGTGTGAATCAGGGCTTCATGGTCAAATTGCTGCAAAGAAACCACTACTAAAGGACACCAATAATAAGAAGAGACCTGCTTGGGCCAAGAAACACAAGCAATGGACATCTGTCCTTTGGTTTGGAGTCCACATTTGAGCTTTTTGATTCCAACCGCCGTGTCTTTGTGAGACGTGGTGTGGGAGAACGGATGATCTCCGCATGTGTATTTCCCACCGTAAAGCATGGAGAAGGAGGTGTGATGGTGTGGGGGTGCTTTGCTGGTGACACTGTCTGTGATTTATTTTGAATTCAAGGCACACTTAACCAGTATGGCTACCCTTCTGGTTTGGGCTTAGTGGGACTATAATTTGTTTTTCAACAGGGCAATGACCCAAAACACACTTCCAGGCTGTGTAAGGGCTATTTTACCAAGAAGGAGAGTGATGGAGTGCTGCATCAGATGACCTGGCCTCCACAATCACCCGACCTCAACCCATTTGAGATGGTTTGGGATGAGTTGGACTGCAGAGTGAAGGAAAAGCAGCCAACAAGTTCTCAGCATATGTGGAAACTCCTTCAAGACTGTTCTAGACATTCCAGGTCTACCTCATGAAGCTGGTTGAGAGAATGCAAAGGGTGGCTACTTTGTCATCAAGGCAAAGGGTGGCTACTTTGAAGAATCTCAAATATAAATATATTTTTATTTGTTTAACACTTTTTTGGTTACTACATTCCATATGTGTTATTTCATAGTTTTGATGTCTTCAATATTATTCTGTCCCACATGCCTTGAATGACATGTTGCCACTGAATATGGATAACTATTGAAAGATGGCTGATATGCCTGTGTTCATGGTTCTCACAGGGGAAGTAAAATGATAGGCTACAATGACTTTGCTCATGATCATGCACACTGCAAATGACATGTAACGATAAGTGTCTTGAATATTATTTGGCAGATGTGGAGGTCCTGGTGCTGGTGTGGTTACACGTGGTCTGCGGTTGTAAGGCCAGTTGGATGTACTGCCAAATTCTCTAAAACGATGTTGGAGGCAGTTTATGGTAGTGATGTAAAAACGGCCAGCTCATCTCCTTTCCAAGACCCAAACTTTCTTTTGGTTTTCCTATTAGAATAAGGTCACTTCAATCGTCATAATTTTATTAGCCAATCAGCAGCCTTTTCCCCCTGGATTCATCTCCTTCCCCAACCAGGCAGGGCCTCAGGCAGTCTGTAGTTTCCATTCTGATGACCAACCTGTTTTTCTTTCCTGCTTATATTACCTCCTTAGAAGAAATTGCTTTTCTTTCTGATGTTTATTGTGCATGCAGCTAAATGTACGTTCCAAAATCCTGATGTCCTGTTGTTTGGAGCTAAATAGTATCTGTTGTAAATATGTACAATTTGTGTTAAACGTGTTAAACAGTTAGCTAGCGTACTCCCGCTAGGGTTAGCATTAGCATTAGCATTGTCATCCTGAATGCATGACTATTTAGCATGCTTATTAGCGATTAGCATTTGTTAGCATTTGTATGTGGTGCTAGGTTATTTTCGGTTATAGATTGCTCATGCTTATTATGTTGATTTATAATGTGTAGTTATTTCTACATTGCTCTATTGTTCTTTGTGCATCTATCATGTGTTTGGGTCCATATAGCCTGTTTAGTTGTTGACATGCAAATAGGTATATTTTCCCCATACTGTGCTATAGCCTAAGTTAGTATCAGAGAGAGTGGTGTTGTATGCGTGTGTGTGGATCTTCATTAAGCCTTGAACTGGAACTACTGCTTCCTTCAAGCTGGATTCAGTAACTGCCAGAGTTCAAGGATGCCAGTCTCCAGAGAAGATCTTCCACAAGTTGTGGTTCATCCCCGCCGTCAGACTCGCCCCCCACATCGTATGGTCGACTATGAGATAAGCTACGAGTCAAGGCAGACACCAGACACAACAACACACCACTTCAACGAGGGACCACGAGCAGAGGGCGCTGTGAGTGGAATTAATTACTCTCACAACAAGACCAGCAGCAGCTACCCTCCTGTACAAGATGAGAGAGAAATCCGTTCTTCTTCCAGAACAGTCGTAACGTACCTGAAGCTTATAGGAGAGGAAACTGAGAAGTTGACACGGGAGATACTCGAGCTATCGGAAGAGCTAATTTCATCCGCTTCAATGGGTCCCCAACAGTTCAAGTCACTACCCAGGCTGACCCGCAACAGTGAGGATGGAGCCTCACCTTCATCAATGGCCAACTCACCGGCCCCCCATAGCAGGCGCACCTCGACTAGAGATTGTCATCATCAAAGTCAGCCTGAGCGGGCACAGCTGGTGACAACCAGAGATTATAAACTGCAGTCACAAAGGCAGCGTGATAAGCTAGAGCAGCTCATTGAAAACCTTGGGATCAGAGGGCTCTCCTTCTCAGACCAGTCATCCACACAGTCATCATCTACTCTGTCAACCCCTCGACGTCGTGAGCCATCGCACCAGCGAGACCGGTCAACTTCTCATTGCAGAACTCATAGCCCTACAGCGCCACCTAGAGGGCTGACTTCACAGGATCGCCAACGTCAGCCCTCACCTAACCGCTGTGGTCAGCCTACACCTAATAACCATCGTCAGCCTGCACCTGACCATCGCCGCCGCGACTACTCACCTGACCGTTACGGTCAGCCTACACCTGATCGCCGTCGTCAGCTTACACCTGACTGTCGCCGCCGCGACTACTCACCTGACCGCTACGGTCAGCCTACACATGATCGCCATCGTCAGCCTGTACCTGACTGTCACCGCGACTACTCACCTGACTGACGCCGACGCGACTACTCAACTGACCGCTATGGTCAGCCTATGCCTGATTGCCATCGTAAACCCTCTACTGATTGCCATTGTCAGCCCACGCCTGACCGTAGCCGCCGCGACTACTCACCTGATCGTTGTCGGCACTCACCTGTCCACTACCACACACCTTCTCCACCCAGCCGGGAGCGCGTCTACCGTGGACCAACTCCTACCATCCCCAACTTCTTCAATGAAGACCCACGAGAGTTTGCAAGGCTGAAGGTGGCCCTCGACAATGTGCAGCCTGTAAATGCAACAGAGTGCTTCAAGTTTCAGATATTGGTGGACCACTTGAAGTTGGAAGAGGCTTTGCTAATTGCCGATTCCTACAGCAACAGCAGGTACCCATACAGTGTCACCATGGAGTCCCTCACAGAACTGTATGGCCAGCCCCACCAGCTTGCCCTCCAACGCATCGCATGGTTAATGGATGGCCCCAACATCAAGAGTGGTGACACCAAGGCATTCCGAAGATTCGCTCTGAGGGTGCGTGCCTTGGTTGGCATGTTGGATCAGCTAGGGAGTAATGGACAGACAGAACTGAGGTGTGGCTCACACGTCTCACGCCTCTTAGCTAAGTTACCACACGACCTAAGAGCCAGCTTCAAGAGATGTGTGAACACCATCAAGACACCCATTCCAACCCTCCTTCACCTGGGAGAGTGGCTCGAGTACGAGGTGAGAGTGCAAGTAGATGGCACGCAGTTCAGTAGCAAACAAAACAGGGACCACCCTAGCTCACGCCGAGATCAGTGTAAAGACAAATAATTCCCCAAGACCGTCAACATCCTCCATGGAGGTGAGCAGAGAAAGGACGAAGTCGAACTCTCTGCACAGAACTAGTCTCCTGAAAAAAGGTCACGGGAGAAGCCAAAAAGTATTGTCCGCTCTGCAACACCACGCAGCATTACGTGAATCAATGCACCAACTTTCAGCTCCTTTCCAAAGAACAGAAAGAATCCTGGATCAAGACAAATTAAAGATGTTGGAAGTGTGGACGCGAACACCAAGCAGCTCAGTGTACTCTCAAGGCTAAGTGCAAGAAGTGCGAGAAGAAGCATCTTGAGATTCTCCACGAGGTCAACACTAGCCCGACTGCTACAAAGAACGCTAGCACAAACACTATGAAGACCACCAGCACAAAGGCGTCAACAGAGAGCATTTGCCTGGTGAGCTCCACCGCAGAGACCTTCTATGTTGATCGACCTTCTGGCAGCAGCAAGGTGCTGCCGAAGATGAGTCGAGTCATCTTGCGGAGCGGCAACAAGTCACTTGACACGTACGCCCTGTTGGATGACGGGTCGGAGCGCACTATACTTCTACATGAAGCAGCTAGGCCTCCAAGGAAATCCTGAGGACTTGGCACTTTGTACGGTGCGTCAAGATATCCGAGTCATCCATGGAGCTTCTGTGTCATTCTCTGTGACCCCTGTTACTCAACCAAACAGGTCCTTTGACATCCACAGAGCCTTCACAGCTGAAGAGTTACGCCTTGCACCGCATACCTACCCGGTCCAAGCCCTTAAGAAAATATATCAGCACCTCAAAGGCCTACCCCTTCAACCGCTGGACCAGGCGCAGCCATTACTGCTCATCGGATCAGACTATCCCCATCAATCATCCCGACGGAGCCAGTGCGTTTGGGTCCCCCTGGCAGGCTTGCCGCCATCAAGACTCAGCTCGGATGGACTCTTCAAGGTCCTTCAAAGTTCCTGCAGCAAAGTCTTGCTCCACAACAGTGCCTTCATACATCCCTTGTCTCTTCATCTGCAGAGCTCTTCAGCCATGTAGAGAAGCTCTGGCAGTTGGATACGCTATCGTACAGGAGTGAGAAGCTCGTCACACAGTCCAGACAAGATGTAGAAGCCATGCATCTACTGGAGGAGAAGACAGTCAGGATCGAAGTAGACAGGGTTCAAAGGTACGCCACTCCCCTTTTGTGGAAGAAGAACCTTCCTCCCTTGGAAGCTCCGAAGGAGGCAGTACTGGCTCATCTGCGAGGGACAGAGAAGCGTCTGTCCAAGGATCCAGAGAAAGCAGCAGTGTACAACGCAGAGATTCACAAGTTGGTGGAGTCCGGCAACGTTAAGAAGGTATCCCCAGTAGCAGTCGAAGAGTACCAAGGTTGGTACATTCCCCATCATATGGTCCATCACAATGGGAAAAACAGAGTCATCTTCAACTGTTCCTTCAACTACAGGGGCAAGAGCTTGAACAAACAACTATTTCCCAGACATACCTTGGGAGCTACTCTGCTTGGAGTCCTTCTCCGTTTCCGGGAACACTCTGTGGCCATCAGAAGTGACATAAAGGGGATGTTCCATCAAGTTCGCCTGCTTCCCGAAGACCAGCCTCTTCTCCGGTTTCTGTGGCGAGACCTAAACTGTGATGATTACGCTGATGTCTATGAGTGGCAGGTTCTTCCCTTTGGGACGACATGTAGCCCCTGCTGCGCCACGTTTGCCCTTTAGAAGCATGTGTTCGACCACAGTGAGCCCGAAGAAGATATGTGATTCTATAGAACGCTGTTTCTATGTAGACAACTGTCTACAAAGCCTCCCCTCTGCGGATGAAGCCAAGAAACTGGTGGACAAGCTGAAGCCCCTTCTTGCTGAGGGAGGATTCGATCTACGCCAGTAGGCCAGCAACCTTCCAGCAGTCATTGAACACCTACCTCAAGAGTCCAGGTCAGAGAACGGTGAGCTGTGGTTCACCAAGGATGGCGTGGAACCCCAAGAGCATACCCTTGGATTACGATGGCAATGTCTGTCTGACACTCTTGGCTACAAGCAAGGTCACATGGAGAAAGTTGAACCCACCATGCGCCACATATATCGGATCCTTGCCAGCCAGTACGATCCACTTGGCTTCATCGTCCCATACACCACACGGGCCAAGGTTGTGGTCCAGAGGCTCTGGAATAAGAAAAGAGGGTGGGATGACCCAGACCTACCTGAAGATCTTCTCCAAGCGTGGCTTATTTGGGAGAACGAACTTCCACAGCTGTCTCAGGTCACACTGCCAAGGTGTTACGTCAGCCCCGACATGGACCTCCCAACCAGCAAAAGAAGTGTTCACGTCTTCAGTGATGCCTCAGAACGTGCGTAAGGTGCCGTTGCGTACCCCCGTACTGAAGACACCAATGGACGGATCCAAATAGCATTCCTTGCAGCAAGATCAAGAGTGGCCCCAAAACAGTCGATGCCAAGACTCAAGCTCTGCGCTGCACTCACCGGTGCCCAGCTGGCCGTGGTCATCAGAAAAGAACTCACCCTGGAAATCCATGAGGTCGGATTCTACAACAGTCTTAACCTGGCTCCAGTCAGACTCCTGCAGGTACAAAGTACAGTGGGGAAAAAAAGTATTTAGTCAGCCACCAATTGTCCAAGTTCTCCCACTTAAAAAGATGAGAGAGGCCTGTAATTTTCATCATAGGTACACGTCAACTATGACAGACAAAATGAGAAAAAAAATTCCAGAAAATCACATTGTAGGATTTTTAAGGAATTTATTTGCAAATTATGGTGGAAAATAAGTATTTGGTCAATAACAAAAGTTTCTCAATACTTTGTTATATACCATTTGTTGGCAATGACACAGGTCAAACGTTTTCTGTAAGTCTTCACAAGGTTTTCACACACTGTTGCTGGTATTTTGGCCCATTCCTCCATGCAGATGTCCTCTAGAGCAGTGATGTTTTGGGGCTGTCGCTGGGCAACACAGACTTTCAACTCCCTCCAAAGATTTTCTATGGGGTTGAGATCTGGAAACTGGCTAGGCCACTCCAGGACCTTGAAATGCTTCTTACGAAGCCACTCCTTCGTTGCCCGGGCGGTGTGTTTGGGATCATTGTCATGCTGAAAGACCCAGCCACGTTTAATCTTCAATGCCCTTGCTGATGGAAGGAGGTTTTCACTCAAAATCTCACGATACATGGCCCCATTCATTCTTTCCTTTACACGGATCAGTCGTCCTGGTCCCTTTGCAGAAAAACAGCCCCAAAGCATGATGTTTCCACCCCCATGCTTCACTGTAGGGATGGTGTTCTTTGGATGCAACTCAGCATTCTTTGTCCTCCAAACACGACGAGTTGAGTTTTTACCAAAAAGTTCTATTTTGGTTTCATCTGACCATATGACATTCTCCCAATCCTCTTCTGGATCATCCAAATGCACTCTAGCAAACTTCAGACGGGCCTGGACATGTACTGGCTTAAGCAGGGGGACACGTCTTGCACTGCAGGATTTGAGTCTCTGGCGGCATAGTGTGTTACTGATGGTAGGCTTTGTTACTTTGGTCCCAGCTCTCTGCAGGTCATTCACTAGGTCCCCCCGTGTGGTTCTGGGATTTTTGCTCACCGTTCTTGTGATCATTTTGACCCCACGGGGTGAGATCTTGCGTGGAGCCCCAGATCGAGGGAGATTATCAGTGGTCTTGTATGTCTTCCATTTCCTAATAATTGCTCCCACGGTTGATTTCTTCAAACCAAGCTGCTTACCTATTGCAGATTCAGTCTTTCCAGCCTGGTGCAGGTCTACAATGTTGTTTCTGGTGTCCTTTGACAGCTCTTTGGTCTTGGCCATAGTGGAGTTTGGAGTGTGACTGTTTGAGGTTGTGGACAGGTGTCTTTTATACTGATAACAAGTTCAAACAGGTGCCATTAATACAGGTAACGAGTGGAGGACAGAGAAGCCTCTTAAAGAAGAAGTTACAGGTCTGTGAGAGCCAGAAATCTTGCTTGTTCGTAGGTGACCAAATACTTATTTTCCACCATAATTTGCAAATAAATTCATTAAAAATCCTACAATGTGATTTTCTGGATTTTTTTTTCTCAATTTGTCTGTCATAGTTGACGTGTACCTATGATGAAAATTACAGGCCTCTCTCATCTTTTTAAGTGGGAGAACTTGCACAATTGGTGGCTGACTAAATACTTTTTTTCCCCACTGTATTTGTAGGCACAAGAGTCACAAAAATACAGGAGCTCACAGACCCCAGGCCTGGCGTTACGTGGACACAGAGAGAAATACATGATAACACACGTGGCAAGACGCTGTCTCAGCTTTCAGAACACAACCGTTTGAGTCAAGGTCCTCCATTCCTGTGGCAGGCCCAGTCATCCTGGCCGAGAAGACCAGACCAAGTACCCCCTGACGAAGCAGAGGAGCTGCGGAAGCATACATTCTGTGGACTCCTGTCAGTGGACACCAAGTTGTCTCTCCCTGATGTTGCCCAGTTCAACAATTTCCATGAGCTGGTGGAAGCCACAGTGCAGTTGCTACACAGGGCAGCCAGTAGTGCCGACAGCCCTTCAGCCGACGATTTCAAGCAAACAGAATTCGAAGTACTCAGACATGCTCAGTCTGAGAGCTTTCCAGAAGACGTCTCCCTACTAGAGGCAGGCAAGCCAATCCTTCCGAGCAGCCGTCTGGTGACGCTGGCCCCGGAGTATGACGACAACACCGGACTGATTCGTGTTGGAGTTCGCCTTCAGAGGTGTGATCAGCTGGGCCCTGATGTTCTTCACTCAGTGGTTCTGGACCCAGGTCATCTGCTCACCAGGTTGCTGATCAAGAAATATGATGAGCAGCTGAGGCACCCGGGCCCAGAGAGGGTGTTTGCTGAGTTACGTCGAAGGTTCTGGATTCTTAGAGGGAGGGCAGCCATTCCGATTCATTCCTAATTTTTTTACATTTTACATTTTAGTCATTTAGCAGACGCTCTTATCCAGAGCGACTTACAGTTAGTGAGTGCATACATTTTTCATACTGGCCCCCCGTGGAAAACGAACCCACAACCCTGGCATTGCAAGCGCCATGCTCTACCAACTGAGTTACAAGGGAATACAGTTGGCGTTGAGACGCTTCATCGCTCGAAGAGGAAAGCCCTTTGAGATCCTGTCCGATCGAGGAACAAATTTCAAGGGAGGGGAGCGAGAGTTACAGGAGGCCTTCATGACTCTCCATCCACAGCTCCAGGAACAGTTAGCCAGTCAGAAGACTTGCTTCGCCTTCAACCCACCAAGTGCACCACACTTTGGAGGATGCTGGGAGAGGGAGATCAGATCCATCAAGACTGCCCTGCAAACCACTCCAAAGGTGCGCAGACCATTTCAAAAGAGGTGCTGAGGACTGTCCTAATCGAAATAGAAGGGATCTTGAACTCCAAGCCCTTGGGATATGTGTTGTTGGATATCGCGGATCCGGATCCAATCACTCCTAACTCTCTTCTCATGGGGCGGCCAGACTCGTCACTACCACAGGTGGTCTACCCAGAGTCTGAACTGCTCAGTCGCAAAAGATGGAGACACAGCCAGGTTCTAGCCGACCATTTCTGGCACTGCTTCACACGGAACTATTTACCTGCACTTCAAGGCCGCCATAAGTGGCACAAGAATAAGGAAGACCTTGTAGTTGGGACCGTTGTGATGATCAAGTTAGAACTGTCAAGTCAGTTATCCCTGGGAGCAGACAGGAAAGTGAGGACAGCAGAGATCCAAGTCAAGGACAGAACCTACGCCAGGCCTGTTGCTCGACTCATCCAGCTTCCCGCCCTTCCTCAAGAAGCTACTGACCCTTAGCTGGCTTGTCTTTGAAACAAATATGTACAACACATTTGGGGGCGGCTGTAAAAACGGCCAGCTCATCTCCTTTCCAATACCCCAACTTTCTTTTGGTTTTCCTATTAGAATAAAGTCACTTCAATCGTCATAATTTTATTAGCCAATCAGCAGCCTTTTCCCCCGGGACTGTAAGTTCAAAAATCCTGATATCTTGTTGTTTGGAGCTAAATAGTATCTGTTGTAAATATGTACCATTTGTGTAAATATGTACCATCCCTAGTGGCGCAGTGGAATGCATGACTATTTAGCATGCTTATTAGCGATTAGCATTTGTTAGCATTTGTCTGTGGTGCTAGGCTATTTTCGGTTATAGATCGCTCATGCTTATTATGTTGTTTTATAACGTGTAGTTATTTCTACATTGCTCTATTGTTCTTTGTGCATCTATCATGTGTTTGGGTCCACATAGCCTGTTTAGTTGTTGACATGCAAATAGGCATATTTTCCCCATACTGTGCTATAGCCTAAGTTCTCCTCTTTTCTTTACAGAACCACGATTAGTATCAGAGAGAGTGGTGTTGAATGCGTGTGTGTGGATCTTCATTAAACCTTGAACTGGAACTACTGCTTCCTCATGTTCTGAACGGACACCCTGTGGTGGTTGCTACCGGCCTAAAATCCAGCACCTACGTTTTTTTATCCCTTTTTATTGGTCCTTCGAATTCATAAACAACCAATATTTTTCAGAGAAATTAACATTTAATTCTCTGGCAACAGCTCTGGTGGACACTCCTGCAGTTAGCATGCCAATTGCACGCTCATTCAAAACTTGAGATATCTGTTGCATTTTGTTTTGTGACAAAACTTCACATTTTAAAGTGGCCTTTTATTGTCCTCAGCTTCTTGATATGCCACACCTGTCAGGTGGATGGATTATTTTGGCAAAGGAGAAATGCTCATCAACAGGGATGTAAACACATTTGTGCACAACATTTGAGAGAAATAAGCTTTTTGTGCATATAGAAAATGTTTGATTTTATCTTTCATCTCATGAAACATGGGACCAACACTTTACATGTTGCATTTATATTTTTGTTCAGTGTCTGTCTTGACTGCATCAAATCTATGTAAATAAGCTAGCTAGCTACCCTAGCCATCTAAGTTAGCTAGCTGGCTAATTGAAGCAATTTTGCTGCGCACCTTGTCTACAACAACTCCATTCATATTAAAGAACAGCCTGCCTGTTGGTTGATCATTGTAGCCTACTCCTCATTTAGCCAACTTAATTCCGTAATTGTAATTCTATTTAGCTTTGATTAGAAATCTCCCACTTCACTTGCTACACATGGAGCCTCTGACTGTAACGTTAGTGCTGCTTTGATTGACCAACAATAACAAGCTACACACTTGAAAAGTGTGTAGGTTACCAATATGTCTTTTTTATTGGGTGCAATGAGAAAAGGCCCGACAGCTACTGGTGCAGCTGCTTCAGGTGTTCAGAGTTCTTCCCAGGTAGGCCAACTCTCATTGAGGCCAAACATTTAGCTTTAAGTACAAGTTGTCCCTAACCACAGATCAAGGATCAGATTACATCCACTCATAATCTTAACCACAAGGGGGATGAAAAATAGCTGACCCTGTATCAGTGATTTGGGGCAGAAATGATGGCCTTTGATGTTTGTGTGCTGTCTTGGTCCAGATAGTCTGATCCTGGCCTTTGGTTCCTCCGTCAACACATTTTGAGGAAGTGCGTCCCCGGGGTGCACAAGGTCATGCCGGTCAGCGGCGCATGCCTTCCTGTGGTCAAGTTCATCCACAAGGAGCTCAACCTCCAGGTGGATGTGACCATCAATAACAGGTCAGCTTATACAATTAGTGTTTTCCGTAAGTACATGGAGTAACCAGCCAAATAGAAAAAGTAGCCAGCCAGGGAGTTCCGAGCTGGGGGGGTCCGTGAAAATAAATGACAGAACGAGCTATATTTTGGTGGCCTCTGGTACATTCTAATGCCTTGATTCCATCTGAAATACACAGCTAAATTATTGAATAGTTTACGACTTTACCTCCCAGATTGGTAAAATGAGTTGTGGTATTGAGTAGAAAAACATGACTTTAGAATAAAATTACTGAAAATGTATTAATTCAGTGTTTTGTTAGTTGTTTTGGATTTCGCCTAGGTCTTTATGATCTAAGTAAGATTAAAAAAAATAACATTAAACCCATCATCTCATGAGATTAAAGTCATATTTACATTATATGAATTGCAACAATGATGTTTGTTCTTCAAATTATGTATTTTATTGGCTCTGCTGCTGTGCACTTAGGGTATGGAAACCAATGTGTCATTTTGTAATTTGGGTGAACTATCCCTTTAACACTTTGGCCTGTCAATCAATCACTGTGGGTGGGATTGTCAGGGGAGGGGGCAGGATGTTTGTCAGTCAGAGTCGGTAGGGTTTCAGACCTGTCAATCAATCACTGTGGGTGGGTCTTTGAAGAAAGGCGGTAGATTAGTAATCTAGTCAGAAAAACAAGTCTATACTACTCTTTCAATTGAATTGATTGTGGCATAAACCTAACAAAAATGGTTGATCTGTCAAGTAAACTTGGATTCCCTGTTGAGAGACAATATAGAATTGCAGGAAAATGTTTTTTTTAAATGTTCAGGGGGAGGACCCCCAGACCCTCTGCCAGATTGTGCACCACCACCATTATTCAAAGGCAGGGACCATGAATAGACCTACAGGCATGATTGAAGAATCAAGCAGGTGTTAAACATGGGATTTGCTACATAGAAAGCAGCAGTTGACTACTCCATTGTCGACGCTTTAATCAAATCAGTAGGCCTATATCAATAAATTAATAATACCATATAAGTGGTCCTCTGTAGCGCAGCTGGTAGAGCACGGCGCTTGTAATGCCAAGGTAGTGGGTTCGATCCCCGGGACCACCCATACACAAAAATGTATGCACGCATGACTGTAAGTCGCTTTGGATGAAAGCGTCTGCTAAATGGCATATTATTATCATGACATTAGCCTTAATAATCTGTTTTCTTCTATTATATATTTTTGACCAGAATGAGGCTCTCTCTCCACTACTTATTGTTCCTGCAGTGAGGATTCAACATCTTCTACAAATGTTTTCATAATTGATTTGCAGATTCAGTATTCGTCAAAAAGCATTAGTAGCCTACCAACATGCAAATTAGTGAGACAAATGAACGGCTCTCTCACCGATGCGATTCGGTTCTGTTCACCTAAAAGATCAGTTCTAAAAAGAGTCGTTCGTTCGCAAACAACCCATCCCTAGGCTACACTGACGAGTCACTTTAGCGGTCACTGGCAAGTCTCCACATGGGTTTGGAATCCTAGGAAAATACAAACAAGATCTTTGGTTTAGGCCTACTTGTCCCGATGCGATACCATGGACATATAACTACGTTGTTTGATTTATGAATAGCAAAGGGATATAGGAGATTTACTTTATTCAGTTAGTTCGACAACCTTGTATAAACTACTCAAAAACATGCTGTTCGGTCGTCAATCAAAGCACAGTAAATAGCCTATCCGCCCCGACTCCGTGGCTGGCTAAAGTAGGCCTATGAAAATAAAATACATTTATGTGCCACAAAACAATAATTAAGTGGATTTCAACTCATCCTTACCACTTACATTACATGGGACGATGAAGAAGCTTCATACTCTCTCCTACATGAAAATAAATTTGACTGCAGCCAACCAGAGTGCACAAAAATAACACCAGTACCTAGAGGCGGGACAGACAGACAGCAGATTGACAAACCATCCCGTCATCGCTCGCTTTCTGACAGGCGCCTGTCCTATCAATAGATCACTAGAAGATTCATTCAAGCGGGAGAAGGCGATACAGACTTTTCTGACCAGCAAATTAAAACTTTTAAATGGAAAGAAGCCTAGTTAATTAATGAAGTGGAAAACACAATGCTACTGTCATATTATTAATTAAATGGAACAAGAAATGTAATGTATCTCTATGCCTACTGTACTGTGTACGGCCTAGACCCAAACTGATCCCTAGCCCTACATCCTAGGAACTTCATAATGATCAGAAAAGTCAGACAACAATAACTCTTAGTATTTCGGGTATGAACACAAACATGGGTCACTACCAACCGACCCTCCTAATCTCTATTCCTCCACCACTCAGACTGGCGGTGAGGAACACCCATTTCCTGCAGCTGTGCTCAGGGCTGGACTCCAGGCTGCACCCTCTGGTCTACACCATCCTGGGCCAAACAGAAGCAGCTGGCTGGTGAGTGATCTTCACAGCATCCTGTATGAGAGACTAACACCTTAGATCCCATACCATTTTGAACTGTATTCAGTAGGGGGCAGCAGAACCTTCCATGTGGACTTAATCACCTTTTTGGCTACAGACTATATGGTATTATGCTGCTTTGTGTCACATGCTTGGAATGACGGTTTTCTCTCTATGGTGTTTCTCCCTTAGGTAATCTCAGTGGTGCTGGGCCCTTGCTGAATAACTATGCTTTGACCTTGCTGGTGATCTTCTATCTGCAGAAGTGTGACCCTCCTGTTCTCCCCACATTGGACCAGCTGAAGGACATGGCCTGTATGTACTTCTTCCTGTCTGCACTGCTTTAAAGCTCAACACAAATATCACATGCATGCTGATAACACACATCTCATCTCAAGCCATTTCTATTTACCATGTACAGGACTTTTATTACTGTTAGGACTAGTATTTATGTAGTCCATATTGTACCCTATATTAACCCACGTAGTCCCCTATATGGCAGAAAATAGGTTTAACCTGAGGATGTGTATAGTTTTGTGCCTAGTGAATTCAATTATTATTTGTCTTGATGTGTTTTTATTCACTGTTCTTCTCTATTCCTCTAAGGTGAGGAGGAAGAGTATGTTATTGAGGCTGGAACTGCACCTTCCCCAGTCAGCCCATTGCTGTGCCCTCCAGCAAGAACACCCAGGATCTGTGCAAGTTACACCAAAAATTGCATGGAAAATACATCCAACCATGCAGAAAAAAAGGAGGGGCAGTGTTACGAGAGAAAGTCAGAATATCAATAGTAGTATTTAAGGTGCTATTTGGTTTAGAGAAAACTAAGACCAAAGCACTCTTCATAAAAGTAATTTTGTATTGGCAGGTACAATATTACATCTGTTTTTAAACCAATTAAAAACTCAGCCGCCTTTCGGCATTCATTAGGGAGTGATGGTGGAGTTGGATGTATTATTTACAGGTTCTTAATTAAATCTGTCCTCATCTTACCCAACTGGCCCTAAGTACATCTTTGGTGTAACACCCTCAGTTGTTTTCACATCATTTATTCATTTTGGGCTGATCAACAGCTTGAAGCTTTCGTTTGTTTTTCTCTGTAGGTTCCCTGCTGTCAGGCTTCTTCTCCTTCTACGCCCAGTTTGTCTTTGCCAGCTCTCCATCAGGGAGGGCTGCTCACTCCCCGTCACCAGCTTTCTTAGCCGGACAAGGTAAAGTGTGAAGGGGAGGCCATGGAGCAGGAGAGGTCCTCGGGCCCTAAGCTTGGCCCCTTCAACGTGCTGGACCCCTTCGAGCTGAGCCACAATGTGGCGGGCAACCTAACGGAGCGCAGCCAGAGGAGCTTTCAGGAGTGCCAGGAGGCAGAGAAGTACTGCCGCAGCCTGCATTACGAGCCCAAGTCCACCAAAGGCAAGGTGCGGGGCCTTGTGCGCCTTTTCACCCCCCGGGACGTGGGCCCTCACCCCCACCACCACAAGTGGGCGGAGCAGGCACTAGCCATCTGCATCCCCTTCAATGCTTCTTCGCTCCGCGAGTTGGTCCGCAGCCATCTGCACTCTGCCGGGGTTGGCTTCCGCCTGCTCTGGTTCCAGAGGGTGTGCTCTGCAGTGGAGGGGGTGTTTCAGGGAGTGCGCAAGTGCAGCCTGATTAACACAGGCATGGGAGAAAGCACTGGAGCTGAGGGAATGGATACTGCATCACCGATTGGCAAATCAACCACAGTGAGGATGCCAGCCGCTGTGCCTCCTCAAGCAGTGACTGCAGCCCCCAGAGCAAGGCCACACCGGGAGCCAAGAGAGCCCTGCTGTCCTCTGAGAGAAGCGACGCCTCCGTGTCCCTGCAGGGCAAGAGGCCCAGGCTGGACAGTTACAGCGGGCACCAGCCCGGGTCTCCACGCTGGACCTACAGTTGAAGTCGGAGGTTTACATACACTTAGGTTGGAGTCATTAAAACTTGTTTTTCAACCACTCCACAAATTTCCTGTTAACAAACTATAGTTTTGGCAAGTCGGTTTGGACATCTACTTTATGCACGACACAAGTTATTTTTCCAACTATTGTTTACAGACAGATTATTTCACTTTTAATTCACTGTATCACAATTCCAGTGGGTCAGAAGTTTACATACACTAAGTTGACTGTGCCTTTAAACAGCTTGGAAAATTCCAGAAAATGATATCATGGCTTTAGAAGCTTCTGATAGGCAAATTGACATCATTTGAGTCAATTGGAGGTGTACCTGTGGATGTATTTCAAGTTCTACCTTCAAACTCAGTGCCTATTTGCTTGACATCATGGGAAAATCAAAAGAAATCAGCCAAGACCTCAGAAAAAAATGGTAGACCTCCACAAGTCTGGTTCATCCTTGGGAGCAATTTCCAAACGCCTGAAGGTACCACGTTCATCTGTACAAACAATAGTACCCAAGTATAAACACCATGGGACCACGCAGCCGTCATACCGCTCAGGAAGGAGACACGTTCTGTCTCCTAGAGATGAACGTACTTTGGTGAGAAAAGTGCAAATCAATTCCAGAACAACAGCAAAGGACCTTGTGAAGATGCTGGAGGAAACAGGTACAAAAGTATCCATATCCACAGTAAAACGAGTCCTATATCGACAACCTGAAAGGCCGCTCAGCAAGGAAAACCACAATTAAAAAAGCAAGACTACGGTTTGCAACTGCACATGGGGACAAAGATCGTACTTTTTGGAGAAATGTCCTCTGGTCTGATTAAACAAAAATAGAACTTTTTGGCCATAATGACCATTGTTATGTTTGGAGGAAAAGGGGGGCCCTTGCAAGCCAAAGAACACCATCCCAACCGTGAAGCATGGGGGTGCTTTGCTGCAGGAGGGACTGGTGCACTTCACAAAATAGATGGCATCATTAGGAAGGAAAATTATGTGGATATATTGAAGCAACATCTCAAGACATCAGTCAGGAAGTTAAAGCTTGGTCGCAAATGGGTCTTCCAAATGGACAATGACCCCAAGCATACTTCCAAAGTTGTGGCAAAATGGCTTAAGGACATCAAAGTCAAGGTATTGGAGTGGCCATCACAAAGCCCTGACCTCAATCCTATAGAAAATGTGTGGGCAGAACTGAAAACGTGTGTGCGAGCAAGGAGGCCTACAAACTTGATTCAGTTACACCAGCTCTTGTCAGGAGGAATGGGCCAAAATTCACCCAACTTATTGTGGGAAGCTTGTGGAAGGCTACCAACAATTTAAAGGCAATGCTACCAAATACTAATTGAGTGTATGTAAACTTCTGACCCACTGGGAATGTGATGAAAGAAATAAAAGCTGAAATAAATAATTATCTCTACTATTATTCTGACATTTCACATTCTTAAAATAAAGTGGTGATCCTAACTGACCTAAGACAGGGAATTTTTACTAGGATTAAATGTCAGGAATTGTGAAAAACTGAGTTCAAATGTATTTGGCTAAGGTGTATGTACACTTTTGACTTCAACTGTACGTCCAGAGGCACAGGGTGTGGGCGGTCCGGCGGAAGGTGAGGCGGGAGCTGATTAAAGGGGCAATGGACATGGACTCCAGGCCAGAGGGCAGCAGTGTGGAGCTGGAGACCCAGTACATAGTGGACAAGGAGCCACTGGAGTTACAGGTTCAGGCCCAGGTGGTGGGCGGCACAGAGAGCACCAAGGCCGTGATCATGTTTCGCCCCTCTGCTGATGGCACCAGACAGTTCCAGGACTTCTTTCACTTCCTAGAGATGTTCCTGCCCAAGATGGCTGACACACTGATGGGGAAGACTGGTAGAAGATGGCAGATGATGCCGGACTGTTTCGTAAATGGGTTGTGTTTTCTGATAATCAATTTTCTCTTTTTGGAAAAGTGGAAGAGAGAGTAGGTGAATCTGGACAATTTTTTACTTTTTTCATATCAGAGATTTTTGTTTGGTCAAAAGTTAGGAAATTGATCTCTTTTTGAAAACCGATCCAACCGAGAAAGCTCTGAATTGTTATGAAAGAGCTTGTATTTATAAAGCAATGAAAGATATTGTAAATATTGATTGTATGCTGTCATGCTATTCAGTTAGTTATTTTTTATTTGTCTTAGAGTAGGGCTGGCAAATGTTTTATTTGAAGTGCCCTGCAGCAATGCACTCCTTTGTATTGTTTCAGTGATTTGTTTGATTTTACCTCTGTTTTAATGTATATATATTTGTAAAAAAATTAAGGGAATTAATGTAATTAGCGGATACTGCCTCTGCACACAACCACCGTTAACTGAAGTTATTGTAAACTGTTCTCAACAGTTGGAATTAAATGAAAAAAATCTTTAAATCAACCAATAGGACAACTTGAATATTTTTTTCATAAGCCAACTTTTGCAGTTTGACTTACCAGCTTTGTGCCACAGAATCTGTCAAATGTTTAGCTCCCATGTCCATAAGTCACAATGGTAGGCTATCAACATTACGTTTCCAGGAAGGCTTGCCTGTTTATGTTACAGAGGTCAGAATGAATGTTGAATGCGTCATTGACCCTCTGTCCACCACAGCCTGGTAGACACAGGTCTGAATCGTGATCTCTCTGTCCGAATGCTTGCTGCCAGGGGACCTGTGTTTACTGGAGGTCTAGTCCAGATAGGCCTCTCTGCTCGTACGACTGAGAGAAACGACTGCAATTACTCAGGCAGACACGCTGCTTTATTAGCTAACCAGGAGCCATAGCTCAGGGAAGCACAGATAGCTCACAACCCCATGCTCAGATTAACATCGTACATTTCATCTTTCGGACTAAACAAAAGCGCTGAGACTATTAAGATGGATAGTAGTAGACTTGGTAGACTTCAGCTGTTGTATGTGTCTCTGTTAGTGGTCAATGGTCACATTATCTGTGTTGGATGTTGTTGGTGTCTTGCTAGGTTTTCGGGTAGCTTCTTGGATCCAACTTTTAAATGAAGTCTACATCATTATTATGAATGGCTGGCTTGGAATCCAATTTCTCCAGTGGAGGAAAAGCAGTTGACACTTGTATATTTTACATAAATGTATCTACTAGAACGCTGCGATCACTGAAGACTGAAGTGACCACAGAACATGATGTACTGTAGCATGTACCTCCAGAACATGAAATAAAGGTTAAAGGTTCTATCACCATTGCCATTCAGTTCACCCCCATCATTCCTCTACGGTCTTTGAAGCCTGTCTTGGCAGCTATATCAGACTCACAGAAGCTTTGCTTGTTTGTGAGATGTTTCAAAAATGTCCTAGAGCACAGCCATGTCAGAAAATAACAAGGCTGGAAGAAATTGAATAAAAAAGGAAGAGTTTTGCCATATGGGGGCTTTGATACCTGCTATTGTCCTCCTCAATGATCAGTCCAACAGGGAAGATCCACAATTTTTTTCTGAATTGCCTTTGTAGATCCTTGTATATTATATTCTGACTACCGCAATGAACAATGATTTCATCGTGTAGGCTAATTGCCAATCAGTCTCAGTTACATGGGCTGCATTTATACAGGCAGCCCAATTCTGATATTTGTTCCACTAATTGGTATTTTGACCAATCACAGCAGATCTTTAGCAGAGCTGATCTGATTGGTCAAAATACTAATTAGTGAAAAAAGATCAGAATTGGTCTGCCTGGGTAAACGCAGCCAGATCAATCAATACCATCAGGATTGATTCTGCTTCTTAACATTCTTATTTGGTGGTTGTTTTTGTGACACTAGCGTCCATCTCTAATTTGGAAATTTCTTCGGGACTGATGACAAAATATTGAACCCCTCGCAAACAACCTAATTTCATGTTCAGTGTTTAATTGGTGTCCATGATACAGCCACGGTGCCAATTTGTTCCCCAGACACCCTACACTCCTAGGTATTCAGACCAATGGCATCATCTATTTAGTCCCAACTCCGAACGGACTTTGAGTCAATCAAAGTTACCAATGAAAATTAGGACTAAGTGTCTGTCTGTTCCGTCATAAAGAGATATATCAGGTGGCTTTCTATTGGTTTAATTGGTCAGATAAAAAAAAACCACTCTAATTGCTTCTACAGGCTTTGTTCCTCTGGGGAGGTGACGAGTTACATCTCTTGTGAGGGAATCAAATCAACGTGTCTCATCCACAGCTAGCAAGACTAATATCTGCCGATATGTAGTGCGAAACAATGGATGTTAATATTTTGTGTGGGTGTCATTATGAGGAGTGATATGTATACACACAGAGGGCTTTATGTGTAAAAAGAGTAACCCTTTTGGGACACATAAGCTACAAATGACAGCCAGGCATTTCTTACTATACCTATTCTGTCCAATGTGTGGTGACTCAAAGGTTATTTTCCCCACATTAAATAAAAAACCTCCTGGGAAATATCTCATTGTTTGGTCACTGTCATTCGATAGTGCTTCTGAGTGATGCTCAGAGGTCTTTTCAGGGCAGTTCATATGTTAATAAATTATTGCACAGACAGTCAACCTCCGTTTTCTCTCCAATGATGAAGTATGCATCGCAAACAGACGGGGTTTACTGGATCACTGGAAAGCACTCTGCTCACATTAGTGGATGCCTCACTCGGAAGATAAGGCTAAGTAAAAACGCATAATCATTTACCCTTTATAACCTCCCAATACTACCGGAAGGAGTCATAGATTTCTCTGGGGAGACATTCATGATATGAAGCCAGTTTTCTGTCTGTGTGTATTAGTCCTCCCTCTGCTTCTATTTGTAGAAGCAGCAAGCGTAATGACTACAAAATAGGGAAGAATCATATTGTCTAGTCTTCAAAGGTTTTTCAAACAGAGGATTTGGTCTAGCATTCTAACATAATTAGCATACAAACTAGCATTCCCTGAAATACAGATAACGTACACTGAGTATACCAAACATTAGGAACACCTTCCTAATATTAAGTTGCACCTCCCCCCTTTGCCCTCAGAACAGCCTCAATTCGTCTGGGCATGGACTCCACAAGGCGCCGAAAGCATTCCACAGGGATGCTGGCCCATGTTTACTCCAATGCTTCCCACAGTTGTGTGGTGCGCCTGGCACCTACTATCATACCCCGTTCAAAGGCATTTAAATATTGTGTCTTGCCCATTCACCCTCTGAATGGCACACATACACAATCCATCTCTCAATTGTCTCAAGGCTTAAAAATCCTTCTTTAAGCTGTCTCCTCCCCTTTATCTACACTGATTGAAGTGGATTTAACAAGTGACATCAATAAGGGATCATAGCTTTCATCTGGATTCACCTGGTCAGTCTATGTCATGGAAAGAGCAGGTGTCCTTAACGTTTTGTATACTCAGTGTATACTTATGTAAAGTAAATGTAAAATGTTCCCTATTGTTAAAGAGGATCATCAGCACATACATCTGTATCAATTAAACCTGTAATTGAGTAATGGGCACAACAACATCGTTAGTAACAAAATATGGCAAGGCCTAATATGTTTGTGAAACATCACAAATCCAGTGTAATCTCAGCTAGATTCTGTTGGCATTGAGCCAGAATGTGGTTGTGCCTGAGTTGTAATTGAGTTGTAAATTAGTTGTATCTGCTTGCTGTCTTGGAGTACATTAGAGAGACAGAGACCTGTCTGGGGGAGTTTATTGGGCCGATGAGCCATGAAAACCCCTAAACTGTTTGCCTTTTCGTTATCTGCCATTATTTTCTGAATGTTTACCTATAGAGACAGAGATCAAGTTTGTCTTCTGAGATGAGTTTGTCTTCCGCCTGTTGTTTCTTGTCATTGACTTTTATTGCAAGCAGTGTAAACAGAGAGAGGTAGATTGAGACAACAGGATATGCTCTGTGCTGTTACTGCTATCCCATAGACAAGAGGTGCGGGGTGCAAGAGAAAGGTACATGCCAATCACGGTAAGAGAGAGAGGGAACAGGTACATGCCAATCATGGTAAGAGAGAGAAGGGACAGAGTAAGAAATTCAATAATTTGGCGTTTAGACTTTTAACTGCTCATTCTTACTCTTCAATTGCTCCTCAATGTCTACAGACTGTTTGAAAGTGGGAGGTTTTAAAATATGAAATAATAATTGGTTGTTAATGGCCAAAGTAATCAATGTGTAATACCTCTATCCACTTGGAGGCTTTATGGTGCTCTCATATACTTCTATGCTTAATTATCTGCTTAACAGGCAAAGTGTGTCAAATATTTAAAGGAAAATTCTACCCAAAAACTATATTTTGGTATTTGTTTCATTAGTCCATTGTTGATATAGTCCAGTTTTCAAGATGTACAGTATACACTGCAAAAAATATAAACGCAGCATGTAAAGTGTTGGTCCAATGTTTCATGAGCTGAAATAAAAGATCCCAGACATTTTCCATACACACAAAAAGCTTATTTCTCTCAAATGTTGTGCACAAATTTTTATATATCCCTGTATGTGAGCATTTCTCCTTTGCCAAGATAATCCATCCACCTGACAGGTGTGGCATATTTGAATGAAGAAAAACACCTTGACCAGATCCTGAGGCACAATGTGAGGCACATTTTTTAAAGGTATTTTTGACCAACAGATGCATATCTGTATTCCCAGTCATGTGAAATCCATAGATTAAGGCCTAATTAATTTATTTCATTTGACCGATTTCCTCATATGAACTGTAACTCAGTAAAATCAATGACATTGTTGCGTGTTGCGTTTATATTTTTGTTCAGTATAACATTCAAAATACAGAAATACATGCTTCTACTTTGACACTATGGGGTATTGTGTGTAGGCCAGTGACACAAAATCTCAATTTAATCCATTTTAAATTCAGGCTGAAAAGGTCATTGCAGGCAGACTCACAACCGTCTGTCTCACTACTCTCTATAAAGATAATGTATTTTGTTATGAGAACTTATAGTAGACCATCTTTTGATTATAGCTAGCTAAATTTCAGTCAACTGCTCCTGCTAAAATCAGGCTCCATTCAACGTTATCTTCTAACTTCATCCTTCTAGCCATAGCTAGCTACCTGGCCAACAGCAGAGCCCTTGAGCTATTTAGCTAGCTAGACATCTTTGACTGAAATATCGACTATTTATCAGTTGTACACTCATTCTCCGAGAGTCAGGGGTGTTTTGTTTGTGGGATGTCTGTTGACACCGCGGAGTTTCCTGTAGGACAGAGGGGTGAATGAATGCGCTACTAACAAGGCAAATTCGGGGGAGCAGGCGAATAAAACGTGCATACATGAATCATTCGCGATTAGAACTCAGATCAAGAAGCACGCAATAATAAGTGCGTAAACGATAATTAACAAAATAAAAACGTGAGTAAACGCTATTTCACAAATAAAAAGGTGCGTAAACGGCGTTTATGTGCGATTACCCTCCCCTACATCCCTGGATGGGTCTGGCAAAATCCATTCATAAACATTAATATCCTACCAGGCATGTTTGAATCTAAATTTGCCTGGCATTTTAGCTATCGATGTGAAGTTTGGAGGCGCCTAATCAGTCTGTTCTGTACCTGCCTGGTTGAGTGGCAGTGTGGGTGGAATGAGCGCGCTCGCCTGACAACCAGAATGCGAAACACGCCTGGATATTAATTCGCAAGACCAATATATTTTTGTAATATTTTTCATATTAACATATTTGATAATTTTCTGTTCTCCTCTCATTTTAATTCAAGTACTTTTCAAGTAGCAACTTGAGAAAATGTCTGATTTTCAAGGTACACTAGTACTTGCATTTCAGAGTGCCACATTTAAGTACTTTAAGCACCTCAAGCACCTTGTGCGAACCCTGCTCAATTTCACCACCATGGACAGCGATCGGTAGTCTATACTTTGAGTGGCTGTCTGGCGGACATTCGAGGTGGAGGGGGTTCCAGAGAAACTGCTTTAGTTGCCTATAAGAAAAAAGAAAAGAGGCCAGCATTATATAATTGAAAATGTGTCTTAATAACTCCTATCAGACATATAGGCCTAATTTATATTGGATTGTTACTCATAGAGCTTTTTAGCTACTTTGCAATTGGGGAATTAAGTATTTTTACTTTCGTGCAGTTTTTAGTAATGGAATAAAGTATGTTGCATTACAGGAGTTGTGTGTAGAAGTGAAAAATGTATCTACATCTTTTGTGAAAGATGAAATATTACCTCGCAAACGCAATGACTCACACATGTATGGAAAACACACTAGTTTTCAGTACACAATGAGAATGAATGCTATGTGTGTGCTCCTCTCAAGAGACCAACTTGGCCTTAAATGGGTAGCATGAGTAGTGGTGATCCAATAATATTATAATAAAGGGTCGAAATATATGGTGAAATAATCTGCGAGAACTGACAGTTTGTCCCACATTTGCAGTTGTGGTCCAACCAGAACAGACTGCTTTTCCAACTGTCCTCTGATGAAACCCAGCACACACGATGCGTCATGCACTTAGACCGACGTAGGCCCTTCTGTAAGAATGTATTACTTATTTATTGGTTATAATATGCTTGTATTTACCCTTATAGTGCGTTATTGATACAGTCAATTTGTCATACACATTTGTTACACATCACCGTGATCATCAGCTGGCCAATGACTATTGTTAAAAAATAATAGGGGTGTGGTTTTCATTTGGATGCGCCTACTGTATCCCTTGCCTATATAAACCTTCAGGACTTGGGAATAAAAACAAGACGCACAAGAACCAAGTGAAAACCAGTGAAGCAAGACTGCCGCGAAGTGAGTAAAAATAAGTTTTTGCTTTCTGTGACTATCAATGTTAGGCTGAGTTTGGGAGGTTTTGACTGTTGTAGTAGTTTTAGCAATTGTGTCGTTCTTGAATTACGGTAGCATTTGGGCATGACATTTTGGAAGAAAAACACGTTTTCTATATTATTTGATTTATTCAAATGTAGGCTATTTGAGTATCTTCTCATTCTAAATCAACTAATATGGCAGCTTGATGATATATGTATTTGTTGGTACCATTATGATAACATTGTGCCACCAGTAAAGTGAAGTCAGAATTAGTGGGACATCAGAGTGGTTTACTACAAAGCAGGATCAATGAATTTGCCAGCTAATTTTGATAAACAACCAGAAATAACTTGATTTTCTGGTTCATTAAGAAAGCAAAACTTAGTGTTTTGGGTTTTTTAGTCAATTAGACCATGCCCATTTCAAGCTTATCTTTCTAAAAAATAAAAAGTTATTTCAGAACAATTAGGCAAGTTAGCTGGCTAACTATTTGATCCTGCTTTGTAGTATACCCCACAGGTGTAGTGGGACATTTGTGTTTAAATGTACTGCGCTATGGTCATTTTGCAACCCAATCACAACAAATGTTATTGAGTTGCTGCTAAATGTGTACTGTGCATAAAACATCTGTTAATCAATATAAATGCAATTTCCTTCATTAGATATTCTAAAATACATTAAAGGTCCAATGCAGCCGTTTTTGTCTCAATATCAAAATACCTTACTATGATTGTTTAAAAAAAAAAAGAAATCTAAAATAAACAAAGATTGCTTAGCAAAGTGCAATTTCTCAGACAAGAATATTGCTAAGACTGTCTGGGAGTGGTCTGAGTGGGGAGGGGGAAACAGAAAATTAGCTGTTATTGGTGGTCCTCTGTAGCTCAGCTGGTAGAGCACGGCGCTTGTAACGCCAAGGTAGTGGGTTCGATCCCCGGGACCACCCATACACAAAAAAATAATAATGTATGCACGCATGACTGTAAGTCGCTTTGGATAAAAGTGTCTGCTAAATGGCATATTATTATTATTGGCAGAAAGGTTTGGAACTCTCTTTCTTATATTTTGTTATCAATAAAACGTCACAACAGCATTCGATTTGGCTGCTGGGGGGCTCCGCTAAAGCCATTGACAAATACGTGCCGTTTTCAAGGGATGGCTAAATAAATGTTATAACTATTTGGTTTTAATATCATCACCTCTTGAAGAGCATAGTCAGAACTACACATTTACGATTATTCCACATTTAGCTCTATCATCAGAGTTTTACAGCAATCAGTAAACATAATTTGATCATGCAGTTTCAGATACATGAGGATAGCCAGATCCATTTGGCATGTAGCTAGCTAGCTAAAGCAAACAATGTGTCATTTAGCTTGCTTCATCAGAGATTATGCTTTTGGAAAGTGCTTGACATCGTCCTGGTAAAGTTATCAGTCAGACTACTGTCATCACCACTATAGATAAATAAAACAATAAAATGTGGAATAAGTCAAGGGGTATGAATACTTTCTGAAGGCATTGTAACAGTACCGTTACATCGGCAAATGCAACTGTTCTGCTGCTTGAGAGGCAGACCCCACAAAGGATTGGAAATGAACCTAAACCACTCATACTTGTCAGGTAATGTTCACTTTTGTATCACTCAAATATCCAATTAATGGTGGCCAATATTGAGAGATATCGTGAGGCTACCCTCACATATCTGAAATTACATGATCAATTGATGTTTACTGATCATGAAAAGCATGCAGTTACTTGCTGTAGGCCTATAACTCTGTAGGCCTATAACTCTGATGATCAAGAATGGTCCCCCCCCCCCTTTTTTGCTCTCAGAACAGCCTCAATAAATTGGGGCATGGACTCTACAAGGTGTCGAAAGCATTCCACATGGATGCTGACCCATGTTAACTCCAATGCTTCCCACAGTTGTGTCAAGTTGTCTGGATGTCCTTTGGGTGGTGGACCATTCTTGATACATACAGGAAACTGTTGAGTGTGAAAACCCAGCAGCGTTGCAGTTCTTTACACAAATTGGTGCACCTGGCACCTACTACCATAACCCGTTCAAAGGAACTTAAATCTTGTGTCTTGCCCATTCACCTTCTGAATAGCACACATACACAATCCATGTCTCAATTGTCTCATTTACACTGATTGAAGTGGATTTAACAAGTGACATCAATAAGGGATCATAGCTTTCAGATGGATTCACCTGGTCAGTCATGGAAAGAGCAAGTGTTCTCAATGTTTTGTATACTCACAGGTTTTTGACTGCACTAGGCCTTTAAAAGATGTTGTTTTAATAGTTTATAACATTTCAAAATGTATTCTAGACACCATATAGCACATAAACAGCATAATATGACAGTGGAAGGAATGTGAGGGAAATAACAAGGGTAGGAAAGAAATTAAACAAAAGACAATGGCATGTAAGAACGTGAGGATAGAAAAGAGGTTCAATTTATGAAAGGGGACAGCATTTGGGGAATAATAGAGCTGTTTCAGGATCAAGTAAAAGCTGTGCAGACTCCAGAGTCCTTTAGTTAGATTTTCACGAAGAGCTTGGAATGTCCCCAAATCAATTTTGCAAGGACATGGAGAGTGTCTAGTACAATGTTATTGTCACAAAATTGTGAAAACAGAGTGTGTTATCTATAAGCCTCTACAAAGTCTTTTTGATGATTTTATAATAAGTGCCAGGTGAAGTGGGACATTAATGTTTCTAATAAGAAAATAGTTTCCCACTTCATCAACTAAAGTGTCCCACTACAACTGAAAGACACGCTTTAGCAAAAGAAGGGGTCTGATGTTGTTTTAAGGAGGGTTGCATCCACTGAATAATAAACTATCAACTTGTTTCATCATAAAAATTTAGATACAACCTTAATTCATTGGAATAAACGTTAGTTGAGGAGGGTAGGCTGATTTTGATTTTCTACATAGCGATTTACCAAAAAGTGTCCCACTTATGCTGACTTCACATAATAAATAATATAATATAATATGCCATTTAGCAGACGCTTTTATCCAAAGCGACTTACAGTCATGCGTGCATACATTTTTGTGTATGGGTGGTCCCGGGGATCGAACCCACTACCTTGGCGTTACAAGCGCCGTGCTCTACCAGCTGAGCTACAGAGGACCACACCTTAGGAGTAGTAACACCAATGACGGTAAAACCAATGACACATTTTTGGTAATCGAGGATTTTCTTAAATGGAGGCCACAAATGCCCAAATCTAAGGTAATTAATGAACACTTTAACCCTTAATTTACGAAAGTGATATGATTAATCATTTTGCTCACAATGTAATTTTCCATAATTTACATTGAGTAACACCAATGACACTTTGTATTTAGACACACCAAATGATCAATGGAATCCTCAAATTTATGACATACTAAAGGGTGTGATTAGTTAATATTTTTCGTTAATAAAGACCGCTCCCCAAAAACAGTTTGCCACTCAAGGTCCTTGTATATCTTTGTAATGTGATTTTCAAGGTGTTAACACCAATGACATAACACTTAGGGACACATTATATATATATATATATACAGTGGGGGAAAAAAGTATTTAGTCAGCCACCAATTGTGCAAGTTCTCCCACTTAAAAAGATGAGAGAGGCCTGTAATTTTCATCATAGGTACACGTCAACTATGACAGACAAATTGAGGAAAAAAAATCCAGAAAATCACATTGTAGTATTTTTAATGAATTTATTTGCAAATTATGGTGGAAAATAAGTATTTGGTCACCTACAAACAAGCAAGATGTCTGGCTCTCACAGACCTGTAACTTCTTCTTTAAGAGGCTCCTCTGTCCTCCACTCGTTACCTGTATTAATGGCACCTGTTTGAACTTGTTATCAGTATAAAAGACACCTGTCCACAACCTCAAACAGTCACACTCCAAACTCCACTATGGCCAAGACCAAAGAGCTGTCAAAGGACACCAGAAACAAAATTGTAGACCTGCACCAGGCTGGGAAGACTGAATCTGCAATAGGTAAGCAGCTTGGTTTGAAGAAATCAACTGTGGGAGCAATTATTAGGAAATGGAAGACATACAAGACCACTGATAATCTCCCTCGATCTGGGGCTCCACGCAAGATCTCACCCCGTGGGGTCAAAATGATCACAAGAACGGTGAGCAAAAATCCCAGAACCACACGGGGGGACCTAGTGAATGACCTGCAGAGAGCTGGGACCAAAGTAACAAAGCCTATCATCAGTAACACACTACGCCGCCAGGGACTCAAATCCTGCAGTGCCAGACGTGTCCCCCCTGCTTAAGCCAGTACATGTCCAGGCCCGTCTGAAGTTTGCTAGAGTGCATTTGGATGATCCATAAGAGGATTGGGAGAATGTCATATGGTCAGATGAAACCAAAATATAACTTTTTGGTAAAAACTCAACTCGTTGTGTTTGGAGGACAAAGAATGCTGAGTTGCATCCAAAGAACACCATACCTACTGTGAAGCATGGGGGTGGAAACATCATGCTTTGGGGCTGTTTTTCTGCAAAGGGACCAGGACGACTGATCCGTGTAAAGGAAAGAATGAATGGGGCCATGTATTGTGAGATTTTTAGTGAAAACCTTCCATCAGAAAGGGCATTGAAGATGAAACGTGGCTGGGTTTTTCAGCATGACAATGATCCCAAACACACCGCCCGGGCAACGAAGGAGCATTTCAAGGTCCTGGAGTGGCCTAGCCAGTCTCCAGATCTCAACCCCATAGAAAATCTTTGGAGGGAGTTGAAAGTCCGTGTTGCCCAGCGACAGACCCAAAACATCACTGCTCTAGAGGAGATCTGCATGGAGAAATGGGCCAAAATACCAGCAACAGTGTGTGAAAACCTTGTGAAGACTTACAGAAAACATTTGACCTGTGTCATTGCCAACAAAGGGTATATAACAAAGTATTGAGAAACTTTTGTTATTGACCAAATACTTATTTTCCACCAGAATTTGCAAATAAATTCCTAAAAAATCCTACAATGTGATTTTCTGGATTTTTTTTCTCATTTTGTCTGTCATAGTTGACGTGTACCTATGATGAAAATTACAGGCCTCTCTCATCTTTTTAAGTGGGAGAACTTGCACAATTGGTGTCTGACTAAATACTTTTTTCCCCCACTGTATATATATATACAAAAATAGTATTTTAATAGCCTTTTTTATTGATTTACTTTCTAGCATTCAAAATAATAGATAGATATCTCTAAATCCCCAAAACATGTAACTACAATTATTCTGGGTCACTACTGGGACAAGCCAATTTGCATGCCCTAAGTACTTTAAACAATGTATAAACATAACGTTTTGTGGCATGGTTTTATCAGTGATAAACACTTCAATATAAACAAAAACATGCACGTGTAACTGTTTGTAATTTTAAAGTGTTGCAAAGGCAAGGGACGCAACTGCCACCGCAATTCAAGAACGACCAATTGCAGTAGCAAGTCTGAATGTTAGAGTAAAGAAGCGATTCTTCATTATCATTACTTAACACTTACAGAATGTTCCATAGCATTGTAGAATCAATAGGTTGAAGACCAATTGATTTATTTCGTAAGAAACTTTGGCACACATTTCGGCACCATAGACAGCGCACCTGTTAACGTGTCTCTGATGAATCCTCCTGTCAAAAAGACAAAGTCTTACTCATCTTACTCAAATCTAAGTCCAGCAGTTTTGAGGGACATTTTTGC
This sequence comes from Coregonus clupeaformis, assembly GCF_020615455.1. Taxonomy (NCBI): domain Eukaryota; kingdom Metazoa; phylum Chordata; class Actinopteri; order Salmoniformes; family Salmonidae; genus Coregonus; species Coregonus clupeaformis. Next base: position 23,515,314 of record NC_059222.1, read on the forward strand.
CTACATTCTTTATTTACAGATGGCCAACATACTGAGACCCTGGTTGATCCTCGTAGCCCTCGTCGTGTGCGTGCTGGTTAGCCTGGGCACCTTCGCGGATGCCTACCCGCCCAAGCCTGTGAGCCCCGACAACAACGCGTCCCCGGAGGAATGGGCCAGATACAACACGGAACTGCGACACTACATCAACCTCATCACTAGACAGAGGTGAGTGAGTCAGCACTCTAACGATGCAAACCTTTCAGCCTATTGGGTTTTAAGGGAATGTAAGCTGCTACTGACAATCAATAGATTGATTACATGTTCCTTCTTTCAATTTGAATACAAAGAAAACAAAAAAAATGCACCTCCCTAAATTCCAATCAAATATTGCTGATAATCATAAGAGGTCAAATGACCACTATAGCCAAGGTCACAGGAGAAGTTATGAGGGATATTTAACTAATAAGGAACAGGAAGGCCCCACATACTGTTTATGCTCCCAATTCCCCGCTTTATTGACCACGTTTCGACCCGAAACAGATCTTCCTCAGGTCAAACAGGCTGAGTGCTCACATCCCAAAATATACACATTTCACCTCACATGACACATGCTGGGTGTGGAAACAATTTAATTCACTTTTGCGCAGTCAATCATAATTAATCACAGAGGTACATATGGTCAAACGATTATATACATACAAATCGGTCCAAGTTAAAAACCTAGGCAACAGTAAAGAAAAAAATAATATGTTGGAAAATGTTGGAATACCCGCCCATATGATCATTAAGTACAGGACATGAGGTGGCTGTAGATATAATTACAGTGACCTATTTCAAAAACAACTTGTGTACCTCTAATAATTTGATATCAATGAGATGAACACATTTAATAGTTACAGAAAATCAAATATATACCTATGTACAAAATGACCAAGTGGAGACCTGGATTGCAGGACAAATCAACATCTCTACTTGGTCATTTTGTACATATGTATATATTTGATTTTCTGTAACTATTAAATGTGTTCATCTCATTGATATCAAATTATTAGAGGTACACAAGTTGTTTTTGAAATAGGTCACTGTAATTATATCTACTGCCACCAGGCGTCCTGCACATAATGGTCATATGGGCGGGCATTCCAACATTTTCCAACATATATATATATATATATATATATATATATATATATATATATATATATATATATATTAAATATATTTTTTTACTGTTGCCTAGGTTTTTAACTTGGACTGATTTGTATGTATATAATCCTTTATGAACAGAAAGGTGTAGTGGGTTTGCACTCAAAAAGATGTCGCATAAAGCTTACTTAAATGATTTTCACTGCATCAGGGATAGCTTGCACAGACGTTTCGGCATTACAGCCTTCTTCAGCATGTGGGTACCATTTTATTTTAATTCAAAACAGCATTTGTAGAGAACAACTGATGAGAGCAGGTGCTTCTAATTAGGGTTGCCAATCATCTGCCAATCAGGGTTGTGGCTTTTCTGGTCTACATGTATACAAATGAGTCACAAAGAAATACAGAATTATAGGGTATGGGAGTGGGCACGAAGGGCAACTCACGAATCAACCGCCGCAGGTATCCGCTCACCTAAATACATCATATCAGTTCATGAGATAGCCCACCACAAAGGACATCAGGCACAGCCGTTCATAAATATGTAGGGCCAACTCATAAACGATATGCAAAATCTGATATGGACCTTTTTGTTTATCTGAATTTGCGGGTTTTACGCACCAGCCAAGCTTCTGGGAGAGCGCAATGGATCTCTTTTGATTATAATCCTTTATGACCATATGTACCTCTGTGATTCATTATGATATTTTACAAGTATTCTTTATTATCCCAGCACCTACGTTTTTAAGGATGTGCATATGACCACAAACGTTTCTATAGAGGATATTTTAACTAAGCCTGAGGATAATGATGTTCTCTTGGCTCTCCGACCAGCCTGTTGTTCTGAACACTGTGATAACATAACTTCATTCCAGTTTTGGAAAGCCACATATGCAGCAGCATTATACAGACAGAGAGATTAGTATTTGGAGATCACAGTGTAGTTATTTAAAATAATGATGGTACGGAAATGAAAGGAAAGGAGCCTGTTTTGCTCCAGCCCTGACCTACCCTGCGTAGAGGGATAGAGTTCACCAATAGAGACCTATAATGGCTCCACTGGGGCCTTGGTCTGTGTAATGGAGATGTGCTATTACCGGCAAATATACCTGACCTGTCTGGTCTGGTCTGGCTTCATTATACTGATCTATAATGAGTTGCTATTCTTATTCCCTCAACCTGGGTTGTAAGGGAAGACTGCTTTAGGCTATGATGCGATGCTGTACAGTGTACTTATAAGTACTTGTGCAACCAATGCAATAACACTCATGGCAGTATGGAATAATACTGCATACGATAAACAATACACAAAGCAGCATTGGCAACTCTAACATTGAAGAATAATAACAGCCATACAGTAGAACATATGGCTGAAACTTATCAAAGTAACATGAAGTAATTAGTGGTAATTACCTATTATTACACAGCATGTAAAAAAAACAATAACCCCCCCCCCGCAACTTACATTTTGATGCACGCACAACATTCAGACATTCGTGTTACTGTCGACAATAAAAAGTCCTCAGAAACATGTGTCTTCTCCCTTCGGACAACGATAACACTCTGACCTGAGTGGGCAGGTGCAATGTCCAGATTCGCATTTCTCTGATTGGTTGAGAATGGCAGGGCTCTGATGGGTGAGGGATAACTTAGGTAGGCTGAGCAACCAAACTAACGGGATTTAAGGGAAACTGAAAGGACTGTGAGGGGAAGTTAGGTAGAGAGGAGAGGCTCAGGACGTCGTTTTTTTACAACAGTTGTGTGTGTGTGTGTATGTGTGTATCTGTGTATGCATGGTGATTCTGCATCTATGTGTTCATATGTGTGCCTGCCTGTGCATCTTGGCATATCTATCCGTGCAGCTACGTCTGTTGCTCGGAGAGAGATTTCATGTAGGCGTGTAGAGTTTGAGGGAACCTGAACCAGTCTCCTATTAAACGTCTAAAGACTGCAGAGGCTATCATTAAAAGGGCTGGTGCTGTCAATGCTCTGCAAGGGCTGTGTGCCATGCAGTTCAGCCCCTCTGTTCTCACACAAAGGGAGAATCACTCCACAATGGCCAGGCATTGATTTCAGTAAGTATATTTTAAATGCCTTTGCGCTGCCTGTAGAGCTGAGGATTGCTTGCCTTGCATTAGACTTTCAAATCTCTCCTTGTTTGGAGCTATGAGAGATATGTGATCTTGCCTCTGGAAATAAAAATGGTATTGGTGATTAGTGAGTACACAGAGTAGGGTATAAGCACTTAGAATGTCAAATTTCTTGACACTTTTGCTCTTTCTCAATGAATCTTTCCTCGATTCCTAGCATCCTCTCTCCTCACCTTCTTCTCAAAACGCATGTGAGAAGGAGGTCCGAGGGGAAGGACCTTGGATCTTATCCCCCAATACAGTTGAGAAGAAGGTGTGGAGAGAGGACACGAGGGATCTCGGAAAGATTCATTGAGTTACTAGTGCCTAGGAATTCATGGGGCTGTCGATGATGAGGTGGGCAAGCTACTCATGGCCACAAGGGGACATGATATGATCATAGGACCCCTGTTAGCACACTCCAGCAAGCAATGTATATCTCTTGGTGACATACAGTAACAGTGATGGCCTCTCTGTGTCCACTAGGTATGGGAAGAGGTCTTCCCCTGAGTCAGCTATGGCATGGTTGCTGTTCGGAGACGAGTCGGAAGGCGACTTAACACCACGGTGAGAGGATGAAGAGACTGGGTGACGGGGTGATTCAAAATGATTGTGTCTGCTATTTGTTACAATAGATTCATACATTGAGTATATCAACATGACCCACAGGGTTGGGGTCAATTCCAATTTAATTTGAAATTCCGATTCAATTCTTGAATTCACTCAAGAAGTGGAGAATTTACATTGAATTCAATTTGAATTTCAACCATCTTCAAGTTATGGAATTGGAATGGAATTGGAATTAGACAGTTTGGACTGATTGAATTAGAGTTGAATTGGAATTGTAAAAACATTTAATCTTTGGAATTGAATTGGAAATCAATATTTGTACATTTCCCAGGTAGTGGAATTAATGCACTTAGCATAAAACATTGACAGCAGGATTTGTTTTAAATCAGGGATCGGCAACTTTGATGAGGGTGGGGGCCACAAAAAATCTGAACTAATCATGCGGAGCCGCAGTGGCTCATGGGTCTGCATACCCACATCTATACTCACACATGCAGTCAGAGCCGGCCTTAGCCTTTTGGGGGCCCTAAACTAAATTTAGTTGGAGCCCCCCCACCTTGCAAGGAAAACAATTTGACAGCGGAGAGAAAACATTTAAGTTTTAGAGTTAATTTCCTGCAATTCTACACATTTTGCCATAGGGTGGAGAGAAATGTTATATATGATATCTGAGTGAGAGTGACTAACAAAATCAATCATTGGGGTTCCCCTGGTCGGTAATTCGACCATGATTACTACAAGTTTAGATGGCTGGCCGCTAGACTAGCTTACCAATCTAAAAAATGTTAGCTGACATGGGCTAATTGAGTGACTGATATAAGAGCAAAACTGTTTGATGCACAACCAAATTTCGAAATTGCACCTTGTACCTTGTGTATTCTACTATTCTCACTCTCAAGAGTAAGTTGAGACCCCCGCCAGTTGCCCATCCTTGTTTTAAATAATTTAAACTTGTATTTCTATATTTCCAGTATAGTTAGGCTGTCTGAACAGTGACTAGCCCGAAATCCTACGGGAATTGAATTTGAATTGGTGGAATAATATTGAATTGGGAATTGACTTCTTGGAATCTACCTAACATTGGAATTGAGAGTAATTGAATTATCTCTGAATTCAAAGACTGACCTGGAATTTGAATTAAATTGAATTTACAGGGAGAGGTAATTGAATTAGAATTTAATTTGTGGAATTAACCCAAACCATGATGACCTATTCACACACTGTAGTGGCAATGTGTCAGTCCAACAATGAATAGCAATATCTAAGTTTGATCACTTGATATGGATTTTAGTGAGTTTGAAAGGGCAGATACTGACTTTTTGTGTATTTTTATTTCAGTTCGGATGGCAGTGATCTATGGTAAATCCCATACCTCTGGCGTGCTGCTCTGCTGTTCCACTCAAATGGTGGGCCTAACAACAACTCAAACAGGCAGCTTAACTGGCAGCCTTCACTGGACTGTGCGGCCCACTACTCCTGTCCGGCACGCATGCATCTCTCTTTCTCTCTCTCTCTCTCTCTCTCTCTCTCTCTCTCTCTCTCTCTCTCTCTCTCTCTCTCTCTCTCTCTCTCTCTCTCTCTCTCTCTCTCTCTCTCTTTCTTTCTCTCTCTCTCTCTTTCTTTCTCTCTCTCATTGCTCATCCTGTAAATAATGTGTTATTAAATAAAATTATGAATAATAAAGAAATGAATGTGTAATAATCTGGTCACAGTGAGTTTTAGTTGACCTTTCGGTTTCAGATAAGCAAAACAATATTTTTATTCACAAGCTATGATTGGAAATACATTATCCTAGACCACCCACCACTTCAGGCCTATGGTTACAAGAGTACCATCTTCTAACAGTGTATTTGACATATTCATACCACTAGGTGACAGTATATTACAAGGGAATTCAGTTAATGTAACAATTTTCTATCTCTGCCTTATTTGCCATTTGAGTTATGTGACAATTTATGCATTAGACAACATAATCTACTGACCATGCTGCAGGACATGCATAGCCTACATTGACCATCATTCCTCACAATGTTCTAAAAAAGAGTAGGGATGTATTGAATAATGGCGCCGGGGGGATGGCTGCCATTTTACGGGCCCCTAACCAACTGTGCTATTTTGTTTGTTTTTTTTCGCATTGTTTGTAACTTATTTTGTACATAAAGTTGCTGCTACCGTCTCTTATGAACGAAAAGAGCTTCTGGACATCAGAACAGTGATTACTCACCTCGAACTGGACAAAGATTATTTATTTAGTGAAGAAAAGGCGGAGATACAGAAAGAGAAGGTTGGGGCGCCTTGTGAGGATTCGGAGGCGAGTGAGTAAATCGCCACTACCATCGGTTCTATTGGCCAACGTGCAATCACTGGAAAACAAACGTATAGATCTACGGTCGAGACTATCCTACCAACGGGACATTAAAAACTGTAATATCTTATGTTTCACCGAGTCGTGACTGAACGACGACATGGATAATATAGAGCTGGCTGGGTTTTCCGTGCATCGGCAGGACAGAGCAGCTACGTCTGGTAAGACGAGGGTCAGGGGTGTGTGTCTATTTGCCAATAACTGCTGGTGTGCGATGTCTAATATTAAAGAAGTCTCGAGGTATTGCTCGCCTGAGGTAGAGTACCTCATGATAAGCTGTAGACCACACTATATACCAAGAGAGTTCTCATCTATATTATTCGTAGCTGTCTATTTACCACCACAAACCGAGTTGTATAAGGCCATAAGCAAACAAGAAAATGCTCATCAAGAAGCGGCGCTCCTAGTGGCCGGAGACTTTAATGCAGGCAAACTTAAATCTGTTTGATCTCATTTCTACCAGCATGTCACATGTGCAACCAGAGGGAAAAAAACTCTAGACCACCTTTACTCCACACACAGAGATGCATACAAAGCTCTCCCTCGCCCTTCATTTGGCAAATCTGACCATAATTCTATCCTCCTGATTCCTGCTTATAAGCAAAAACTAAAGCAGGAAGTACCAGTGACTCGCTCAATGAGGAAGTGGTCAGATGACGTGGATGCTACGCTACAGGACTGTTTTGCTAGCACAGACTAGAATATGTTCCATGATTCATCCAATGGCATTGAGGAGTATACCACCTCAGTCACCGGCTTCATCAATTAGTGCATCGACGGCGGCGTCCCCACAGTGACCATACGTACATATCCCAACTAGAAGCCATGGATTACAGGCAACATCTGTACCGAGCTAAAGGCTAGAGCTGCCGCTTTCAAGGAGCGGGACACTAATCTGGACGCTTATAAGAAAACCCGCTATGCCCTCAATACAGGACTAAGATTGAATCCTACTACACCGGCTCTTCACTGACATTTTCAACCTCTCCCTGACCGAGTCTGTAATACCTACATGTTTCAAGCAGACCACCATAGTCCCTGTGCCCAAGAATGTGAAGGTAACCTGCCTAAATGACTGCCGCCCCGTAGCACTCACGTCGGTAGCCATGAAGTGCTTTGAAAGGCTGGTCATGGCTCACATCAACACCATAATCCCGGAAACCCTAGACCCACTCCAATTTGCATACCGCCCCAACAGATCCACAGATGACGCAATCTCAATCGCACTCCACACTGCCCTTTCCCACCTGGACAAAAGGAACACCTATGTGAGAATGCTGTTCATTGACTACAGCTCAGTGTTCAACACCATAGTGCCCACAAAGCTCATCACTAAGCTAAGGACCCTGGGACTAAACACCTCCCTCTGTAACTGGATCCGGGACTTCCTGACAGGCTGCCCCCAGGTGGTAAGGATAGGCAACAACACATCTGCCATGCTGATCTTCAACACGGGGCCCCTCAGGGGTACATGCTTAGTCCCCTCCTGTACTCTCTGTTCACCCACGACTGCGTGGACAAGCACGACTCCAACACCATCATTAAGTTTGCTGACGACACAACAGTGGTAGGCCTGATCACCGACAACGATGAGACAGCCTATAGGGAGGAGGTCAGAGACCTGGCAGTGTGGTGACAGGACAACAACCCCTCCCTCAATGTGAGCAAGACAAAGGAGATGATCGTGGACTACAGGAAAAGGAGGGCCGAACAGGCCTCCATTAACATCGACGGGGCTGTAGTGGAGCGGGTCGAGAGTTTCAAGTTCCTTGGTGTCTACATCACCAACAAACTATCATGGTCCAAACACACCAAGACAGTCTTGAAGAGGGCACGACAACACCTTTTCCCCCTCAGGAGACTGAAAAGATTTGGCATGTGTCCCCAGATCCTCAAAAAGTTCTACAGCTGCACCATCGAGAGCATGCTGACCGGTTGCATCACCGCCTGGTATGGCAACTGCTCGGCATCCGACCATAAGGCGCTACAGAGGGTAGTGTGTACGGCCCAATACATCACTGGGGCCAAGCTTCCTGCCATCCAGGACCTATATACTAGGCAGTGTCAGAGGAAGGCCAAAAAAATTGTCAAAAACCCAAGTCATAGACTGTCACCTAAGTCATAGACTGTTCTCTCTGCTATCGCACGGCAAGCGGTACCAGAGCGCCAAGTCTAGGTCCAAAATGCTCCTCAACAGCTTCTACCCCCAAGCTATAAGACTGCTGAACAATGAATCAAATGACCACCCGGACTATTTACATTGACCCCCCCCCCACCCGTTTGTTTTTACACTGCTGCTACTCACTGTTTATTATCAATGCATAGTCACTTTACCCCTACCTGTACAAATTACCTCGGCTAACCGGTACCCCTGCACATTGACTAGGTACAGGTACCCCCTGTATATAGCCTCGTTATTGTTATTTAATTTAGTTTATTTTTTAAATATTTTCATAACTCTATTTCTTGACCTGCATTGTTGGTGAAGGGCTTGTAAGTAAGCATTTCATGGTAACGTCTACACCTGTTGTATTCCGCACATGTGACAAATTTGATTTGATTTGAAGAAGTGTACGTTTTTTATTACCGTTTCCTAGGGTGAAGATGAAACTCATAATTCTGAAACTTTTGGACACAGTATTAGTTTACTCTTAAAATTTTTTATGGTAGGCTGTAACGTTACTGTCTTATCATTTGTGAAATTCCCATCACAAGCGACCTACTCGACAATAGGCATTCAAACCGCAGTTCGGTGGGGTCCGCACTGTCACACAGCCCGTTTCCCCCTTTATCTCTAGCAACCGTGCTCAAGGATTTAACATTTCAGCCGCTCCGTCTAGCTTTCGGCTCGAATTGGACAGTGGAAGCAACTGAAGCAAGGTAAACTAACAGGTATGAGCACCTAAACTAGTAATTTGTTGAATAGAATGAATGAGGTCATCATTTTCCTCTTTGTAGCCCGGCTATTTAAAATCGATTGTGATTCTGCCGTGATGTGCGCGTGGCACCAGGTGGCTTGTTTAATGCTGGAATCAAAATGACAAATTAATTGACTACACAGTGTGAATTCATGATAGTTGTGGAATCACAATTTCACGAATGATGACAGTGCAAACCATTTGCCAGAGGTACACGGACCCATACGCCATACTTTACCTCTAGATTACGTCCACAAGCGATGCCAATGGTTATTACGCAGGAGCCTATTGGTGTGCATAGTGCATACAAAGCCCACAGTTCGTGAGGAATTGACAGAGAGAAAAGCATTTAAGCAAAACCACAAACTACTTCTTATCCCACTTACGGGACTCAATAAGTGCCAAGTTGTGTGAGGGGATAGTAAACCGTGTGCAGTCTTCCATATTTCGCGCTAGTGAATTAGAACATTCACTGACTTTACAAGTATGAACAATAACCTATGAGTTAATGATGAATGATCAATCATACTATTTTAAATGTAATTGGGACTGGGAGAGAATGGCTGTTTTACAATAGCAGAAATCCAGACCTTATGTAGCCATAAGAACACTCGTACGCATTGTAGCACCTGTTACCTGGTGCATGCCCACTCCACCCCCCACGCACCACATTTCACTTTCAGTTTGAATCTGAATATATTGCGGCGTTTAGGGCTTTCCCGATCTTACAACTTTACTAGCTTTAGCTTAAATAACAAACGGACGGAGAGGGAAATAGGGTTAATGTCAACAGACGTTTCAATGTTACACTGCACGGGGTAACGGGAGCTAGCGGCACAAAAGAAGCAACCCTAGCTTGAACTAGCTAGCCATAAATCACAGTACAGCGGGAGGTATCACAGATAGAACAATGTGACAGATATTTCACGGGATGTATAAATGTGAAGCATCCGGATTGCGTTTCCACTCACTACCAAATATGGTGGTGAGAGGAAGCCCAGTGGCCGGCAGTGGGAGAAGATGGAACGAGATTAATTTTGGCCAACAGTATGCTAATTTCCTCATCAATGAAACATTTAATCTCAATACAGGCTGTGGTCTATCTTGGGTTAGTTAGAAACATATTTGGAGGTATCTCCCCAGTGAGATAATCAGAGAAAATGGGGCTCTCCCCAATAGTTTTATCCCCACAAACCTATGTGTGTCACGCCTGCTCCCGCTCCCCCTCCCTGAGTGCCAGGCTGCCCATCATTACGCACACCTGTCACCATCGTTACGCGCATCAGCACTTCATTGGACTCACCAGGACTTCATCACAGTTTAATTACCTCCCGTATATCTGTATGTTCCTCTGTTTGATCCCCGTGTCAGCATTAATGTTGTTTCGTTTCCGTTGTCCAGACGCTGTCAGTGTTTTGTTCCTGTCTGTTTTTTCATAAAATGTTCACTCCCTGTACTTGCTTCTCGTCTCCAAGCGTCTGTCCTTACAGAATGCTGACACCACTATCAGAAGCATCAGGGATGTTTTTTGGTTGGGTTGGGTTGGGGATGTCGGGTCTGGGTGCTGCTGCCGAAGGAACCAGGGATTCCTCAGCTACCTTGTCAGGCTTCCATGCCTTAGCTGGCTCGAGAGGTTTTCTTGCCTCGGTTGGCTCGGCAGGCTCCCATCCCACGTCATGCCTCAGCTGGCTAGTCAGGCTCCCATGCCTCAGCGGGCTCGTCAGGCTCCCATGCCTCAGAGGGCTCGGCAGGATCCCATCCCACGTCTTGCCTCAGCCGGCTCGGCAGGCTCCCACGCCTCAGCCGGCTCGTCAGGCTTCCACGCCTCGGCCGGCTCATGAGGTCCACATGCCTCGGCCGGGCCCGTCAGGCTCGACAGGTTCCCTCGGCCGGCTCGTCCGGCTCCCATGCCTCGGCCAGCCCATCAGGCTCGCCCAGGTGGGGCCACCCGGCATCCCTACAGGGGGGTGTACTGTCACGCCTGCTCCCGCTCGAGGGACCACAACAAACCTGCCAAGAGAGGGCCGCCCACCAAAACTCACGGACCAGGCAAGGAGGGCATTAATCAGAGAGGCAACAAAGAGACCAAAGATAACCCTGAAGGAGCTGCAAAGCTCCACAGCAGAGATTGGAGTATCTGTCCATAGGACCGATCTACACACAATACCCCATAATGACAAAGCAAAAATAGGTTTTTAGAATTATTGCTAATTTATTATTTATTTTTTTATTTTTATATCACATCTAATAAGTATTCAGACCCTTTACTCAGTACTTTGTTGAAGCATCTTTGGCAGCGACTACAGCTTCGAGTCTTCTTTGGTATGACACTACAACCTTGGCACACCTGTATTTGGGGAGTTTCTCCTACTCTTCTCTGCAGATCCTCTCAAGCTCTGTCAGGTTGGATGGGGAGCATTGCTGCACAGCTATTTTCAGGTCTCTCCAGAGATGTTGATCGGGTTCAAGTCCAGGCTCTGGCTGGGCCACTCAAGGACATTCAGAGACTTGTCCCGAAGCCACTCATGTGTTGTCTTGGCTGTGCTCTGTTAATCTTTGCCTCAATCCTGACTAGTCTCACAGTCCCTGCCGCTGAAAAACATCCCCACAGCATGATGCTGCCACCACCATGCTTCACCGTAGGGATGGTGCCAGGTTTCCTCCAGACGTGACGCTTGGCATTTAGGCCAAAGAGTTCAATCTTGGTTTCATCAGACCAGAGAATCTTGTTTCTCATGGTCTGAGAGTCTTTAGGTGCCTTTTGGCAAACTCCAAGCGAGCTGTCATGTGCCTTTTACTGAGGAGTGTCTTCAGTCTGGCCACTCTACCATAAAGGCCTGATTGGTGGAGTGCTGCAGAGATGGTTGTCCTTCTGGAAGGTTCTCCCATCTCCACAGAGGACCTCTAGAGCTCTGTCAGTGTGACCATCGGGTTCTTGGTCACCTCCCTGACCAAGGTCCTTCTCCCCCGATGGCTCAGTTTGGCCGGGCGGTCAGCTCTAGGAAGAGTCTTGGTGGTTCCAAACTTCTTCCATTTAAGAATGATGGAGTACACTGTGTTCTTGGGGACCTTCAATGCTGCAGAAATGTTTTTCTACCCTTCCCCAGATCTGTGCCTCGACACAATCCTGTCTCTGAGCTCTACGGGCACTTGGTACGTTTGGGGGTGGGGTCTCCCAGCTGAGGTGGCCTGCCCTTCTCTGAGGACTTCCTGGGCGGTCAGGGCCTTCGTTAGTGCCGCCTCTAGGGTCCCTGTTCCACTAAGGCGAACCTGTTCACGGAGTCTGTCTGGTGTTAGCCCCTTGATGAAAGCCTCTGTAGCAGGGGTCATGACAACGCTGTCTGAGAACTGGGGGTATTCCTTCCGTGCCAAATAGCGAACCTCAGCGGCATAAATACCCAGTGTCTCCCCGGGCTTCCGGGCTCGCTCAGGAAATTGTTGACGACTCACCGCGGCTGGCAAAGGTTCACCAAACCGCAGTGCTATTGCAGTTGCTATAGCCTGGGGATCCTGCATCTCCTGTTTAGACAGGTCCAGTAGTACTCGCTGGGCTTCCCCTTCCAGTGACATAGCCAACTGTACTGCTCTCTCTGTAGTGGACCACCTGTTAGCTGCAGCCACTAGCTCAAACTTGGCTTTGAAGGCTTCCCATGATGTTTGTCCATCAAAATGGCCTACTTTGAGCCTCTCCCAGCAAGCCCCAGAGATGTCATTATCAGCCTTTCCCCCTGCTGCTGTCACTGTGTCACTACTGCTACATTTGAGGCTAGGGTTAGCGTCCTGGCTAACGTTAGCATTATGCATCTGGATTGGGATTACCATTCACATTAGCATCAGTGCTAACATCTGTGTTCACATTGTCCTCTCTTGGCATTTTAGCATCTGTGCTATTGTCCCTCTTGCGCTGATGAACGGCACTGTCCAGAGGAGTATTACGGCTAAGGTGTAACCCATCCATCCATCCAACAACACCCCAGTAGCTCAGGTTGCCCCCCTGTAGTAATGGCCATAATTGTTCCATTTCCTCTTCACTAACAGCTCTCATTAGTTTCATGAGTTTAGTTTCCTCACTCCATTTGTGCAATGCACCTTCTTGTTCAAGTTGTATTCAGAAAGGGCCAATCTGTCTAACCCACTTCTGTAGATTCAAGGCTATTGGCTGTTCCTCTTTCTCCGGTATTCTGTCTGTCATTGGCGCCACCATTTTTGTGCTCTGGTGTGGACGGTGGAGTGAGAAGGTAGGCTCGTGCTCCATCCTCAGCCTGATTTTTGATCCCCTTGTCTAAAAACGTTTATTCTATCAAGACACATGGAGCGCGCATGACAAGGACAGCTGGAGCACACCTGATTGGTAGGGCTAAGCATGAATAGTCATTGAAAATGGTGCAAAACATCTTCTACTACATTCCCATTAAAGTTAGATGAGAAAATTACGGTTAATATCAAATCAAATTGTATTTGCCACATGCACCGAATACAACAGCTTAACCAACAATGCAGTTTTAAGAAAAAAAGTGTTAAGTAAAAAATAGATAAGTAAAAATAAAATAATAATTAAAGAGCAGCAGTAAAATAAAATAACAGTAGGGACGATATACAGCTAATATAGCTAATATGTGATCCATTTTAGTCCGCTTAATATTGTAGGGCAAAATATTGTGGTTGCGCAACATTGCGATGTTTACGCAAGGTTCATTTTCATAACTTTCGAACCTGTTGCATTATTCAAATCAACACAAACATGAAATGATGTCTGATAGTACATTTGTTGAATGTAATGAGCATTACAAACCAGAAACATGGAGAAAAGACAGATATTGTGCACTTCTCGCCAGCTGTTACTTCCGTCCCAAGGCTGTGTTACTCCCGCCGGCAGGTACAAAAGTAATGTTGCGGTAGTTCTGTTCTCGTCTATTTAATTTAAACTAATTTACCCTAGAGTTGAAATTACAGTTGCTAATGGTAGAGGACATATATAAGTTGTTTGTCATGAAATATGGTGTCTCTAACTCTATCCATCTCTGAGTAATTAGGAAATAAACTATACATGTTACTTTCGTCTCGGTTCTCCCCTATTGGGTAATAACATATTGTAGCGATCCTCGCTATATGAGCCACGTTACAATTCACCAAGTGGGTTAACCTTATTGCCGCAATGCGGATGGTGTTTGCCTTTCACGACAGCTACCCAGGTTCAGTTCCCTGCCCCGACGTTCGCTACATTGGTGTCTGAAGTGGAATGGCAGCTGTGAGGCCATCGGACAGCACAGCCGGACGTGTGAGGGGGTCATGGTAGGTTGAAGCATGGAGACGTGCTTTTCCATTTCGGAAGGGCAGTGTAGTGATCCTCGCTATACGAGCCACATTACAATTCCCACCATGTAGGTTAACCTTATTGGCGTGATGCGTAGGGTGCTTGGCTTTCATGCCAGCAACCTGGGTTCGCTTCTCTGCCCCACCGTTTGCTACAATATGAATGTTATCCTATCAAAACTAAAATGATATCATAACTGGGAATGATCATCATTCTGGGATAGTAGACAGACATAGAATGTTTCCTCATGCCAGGCTTCAGGTGTAGAATGGTGCACTTCAGGTGATGGGCTGCACCTGTCCTTATGATACCTGGTGGGTGGGACCATCAATGATGAGAACATTTGGTCATTCATTTTGACCACTTCTCTAACAAAGTAATTGAGAGAAGAAGTAGTCTAGCCTACTGACAGAGCACTGAGGACATGGCCGGCACGAAAATAGGTCCTTTTCAACCATAATAGTGTCCTTCAAATGTTTCACTGATTATGTCTAAAATCGTTGTATAAGGTCATATTATATTAGGTGCTTGGGTCGAGATGAGCTGCAAAAGTTATTCAAGTCTTCTAATTCAGTCTTTTAAGATCAGAGTTCTAGAATCCCTCTAGCGGATTTACATATCAAAATTGTGATAGATATGTCTTATTTTAGAGTGCTTTTAGCTCAGATTATAGGAACTTCATCCTTCTTAGTAGTCTCCATTTGAGAACTTGCAGCTGCAACAGGTTTTTTGGCGGGTTTGACAGCTGTGTAATGCTGCAGGATCAGTGGTGAGCTCTACAGCACAGGCGGCTGGTGACACCTTAATTGGGGAGGACAGGCTCATTGTAATGGCAGCAACGGAATCAAAGGATTGCTATCAAGTACATCAAACGCATGGTTTCCATGTGTTTGATACCATTCCATTCACTCCATTCCAGCCATTATTATTAGCCGTCCTCCCCTCACCAGCCTCCTGTGTTCTACAGAAATGCTACCGAAGCACAGCATGAAAACACTGCCAGATTTGGGGAGATTCGCAATTTGAAAAAAGTCTGTCCTCTCCTGACTCCTACGTCCTCCTCTCCTCCATGACCTGGAAAGCGATAAGTGGTCACCACATGTAGGAGAGTGTCAATTCGCTAATAGGTGAACGGCAGAGTTTGCTCTTCTCGATTGCCTCCTAAGCATCCAAAGGATGCTCAGGTTTATCCTACCACGGAAGAGTTTTGAAATTTGCCACACACCCTTTTAAACAGCTGTTGTTTTCTTGGATGAGAAAAGCATACACACATCTAAAAACGATACGCTACTTATCCTTGTATCTATAAAATGTTTAGCATCACTAGCTACATTTATTTTTACCACTTTACACATGTATTTTGGGATTCCACCTCTGTAAACATAATTTACCTGATGACACGTTAGAGAAGTAGAGTCTCATTTCATACAAGCGCATTTGTTTCCACATGTCCTCCCCTGCCTCCTCTCCTCGATTACCTTTGACGTTTTTCAAAAGGAAGCAAGGAGAGGACAGAGGAGAGGACACGAGGAATCGAGGAATCCAATTGAGATTCTCCCATAGTTTTAAGCCTTCCTTACTTCCTCCTTCCATCCTTTCTTCATCTCTTCCTTGAGGTAATGACTGCAAGCCATGTAGACAGTTTATCCATTCACCAATCCAACCTTGTCAGATCAGTGATTAAGGAAGGAAGGAAAGAAAGAGGAAGGAAGGAAACATCTCTCGAATATTTAAACAGGACCTAGGGCAGCCTCAAATCTCACAATTATAAGGTTATCATGGGGGTAGTGTAATCTGATTCTAGATCTGGTTATTGGTAATCTTGGTTAACCCAGAAAATGAAAATCTCACATTATTTGTACCATTTATGTTAGTCTGTCCATGAAAGATTAGATTATCTGCAACTTCTACCTTAAATACCAAACCTAATTGTACCTTTATTCATATTAATTATATTATCTTCTTATGCGGCTCCGTAGCTCCATATTCTTAACTGTAGAGAGCGACCATGTGTTGCTGAGAGAGAACCCAGCCTCCCAGGCTTTGATTTCTCCTCTGGCTAGGTAATTACTGTGGAATTGCAATCAGCTGTCAGCAGAGAAAGCGCAGAGGTAGGTCCTCCATTGTTGACACGATGAGTCGGCATGGAGATTAACCAGCGACAGTGTACAGAGCCTCAGCATCTATTCTAGTGGCACCCCTCCGCACTTCACCCTTTGTCCCCCCCGCTGTCTCATTCATAAACATGACCTGCTCACTTACCTGCCACCGCCGCAACAGACCAGGTCTGGATGTATTTAGGGGTCGTAACCATGGTGACACAGCTACTGTAAAACGGGCTGGGCTGCTGCATTCTTTTGTATGGATTGGCTCTATAGGGACAGGAGTTTTTCTTCCTGGTCAGGTGAGCTCACGTGGTCTGGGAAAAACTCCGAAGCCACTGAAGTTTCACATCACATCATTGCCTTTTAAGGCCTGATATTGTTTCATATTGTATTGTGACATATTGTAGTGTATATCGTATTGTGTATCGTATAATATATAATATATTGTATCGTACCGTACTGTACCATCTGTAACATTTGGTCAGAAACTCCCATTGCATCCTCAGTCAAGAGGGATGTTGATGACATTGAGCCACGGCCTGTCATTACTCCGTTTCTTTCAATCAGTAATTCCTTCCCCTCTGAAATATAAATATGGCAAGGGGAACAGGGACCTTGACTGAATTACCGGCAGTGGAACCGCTTCTGAACATTCCCCCTGGGCGGTACACTGCTAAGACTGGTGTGTGTGTATGTGTGTGTGGCTAAAATGTTATTTTCCAGTTGAGTTTGGGCTCTCACTGTCGATCTCACGGCAATTTAGGTAGCTAACTATAGTAACAGCTGTTAATGTAAATATACATGAGGTGAGAATGAAAACAGTGTTCTACATGCACATCTCAGTCAACCATGTGGCAGGTACTGGCTTACCTGGTTAAATAAAGGTAAAAAAAAAAGTAGTTTGTTTATCCTCCCTACAAAAGTTATTTTGAGTTATTTGGGGCTCCTGTTGTGTGACACAGAAGGTAGAGTTAGAATAATTAATTTGTTTTGGAGACATTGAGGTCACACTTGATTTCACAGCTATTTATTACATTTAGTAAAACATTTAAGATGTTATTTAAATGTTCCTTATAAATGTCAATGTAGTCATATTCATTAGGTTCTAAACGGCGAAACTGATCGTAGATCAGCACTCTTACTGTAAGACACTTAATGAATACCGGCCCGGCCCCAGACCAAATGCACCATACGCTTGCCACTCAAATATTGCACCAGTGGACCTGAATATAAACTATATAAACTATAGACAATCAGACTCACTCCCCTGAAGTTTATTCAAGCACTTTGGTCAATGGAGTGAGACATATATCGACCCAGGGTCTGAAATCAAGGTAATCAGTCTTTTGGATGAGAGAGCACATTCACACAGACATTTCTCACCCATTGATTGAGAGCTTGCACCATAGACCTCTGAGTTGGCCTTTTAAACTGCCATTTAAGCCAAACCTTGTGATCCAGCTTGTGCATCTCACTGCGCTGTGATCGATTCCACTGTGATTCGTTTGAGCCAATACTCTGGATTTCAACGGCGCTGTTCACATTCTCAGTATTGTTTTAATATAAAAACTACAATACAGTAGCAGAGATACATTAAACTACACCATTTTACTTTGAATTATTCCCAAATTGAGGACAATTGCAATTCCCTTTCCCTCATTAATTATTTTACGAATTTGACCTTGTTGCCATGGCAAAGCGGTGGAAAAAACAAAAGAGGTCCTCGCGGTTGTCTTGGATACCAGCGTTTTCCCCTGTAAAGTAATGAGAGGAGGAGCGGAACCTGTGGAAGCGCAGGCAGGGTTATTTTTAGGTGTGACGCGAGTGTGAGTCTGTGTCTGTGTGTTTCTGTCAGAGAATGTGTGTGTCAGAGAGTCTGTGTGTGTGTGTATGTCTTGGTATCACAGCTCTACGGTGGAAACTGCCTGGTGGGGGTAGACATAAAACCTGTGTGCCAGTGACACACATTAAGAAAGTAGGTGCTGGCTCCTGTCCAAGATGTGTTGGATGATGAAACTGCAATGAATCCAAGACACTTAAGCACCGTTTCAATTGGCACTTTTAAGTTAACCCAGGTTGGGCTGGCCTTGGTGGGGTAGCTCAAATTGCATTTCCACTGGCTCCAGAAATGAGAAATGATGTCATGTTGCTAGGTAGCCAATATGTGACTGCAGCTGGCTTTGCTAATGTTGCTAGCTAGCTATCCAGCAAGATGTTGAATAATTTAATTAACCCTCACCATGCTGTAACTAACATTACTCCTGTCAGTGCCCGCCAGACTCAGAGCCATGTGTTTAGCTTGCTGACGTTAGCTAGCTAGCTAAATGTTTAGTGTCGTTGCTAGCATAACAGGCTAGCTAGCTTAATTCCTACCTTGCTTGACATGGCATTGGCTGTTATCTAGCTAGCTAACCAAGCAGACCAGACGACAGGTTTGATATGATGTAGCTAGCTAGCTTTCAATACAACCTGGCCAGCTAAAATTCCTGCTAGCGCACATTAGCTAACTAGCTAGCTAGCTTGTTTCAACTCTGATTTGCTAGCAAACGTTAGGTAGCTAGCATTCTAGGGCTGACTGTTCTCATAAAAGTTTATTGTGTAGTGCAAAAATGAATGAAGGATCCAGCTATGGTGGTAATTCGTGTCATGTCTGACTACTGCAGTACTGCTTGTCCATGTGCTAGCTAACAGCAACAAACCCAGACGAGCTAGCTAAATGTTGAGTCAGTATCCAGCAGTGATCAGCTTGGTGATTGCATAGTAACGGTGTCACCAGCCCGAATTATAATTGAGCTGGCACCAGTTGTGAAACTGGGCTGCGTAGCCACGTGTTTCCCTTGACCCAGCTCGAATGTGAGAATTCTATTCGAGCCAGCTCGAATTTGGCCCTAATTTTAAGTGACAGTGGAAACTGGGCTTTAGCTTAAGTAACTCTATTAAATATATATTTCAGAGACATGTAAAGGACTGTATAGGTATGTATAAATGCTACCCCCATTGTTTCTCACTCCTTTTCTCTCAGAGATTGTGTTGACTAATCCTGTTGTTGTCTGTCCCTCTATTGGTGTGGCCCAGTGTCAGTGTTTCTCTCCACCACACCTGGGCTCTTGTCTTAATTGGTTGGTAGGGTAGAGAGATTATGAATGTAGTCCTGCGCTGTGAGCATGATGTCATAGCAGCTGGGGTTTACACTGAGTGTACAAAACATTAGGAACATCTGCTCTTTCCGTGTCATAGACTGACCAGGTGAATCCAGGTGAAAGTTATGATCCCTTATTGATGTAACCTGTTAAATCCACTTCAATTAGTGTACATGAAGGGGAGGAGACAGGTTAAATAATAATTTTTACAAATATTTAAGTGCCTTTGAAAAGGGTATGGTAGTAGGTGCTAGGCACACTGGTTTGAGTGTGTCAAGAACTGTAACGCTGCTGGGTTTTTCACGCTCAACAGTTTCCCGTGTGTTTCAAGAATGGTCTATCACCCAAAAGACATCAAGCCAACTTGACACAACTGTGGGACGCATTGGAGTCAACGTGGGCCAGCATCCCTGTGGAACGCTTTCGACACCTTGTAGAGTCCTTGGCCTGACGAATTGAGGCTGTTCTGAGGGCAAAGGGGTCGCAACTCAATATTAAGAAGATGTTCCTAATGTTTTGTACCCTCAGTGTCAATGTGCCCTCGGCTCAGTGGGACAGAGAACATATGTGTGTATGTGTGTGTGGGTGAGTGGGTGAGCAAGAGCACCCTGGTCTCTGTTGTAGAATCTAATGCTACTATTGTACATTTTATAAACCCACCCTTATTATTCAGTTTGGAAAGTGTTTTATAAAGGCTTGATTGCACTTTCATCCATTTTCGTAATAGGCTAAGAAAACAATATAATTTAATTTGATTGTATTGATAACTGATCAATAATTCAGGTGTGTTTACATTCACATGTTCTTCTCCTTCTTTCCTCCCCTCTCATTCTCTCTCTCCAGTTGACCTAACAAGATTCGGAGAAGAGGATTTGGGAGTACCAGATTTCCAAAATGCCTGTGGCATCAGCCAACTCAGACTCTGGTAAGTGGCTTGGCCTCACCGTGACAGAGAGATAGAGAGAGACAGAGACAGAGACAGAGAGAGCGAGAGAGAGAAGGGTGAGAAAGGTGTGTGTTTGTGTGTGGCTCCAGGCATAAGCGACATAAGCGGTCACTTTGGGACTCCTTTTTTTATGAATTTAGTCGGAGTCTCAACTTACTATTGAGAGTTACAATAGTAGAATACACAAGTTGCAATTTGATATTTGGTTGTGCATCATCAGTTTGTCTCTTGTTATGTCAGTTACTGACAGTCAAATAACCATTACCACTAAAAAAAAAGTTGATTGATAAGTTAGTCCATTGATTTTGTTAGTCACTTTCACTCAGATATCATTACAGTTTTTCTCAATTGCTAAAACACTAAACCCTATTGTCTGAACCAAATGCTCAGTTGCTTGAACCCACTGATTGAATCAATCACTCTTTTGGCAAAACCATAAGCACTTTTCACCTGTTTAGACATAACTTGCCAACACATTTTCATTGTGATGCACCCGTGCTGCATAATGGTGAGCACAGGTGACAAAAGTCAAACACAATTAGAGCACAGGTGTCACCACTTGAACACAACAACTCAAAATTGATCACACTTGTGGCTAATGATGTGAGGGAACATATACAGTAAGCCAGTTCAGAGAGCACTGGTTTGTGAGGCCCTACAATGGATAGACATCTGAGAGGAAGAGTTCGTGTGAGAGGAGGTCGAGGTGGTCGAGGTGGTCAGCGAAGACAAAGAACAGTAATATCTGATGAAATCAGAGCTACTGTGATTGACCATGTTCTTGTCCATGGTATGAGCATGAGGGAGGCTGGACAAAGGGTACAACCAAACATCAGTAGATTCACTGTGTCCACCATAATCCGAAGATTTAGAGAAGAGAACAGGTAATTACCTTTTTTTGACATTATAGTACAGTATGTAAATGTTGACAGCAATTACTGTATGACATACTATATACTGTACCACAGTATACTGTAAGTAAATATATGTTTCAGTACATCACTGTACCAATGTACTGTAGTATTGTAATGGAGGGTTGGTCTAACTGTTTGCAGGCCTAGTATGCCATGTATATTTTTTGTAACTCCATGTTCTCTTTTTGTAGAATTGAAAGACTGCCACATGGGGGTGGGAGGACAGGTATGTTCTCCCCCACACCAAGATACCCTAATTGTTGATATGGTCCGTGAGAACAATGCCATTAAACTGAGCGAAATTCAGCAGAAGATCATTGAGGACCATTTAAATTTTGAGGGTATCAACAGTGTCAGCCTCTCTACTGTTGATCGTGTCCTCAAGCGCAACAGACTGCGCATGAAACAACTATACAGAGTGCCCTTTGATCGCAACTCAGACAGAGTCAAAGAGCAAAGATTCCAGTATGTACAGGTTGGCATATATCCAGACACATTCAATGTTGATTACTCTAAGTAGTGATTTACTGTAGTGGCCTAAATCACTTTTTCCGTATCACTTACAAAACTATATCTATTTCTACAGAGGGTTTTTCAACTGGATGCAATGGAAAGACCCCATCAATACATCTACATGGATGAAGCTGGGTTTAATCTCACCAAAAGGAGAAGGAGAGGCCGTAATGTGATTGGCCATCGGGCCATTGTTGGTGTTACTGGGCAGCGTGGTGGCAATGTCACATTATGTGCTGCCATCAGCAATCATGGGGTTGTCCACCATCATGCCAACCTGGGGCCCTACAACACTCACCAGCTCCTCATTTTCCTCAATCACATGCGAGATGCTTTGTTAGGGCAGCAGGATGAGCATCCCATCTATGTTGTTGTTTGGGACAATGTGAGTTTTCACAGAGCCCTCCAGGTTAGAGAGTGGTACAATATGAACCAAGGTTTTATCAATCTTTGCCTTCCACCGTACTCCCCTTTCCTAAACCCCATTGAGGAATTATTCTCCTCATGCCGGTGGAAGGTATATGAACGCCAACCTTACACCAGGGTAAATCTCCTGCAAGCCATGGGACTTGCCTGTGGTGACATAGGTGTGGAGGCATGCCAAGCCTGGATACGGCATGCCAGGGGTTTTTTCCCCGTTGCCTGGCCAGACAAAATGTGGCCTGTGATGTGGATGAAGTCCTGTGGCCTGACCCAGTACGGAGACATGATGCTGTGGCTGAGTAATGCACTTATTTGTATATTTTTGTACTTTATTTTTACATGGGCTTACTGTACACAAGTGGCAAACGCATAAGATTTCTGTTTGTTTTTACAAGTGCTACATGTAAATGCACAAGATTTCTGTTTTGTCTTTTTGTACAAATGCTAAATGCACAGTTTTTTGTTTTGTTTTGCAACATGCATTTAGCCTACAGTGAACAATAAACATTTATTTCTCCAGCTTCATGTCCTGAGCATTGTGTTTTCTATTTTTCTACATAGTGTTTAGTGACTGTTCAGTAGTGTTTTTTATTTTGATTGACTCGGGGCACGATTTGACAACATAGTTCAGTTTTGAGCACAGATTGAACTGTTTTGAGGTGAAAGTTTGGTTTTGCAAGAAGAGTCTGAGGTTTTGTGAATGTAGCTTGAAAATTGGGTTTTGTGTTCACAGTTAAGAGAAAAGGAGAGCAGCTTTCAAGAAATGTGTCTTAGCAATCGAGAAAAACTGTAACATGGCATAAGTCTTGGCAAAATGTGTAGAATTGCAGGAAATTAGCTTCAAACTACAAAAATGTCTCTCCACCCCTTGGCAAAATGGGTAGAATTACAGGAAAATAACTTCAAAACTAAACTTTTTTTTTCCGCCGTCAAGAGGGAGGCCACTAAAATATTTTCACTGCGAGGTGGGGGGGCCATACAACCAAATCTTGCTTAGGGCCCCCAAAAGGCTAGGGCCGGCCCTGTGTGTGTGTGTGTGAGAGAGAGAAAGCGTGAGAGGTAAGTCCAAGGTTTTAACCGTAGACAGGTTTTAACCTTGGGGGATGTGCGAGAGAAGGTGAGAGAGAGAGAAGAAGAGTGAAAGATGAGGTGTAAGCGAGAAAGAGAAAGAGAGAGGGGGATGTTTTAACCTTCTTCTCTGATGAATGAGGCTGGAAGAGTGACCTGTACTCCAGCATATTTTCACATAAGAGAGAAACACAGCTAAAGAGAAAGGGAGCGGGATGGAGGAGAGAGAGAGAGAGAGAGAGAGAGAGAGAGAGAGAGAGAGAGAGAGAGAGAGAGAGAGAGAGAGAGAGAGAGAGAGAGAGAGAGAGAGAGAGAGAGAGAGAGAGAGAGAGAGAGAGAGAGAGAGAGAGAGAGAGGATCAGGGAGGGACAGTTTATCACACGGAGCCCTGCAAGTCATTTCCACTCCTCTAATGTGACTTAATGATGTGTCTAATGGAGCAGTAAAGTCAGACTCAGACTTATCAGTCTGGCTGGCTGGAAGGATCTGTCTGTTATCAGCCCTCATTGCCCTCCAATGGAGGCACACTGCCCCAGGCAAGGCTTCTCTAGTGGGTGGGTTGTTCCACAAAATGAGTGCCCCTTTTGAATTTTAAGTAGAGATTATGTACCAATATTGCATTTTAAAAGCCTGTTATATTAAATGAGGTGCCCTTTAATATAGACCACATGGAGAATTCAATACATCTTTTAATATGAATAAAGACTTGCTAAAGTGCCACAATTCAGCATTCAGCAAAATCCAAGATTTCTCCAAGTTGTCACCATCATTGTAAAACCGTAGTTATTTTGTTGCGTTGAGAAAGTCCTTTTTGAAGATTATTATTTATTTCATGTGATTAGTGATTCACATACATCTGCCCCTCATTTTAAGGTCAAACCTGTTATGTGAACTGAATAGTCAAATCAGATTGTAAAAGCAGGTGAGCTGGTTCTACTCTTTTTGGCCATTTTCTGGTGTTTTGTGGTGGAAAACTGAGTGGGTCGAGCATAACTCGTCAACCCTGTTACCCATACAGTGCCTTCAGAAAGTATTCACTCCCCTTGACATTTTCCACATTTTGTTGTGTTACAGCCTGGATTTAAAATGGAATAAATTGAGATGTTTTGCCACTGATCTACACACAATACCACATCATTTTAAAGTTGAATTATGTTTTTAGAAATGTTTACAAATTAATTAAAAATGAAAAGCTGAAATGTCTTGAGTCAATAAGTATTCAACTATTTTGTTATTGCAAGCCTAAATACGTTTAGGAGTAAAAATGTGCAAAATAAACTATTCCTCACCCTTTCTGTGCACTTTATTGTGGCTGTAGATAGCTTTTAGCATTTTGCTCACTATTCATTGCACATAAAAACGTTACAGGTTCATTGACTGAGTGCATGAACCACCTACTCGCTTCAAATCAAAATGTAATTGTATCCGGTTGCATACCATTGCCAAAAATATCTACACTGAAAAATGCTATCCTCATAAACGGGAGACATGAAATGGTTTGGAGGCACAATTTATTCTAGGTTACTGAAAATGCCAGTCGGGGAGACTTCCCCCTCGGCTAGTTTACAAAAAAACATTCAGGGAATTTAACCCTATCAGTCCCGAGACCCCAGCAAAAATTGGCTTTTAATTGATCTAACTTTCATTTATCTGCATGTCCAGCCCTTATATTTAGCCTCACAATTAAGTGTTTTACCTTTTTATTTTCAGAACAATCAGTGCTACAAGTAGAACACAAAAGTATTTGACATAAACAGTTGCATTCATGAGTTTTATTGACTAATGTCAATAAAAAAATAAGGTCTGACAATGCAAAAGCCTGATAAAAATAAATGTATATGAATGCTGTAAGTACAGAAATTGTTTGCTCAGTGGGAAATTAATATCCTGACAACTGTGTGGAATTTGGAGTTCGTGACAGGAACTATGTGAGCTTATTACAGTATTATAGACACTGTCCTGGGATTTCCTATGAACTTCTATGTAGAAGAACCACTTACCTTCTACGACTCTTGTGTAGCTTGTGAGCGTCATATAATCTCAGT
This sequence comes from Coregonus clupeaformis, assembly GCF_020615455.1. Classification (NCBI taxonomy): domain Eukaryota; kingdom Metazoa; phylum Chordata; class Actinopteri; order Salmoniformes; family Salmonidae; genus Coregonus; species Coregonus clupeaformis. The sequence goes on from NC_059222.1 coordinate 23,540,892, forward strand.
TTTTCATAGATAGCTTTTAATGGTTTGTAGCTCAAACCATTTGGACTCTACAGACGTTTTTGTAAAAAGACCTGGCCCCTCACAAACACCACTCTAGCTCAGCCCCCGTTAATCACACAGACTAATGGTTGGTATCTACAGATGCAGAGGAAATACAGTGGGGAGAACAAGTATTTGATACACTGCCGATTTTGCAGATTTTCCTACTTACAAAGCATGTAGAGGTCTGTAATTTTTATCATAGGTACACTTCAACTGTGAGAGACGGAATCTAAAACAAAAATCCAGAAAATCACATTGTATGATTTTTAAGTAATGAATTTGCATTTTATTGCATGACACAAGTATTTGATCACCTACCAACCAGTAAGAATTCCGGCTCTCACAGACCTGTTCGTTTTTCTTTAAGAAGCCCTCCTGTTCTCCACTCATTACCTGTATTAACTGCACCTGTTTGAACTCGTTACCTGTATAAAAGACACCTGTCCACACACTCAATCAAACAGACTCCAACCTCTCCACAATGGCAAAGACCAGAGAGCTGTGTAAGGACATCAGGGATAAAATTGTAGACCTGCACAAGGCTGGGATGGGCTACAGGACAATAGGCAAGCAGCTTGGTGAGAAGGCAACAACTGTTGGCGCAATTATTAGAAAATGGAAGAAGTTCAAGATGACGGTCAATCACCCTCGGTCTGGGGCTCCATGCAAGAGCTCACCTCGTGGGGCATCAATGATCATGAGGAAGGTGAGGGATCAGCCCAGAACTACACGGCAGGACTGGTCAATGACCTGAAGAGAGCTGGGACCACAGTCTCAAAGAAAACCATTAGTAACACACTACGCCGTCATGGATTAAAATCCTGCAGCGCACGCAAGGTCCCCCTGCTCAAGCCAGCGCATGTCCAGGCCTGTCTGAAGTTTGCCAATGACCATCTGGATGATCCAGAGGAGGAATGGGAGAAGGTAATGTGGTCTGATGAGACAAAAATATAGCTTTTTGGTCTAAACTCCACTCGCCGTGTTTGGAGGAAGAAGAAGGATGAGTACAACCCCAAGAACACCATCGCAACCGTGAAGCATGGGGGTGGAAACATAATTATTTGGGGATGCTTTTCTGCAAAGGGGACAGGACGACTGCACCGTATTGAGGGGAGGATGGATGGGGCCATGTATCGCGAGATCTTGGCCAACATCCTCCTTCCCTCAGTAAGAGCATTGAAGATGGGTCGTGGCTGGGTCTTCCAGCATGACAACGACCCAAAACACACAGCCAGGGCAACTAAGGAGTGGCTCCGTAAGAAGCATCTCAAGGGCCTGGAGTGGCCTAGCCAGTCTCCAGACCTGAACCCAATAGAAAATCTTCGAGGGAGCTGAAAGTCCGTATTGCCCAGCGACAGCCCCGAAACCTGAAGGATCTGGAGAAGGTCTGTATGGAGGAGTGGGCCAAAATCCCTGCTGCGGTGTGTGCAAACCTGGTCAAGACCTACAGGAAACGTATGATCTCTGTAATTGCAAACAAAGGTTTCTGTACCAAATATTAAGTTATGCTTTTCTGATGTATCAAATACTTATGTCATGCAATAAAATGCAAATTAATTACTTAAAAATCATACAATGTGATTTTCTGGATTTTTGTTTTAGATTCTGTCTCTCACAGTTGAAGTGTACCTATGATAAAAATGACAGACCTCTACATGCTTTGTAAGTAGGAAAACCTGCAAAATCTGCAGTGTATCAAATACTTGTTCTCCCCACTGTAGATTAACCCAAAAGTCTGTAGCTCAAACATGATGTTTAAAAAGTATTAGAAGTCCAAAATGCGCCAGCGTCACGGTGGGACTCATTGGGTTAAAGCGCCTACTTGAAGAGATAATCATGCTCATCAACCAAACGAAACGAAAAAAAACTAGAGGTCTTCTCTGGTCCAAAAAGTTGGAACCGGACCTGAATGGACCTGAGTGACAAAAAAATGTATGTTTATCAGCCAAGCTTTTCTGGTTAAAGGCCTAGTGATTTCCTGTGTTTTATATATATATTTCCAAACTATGAGGTTGGAATAATACTGTGAATTGGGGGAATGGGAGCTCTAATGCTACCTATGCCATCACTCAACACGCTGTCAGGCAAGGGGGCGTTTCAGCCAACCCCCCTGACACACACCCTGCCAAAGCTGTGCAGGGACGGAGATGCAGGTCCAATCACTCCAAGAGGCAGGCTTCTGACAGCAAGTCCATCAAGGGATGCATACATTCACTACACATGCATGCAGTGCATGCCACAACACCTTCCTTTCAGCCAATCATCTGTCTTGAAGGACCATGTAAAAACTGAGTCCCACTTTAAATGAAGTACAATTTAGAAAGGCTTTATATAGCATACATAAAGGTTTCATAATCACTAAATAAATGCTTCACAAATCATAATAAATATGTGTTTCTACTGACTCATTGTGGATTTGTGTAACTGGATAAGAACCTTCAATAATAATGAATGTCGACATGAGTTTTGACTTTTGAACCATACACAAACATTATTATATTTATGTTCAGTAAATTCATGTTTGTTCTTATATAATTAACACTTACAGTGGCTTGCAAAAGTATTCACCCCCCTTGGCATTTTTCCTATTTTGTTGCCTTACAACCTGGAATTAAAATAGATTTTTTGGGGGTTTGTATTATTTGATTTACACAACATGCTTACCACTTTGAAGATGCAAAATATTTTTTTTGTGAAACTAACAAGAAATAAGACAAAAAAACAGAAAACTTACTTTGTAGAGACACCTTTTGCAGCAATTACAGCTGCAAGTCTCTTGGGGTAGGGTCCCCTGTAGCTCAGTTGGTAGAGCATGGCGCTTGCAATGCCAGGGTTGTGGGTTCGTTTCCCACGGGGGGGGCAGTATGAAAATGTATGCACTCACTAACTGTAAGTCGCTCTGGATAAGAGCGTCTGCTAAATGACTAAAATGTAAATGTCTCTATAAGCTTGGCACATCTAGCCACTGGGATTTCTGCCCATTCTTCAAGGCAAAACTGCTCCAGCTCCTTCAAGTTGGATGGGTTCCGCTGGTGTACAGCAATCTTTAAGTCATACCACAGATTCTCAATTGGATTGAGGTCTGGGCTTTGACTAGGCCATTCCAAGACATTTAAATGCTTAGGGTCATTGTCCTGCTGGAAGGTGAACCTCCGTCCCAGTCTCAAATCTCTGGAAACAGGTTTCCCTCAAGAATTTCCCTGTATTTAGCGCCATCCATCATTCTTTCAATTCTGACCAGTTTCTCAGTCCCTGCCGATGAAAAACATCCCCACAGCATGATGGGGTGACATAGCGTTTTCCTTGATGGAGGAAAAGGTCAATTTTAGTCTCATCTAACCAGAATACCTTCTTCCATATGTTTGGGGAGTCTCCCACATGCCTTTTGGCGAACAGGGAATACTATAATATAATGTTGTTGGGTCTGTAACTTACAGACCCAACAACATTATTTTATAGTAGACCCTCCGCTTAGAGAAAAGCACCTGAGCTAATTATAACACACAAAGTAAGCAAAACAATTAAGTGCATCATTCTAACATTGCCTCAGATTATGAATACGATACTAATTAGATAGACCTATATAAGCAATATAACAATGCAGATCTACAAATTATGGCATATATGATGATAAGCGGTTAAGAGGCAAGCCGTAATTTCGATGAAGACATGAGCGAGCTGAGACGGATGTAGTCTATATGCCGCCTATTCGTTCAGCACTTTTAAAATGGACAGCGACATAATGCAGAATACTGCCCGTTCTTACAGTATTCTCCCTGTACACCAAGTCAGAACCGTAGGATAAATAAAGGGGGCATATAAGCAGGCAATGAAAGCTCTTACAATATTCGATGATGACATTTCTCTAAAGCAGGCTATAGGCTACATGTGCACTACCAAGTCAGAACAGTTGTACAAACAGGCCCCGCAGTGCTGTCTCACAATTGCTGGATAATTGAATGCATGCTATAATTCTGGCAAGCACGAACCTATTCTCCTCCGTTTGTTGGTTGTGAAGGTCGATGGCTTGTCTATATGCGGTGTCTAGCTGAGCCACAACGTTTGATTTCCCCAGTAATCCGAGTTTAACAGTGTTGTCTATATCTGATGCACAAGTCTCATGTTTTGAGACCCTTTCAGACAGATATTTTAAATCCTTAAACCCAGACTTGGACCACACACCCTTGCCACTGAATAACAGGCAGGGGAAGCAAAATAGTGATTGCTTTGAGATGCTTGCAGTTAGCCACTGATTCCTTCCAAACCACTCATTGTTGAATTTGCGATTTCCGACTTGTATAATGTTTATGTCCAATGGCCGATGAGCGGCGAGATGTTTTATCTCTAATTTATTTTCATATGACAAGGATTGAAAAGGATTTGCCAGTAGATTGTCAACGTGATTCATGATGATGACTGCTTGTCTAGCTTGCTAGCTAAGATTTTGAAAGTATGATGTTGACATGATCAGTACAATCAAAACTATGGTAGATAAATCGTGATTTGACGTCATTTTATCTGTGGCCAATGACCATGAGCCTTGTTGGACGGGCACTTCTACTGTAAATCTATGGCAACACCCAAAGGGGCTTGAACTTTCTAGCTCTGCCTGTAGATTTTACGGTGACGTAGTGTCCCCATGAATGACAGAACACTGAGCCAATCACGGCACAACTAGAGAACATTACCAACCCCTACGCTCTGTATTTTCCACTGGCTGCCCCACCACCACAGAAAGCACTGAGCTAGGCTGAAACACCTACATTTTGGAGCTGCCTTACTCAAGAATGCAAAAAAGAGATCATGTTTGTATGCGGCTTTATTAACTCAATTCTTCTTTCTTTTTTTTTTTTACATTGTTTGCAAACTGATATGTGACACGTATTAATGCCAAAATAACATGCAAAACAGGCAACAACAAAATAAATACATATACTGTGTATATATATATATATTATTAGCTCTGCCCCACCTGCCCTGAATGACGGGTCGCCACTGCCATGGGGCACCCTGTTCACAACATTGACATCAGCAAACTTCCAAATTTTCTAAAATGACATTGGAGGCAGCTTATGGTAGAGAAATGAACATTCAATTCTCTGGCAACAGCTCTGGTGGACATTCCTGCTGTCAGCATGCCAATTGCATGCTCCCTTCAAACATAAGACATCTGTGGCATTGTGTTGTTTGACAAAACTGCACATTTTAGTGTGGCCTTTTATTGTCCCCAGCACAAGGTGAACCTGTGTAATGATCATGCAGTTTTATCAGCTTCTGGATATGCCACACCTGCCAGGTAAATGGATTATCTTGGCAAAGGTGGAATGCTCACTGGCAGGGATGTAAACAAATGTGTGCAATATGTTTTTGAGAAATAAGCTTTTTGTGCGTATGGAACATTTCGGGGATCTTTTTTTTCAGCTCATGAAACATGGGACCAACACTTTACATGTTGCGTTTATATTTTTGTTCAGTGTATGTTATAGGCTATGCAGAGCCGTGGTCGGGTCCATTCGGGTCTATTAGCTGTAGTTACATACACCTGAGACCTGATGACAAACAAACAGGACCCGACCCTGACCCAAAGGAAAATAGTTTTGGACCTGGATGGCTCGAGTCCCAGGTAGGGTCTCGGGTGGACCCATGAACACCTCTAATTAGGACACAGCCAATGTGTGGTGAACCGTGGTGATGTCACTAAACACACACACACACACACACACACACTAGTGGCCGGTAGTAGAATATCACTTCCCCCCTTTCCAAGCATCACACCTCCTTCATGTTGTCTCTCTAGAGAACCATCACTCTACCCCTTCTACCCCCCCTTACCTTCTCTATCTCCCCCCCTCCTTCTCTCCTCTGAGAGGCTTCCATTCAGAGGGAGAGGCTCAATCAGCCTTGGCAGCTCTCAGGAGCTGCAGGTATTGAGAGGAGAAGAGAGAGAGAGAGCGAGAGAGAGATGAGAGAGAGAGGCGCTCTGTAGGAGGGAAGGATAAAGAGGAGGAGAGGAGCTTCTCAGTTGTGGGTGTGTGAGTCGTCGCTGGGTGTTTGTGCGTAGGTCGTGGTGTGTGTGTACTACATGGCTGGCAGCCTGTTTGGAAGGCTCTCCCTGGAGGAGGAGGAGGACTCTGTCATGTCCCTGGAGGGCCTGGAGCTCAGTGGGGAAGGTAAGGACAGAGGGCTGGGGTGATGCTGATGGTGAAAGGGGGTCAGAGTAAATGGATGAGGGTTTTGACTATATGGTGATAGGATAAGGGTTGCGACTCTGTGGTTCATCTATGGTGAAGGGATGAGGGTTTGGATTCTATGGCTCATCTATGGACGTGTTCCACTTACTCCTTGTATGTTGTATGTATTGGTCTAGAAGTGAAGTGTAGGTGTGAGAATGATTATCTATCTGGGAGAGACAATAGGTACAGACAGATGAGAGCCCAATAGGGTGTGGATGTGTGAGACTCATTGCTGTGAGGTGGGAAACTGTATTCACCTGATGTCAGAAATATCAAACAGTGGAATCTCAAGCATATGGGATTACTTATATTTTTGTATGGTATGCCTGTCCTTGATTTGACCATTGATAAAGTGTAATTATTACCTACTAGCTAAACTATGTATCGTTGCAGTGTATGGGGGAAAAATGAGAGTCCATAGAGAGAAAACATGTAGTACTTTAAACACGGCCCTCAAATGGCCATAGAAATAGAATCACTCTATTAGATTATATTTCTATGATAATAACCATTATACTCTTTATGACAAATATGGCTGCCCTTAACAGTATATCGCTGTGCCTGACAATAACCAGATGAAAGACAGTGACAGCCTCCCATAGAACAAAGCTGAATGATAATACATTGATAAGATGTGCTCTCACAGTGTGTGGGGAAGTACTCTTGTACATTATATCCATAGTTGATGGTGTTGTTAAATATTGCATGCATTGCATTAGTGATGGGGAAAAAATGGATAGTTACATATCGGGATATTCTTTTGGACGATATATCGTATCGTATCGTTTTGACAATGTCGCAATATCGCAAGCTATGAAGTGTTTTTCCTTCATAGCTTGTTCTCCATATTCTTTTTAAATAGGGAGCTAATTTGTTTTCAGCACTTTTATTTCCATGACTGATAAAAACGTGTTTTCTCATGGCTCTATCTTGTCTCTCTGCAGCAAACATATGGCAATAAAATCACAGTATCGAATCGCAATACATATAGAATCGTGAGAATCGCAATACATATCGTATCGGCACCTAGGTATCGTGATAATATCGTATTGTGAGGTCCCTGGCAATTCCCAGCCCTATTTTGCATGCTCTACTGCATGCGTGATCATGCTGTTCGCATTGATTGTTGTTGGTCATAAAAATTGAATCAAAGTTTATTGGCAGCGTACACAGATTTGCAGATGTTATCGCAGGTGCAGCGAAATGCTTGTGCTTCTAGCTCCAACAAAATAAAACAATTTACACATAATCCAGAAAAATAACCAAATTAAGAAATTAAGAAATACGTTCAGTCACTGAAATCACAGCCACTAAGGAAATGTATCACTGTACAAATGGATAGGGGTCAAAATGGAACATGAAGCTTTCACAGGACGTACTAGAATCATGTGCCTTTGTTAGACATTATGTTGCATTGACTATCATAAAACACTGAACCAAAATATAAACTCAACATGTAAAGTGTTGGTCCCATGTTTTATGAATCGAAATAAAAGATCCCAGAAATGTTCCATACACACAGAAAGCTTATTTCTCTAAAATGTTATGCACAAATTTGTTTACATCCCTGTTAGTAAGCATTTCTCCTCTACCGTAAGCCGCCGCCAATGTCGTAGAGAATTTGTCTGTACGTCAAACCGGCCTCACAACCGCAGACCACCTATAACCACGCCAGTCCAGGACCTCCGCATCCGGCTTCTTCACCTGCAGGATTGTCTGAGACCAGCCACCTGGACAGCTGATGAAGCTGTGGGTTTGCAGAACTAAATAATTTCTGCACAAACTGTCAGTCTCAGGGAAGCTCATCTGTGTGCTCGTCGTCCTCACCAGGGTCTTGACCACCCTGCAGTTCAGTGGGCAAATGCTCACCTTCAAGTGTGCTCTTCACAGATGAATCCCAGTTTCAACTGTACTGGGCAGATGGCGTCGTGTGGGTGAGTGGTTTACTGATGTCAACATTGGGAACAGAGTCCCCTGGTAGCGGAAGGGTTATGGTATGGGCAGGCATAAGCTACGGACAACGAACACAATTGCATTTTATCAATGGCAATTTGAATGCACTGAGATACCGTGACGAGATCCTGAGGCTCATTGTAGTGCCATTCATCCGCCGCCATCACCTTATGTTTCAGAATGATAATGCAAGGGCCCATGTCGCAAGGATCTGTACACAATTCCTGAAAGCTGAAAATGTCCCTTTTCTGCCATGGCCTGCATACTCACCAGACATGTCACCCATTGTGCATGTTTGGGATGCTCTGGATCGACAACGTGTTCCAGTTCCCGCCAATATCCAGCAACTTTGCATAGCCATTGAAGAGGAGTGGGACAACGTTCCACAGGCCACAATCAACAGCCTGATCAACTCTATGCAAAGGAGATGTGTCGCACTGAATGAGGCAAATGGTGGTCACACCAGATACTGACTGGATTTCTAAAAGACGGCCCTATATTTTCTCCACAATTGGTAGTTACCATCTTGTCTCATAGCTGCAACTCCCCAACTGGCTTGGGCGAGGCGAAGGTCGAGTCATGCGTCCTCTGAAACATGATCCGCTTAGCCGAGCTGCTTCTTAACACACTGCTCGATTAACCCGGATGCCAGCCGCACCAACGTGTCGGAGGAAACAACGTTCAACTGACGACCGAAGTCAGCTTGTAGGCACCGGGCCCACCACAAGGAGTCGCTAGAGCGCGATGAGCCAAGGAGATCCTCCCGGCCAAATCCTCCCCCAACCCTAACGACGCTGGGCCAATTGTGCACCGCCCTATGGGGCTCCTGGTCATGGCCGGTAATGACACAGCCTGGGATCGAACCCGAGGCTGTAGTGGCGCCTCAGCACTGCGATGCAATGCCTTAGACCGCTGCGCCACTCGGGAGGCATATCTGTATTCCCAGTCATGTGAAATCCATAGATTAGAGACTAATGAATTTATTTCAAATGACTGATTTCCTTAAATGAACTGTAACTCAGTAAACTCTTTGAAATTGTTGCATTTATATTTTTGTTCAGTGTATGTTATTATATACATTATATAAACAACAAGAGAGAGGTGAATGAGGAATGAATAAGATAATGCATGTGGTGCATACTGCTGTATAACACAGTGAGATTGAGATGTACAGTATCTTCTAATACAAGTTGACGTGACAGACAAGACAGTCCTATGAACTACACAGTCTGTCAGTACATTCACATTAGTCCTTCATTGAGGAGCTCCCTCCTACCCGGTGCATTGTGTTTTCTATGTGAGCTGCTATGAGGTTATTCATATGCAACAGTGCACTTCTCAGAGCGGTGACGTTTGGGAGTTTCAGAGACAGAGACACAACCTTCAAATAACATCCCTCTCTCTCTGCCCTCTCTGGACCAGGACCTGTCGGATGAATACTCAATAATATGCAGAATAGGTAATGGCCCAGGAAATACATCATTGTATTTGTCCCAGATATATAGTGCACTAATAACCATATGGCTCTAGTCATAAGTTGTGTACTATAAAGGGAATAGGGTGCCATTTGGGACGCAGCCTTCAACACCATTGATGATGAGTAAGGGGAGTTTTCATGCATGATTAGGCTGTCTGTAATAGAAGTGTGGTGCCATAGAATGGTGACTGCTGAGTGTATTCTTTCTGAGTGAATTGGACTGACTGTGACAGTCTTATGTCCTGATTTGATTATGTGGTTTGGTAATGGTAATAATAATACCTGGGTTTTATATAGCCATTTTCAATGACCCAAAGATGGTTTGGTGACAATGGTGACATATTGCTATTGACATGTTATTATATATTATAATTGTCATTATAAAAATGAACAAAGTGTGACTACGCCACACCTTTTTCATTGTTTCTTCCATGACATCCATCATATAGTAAGCCTGTTATTCAATCCTGTCATTTTTTCCTGGACATACTAGGATTAAATATAATGGGAGTCAAATATCACTGGTTGTTGTCTGGACTGGTGACCTTCAGCTTGGTAATGAGGTCTGAGTCCTTCTGAGGCACGTAGACTGGGAACAACGACCATCACCATGGAGATGTTGTTGTGGTTTCAATGGCTGCTATACTGTAGGCCCTTCAGAGGGTTTATTGTGTTCTCAAGGGAATGATCTTACTGTCACGATATGCAACACACATACTGTATATATGCAATGCATACAGATACATTTTAGTCATTTAGCAGACGCTCTTATCCAGAGCGAATTACTGGAGCAATTAGGGTTAAGTGCCTTGCTCAAGGGCACATCGACAGATTTTTCACCTAGTCGGCTCGGTGATTAGAACCAGCGACCTTCCGGTTACTGGCACAACGCTCTTAACCACTAAGCTACCTGCCGCCCCAAATGATACACACACACTGCATGCACATGTACTGTACACAAACATCAGCCCAATTGTCTTAACAGTAAAGGTACTGTGTCATTTGGTGAATGTTGAGTTCAACTCTTGAGACTGTTCACAAACTAGAACTCCATTCGCACACTAGACTGGCTCAATTTATAATACAATATCTCTTCTTGTGCTGGATGGCATTTTGAATTATATTTGATGTAGCCTAGATGTCGGTTGAAAGTGTCCCAAGTTCAGAAACAAAGCACATACAATAATGAAAGCTAGTGATTAAAAGTGCATGTTCCATCATAAATTGCTAATCAGTGACATACCACTCAGGAATAAGCTCCACTCCAAAAAACATTTACTGAATATTGTCAACTGACAGTCATCATCTTTACTGGAGGCCTTAGTTTAATTACACAACTCCGTAGGAAAGCAGGGAATATTATTATATTATGTCTACTGCCTCTAACTGTTTCATAATTTCTCGGTCAAATCTAATGTTGTAAAAGTCTTACTGCCGATAGATCATTTAGGCAATTTAGGGTGTCAGTAATTATTAGTGTGAAATGTATTTGATTTATAAATCGCTCCACAGCAGTGCACTCACTTCCAAAAAGCCATTTAACAGCAATTCCTTACAGTCATATCAAACAGCTCATGGATTTACTCAGAGGGAGCAAAGTCTAAGAGGATTTCAGGGAAAGTACCCAAATAGCCTACAGAAACACTACCTGTTAAGACCCTCAAGACATGCCAGTGTGAATTACTGGGTAGTTCTTTAGCAAACTCAAATGCAACATTTTGGCTGTCTTCAAATGTTTAAGCCATAGCTTTGTCTATAGACATGATTAGTCTTTATTTCCTACATCCTTCAATCCTCTAAAAAAACAATATCCACAGTGCATCCTGTTGTTATTGTTAGGCGTTCCATTTTGGAGATCTGTATGTACTTTAGGCAACTCCTCTGACATATGTATGGCATGACAACGACAGACAGATCTTAGACCAGTATATTCCCTACGTGGAGTCACTACACAACTAAAACACCCACTGCCCCTTTCTCACTCACTGGAGCCGCAGAGCTCCATAGCAACCGGTTGCCTCCGCTAATGCTACGAGGTTAATGTCCCCCACTGTGTTCCCATACCAGAACCACAAACAATAACAACTCAGAATGTTTCGGTGACACACAACATTGGAGCTTTAATTGCAGCTGTTTTTAGAGGTGACCACACAGCATGGTAATGCATTAGTGTGTGGTGACTCAAGGTAGTCTCCCTAATATATTTTGAGGTAATTTCTAGTTTAAAGATTTCTACCTGTTTCTCTTAAGCAAACAGAGGTTATTACAACCCAGTAAATCCACTGTATGGTTTTTGTTATGCCATTGACGTCCATATGTGGGACCTTAGCAGCTTCCCTGTGAGATCAACTGAAGCTTAGCAGTCACAGGCTGGTCACCTGTGGCCTCATTCTGTTGTTTTGGGCAAAAATGGACAAGGAGGGAGCATTCTTTGACGTAGTTTTACCTTTTGTGATTGGCTAGCAGCCAAGTCTCCGTCTGTCGGCCATTTTAGGCTGTTAATGAAGCCAGTGGAATGTGGTAATCCTGCTGACTGCTGTAGTAGACCCAATGTTCACTCTGTTTCCCTGTTAAACCGGGATTAAGTCAAGCGTGACAATAGTTTATTTTGAGAACTTCCTGCTTTTCTTGGTAGAGTGACTTGATTTACTTGACCTATTCCTTTTAGCTACTAGTAGAGCCTGTTCTTGGTAGAGTAATACACTGAGTGTACAAAACATTAGGTACATCTTCCTAATATTGAGTTGCACCCCCTTTTGCCCTCAGAACAGCCTCAATTCATTGAGGCATGGACCCTACAAGGTGTCGAAGCGTTCCACAGGGATGCTGGCCTATGTTGACTCCAATGCTTCCCACAGTTCCACACTTTCAAAAGATTTAAGTGGTTTGAGTGTGTCAAGAACTGCAACGCTGCTGGATTATTCACGCTCAACAGTTTCCCGTGTGTATCAAGAATGGTCCACCACCCAAAGGACATCCAGCTAACTTGACAAAACTGTGGGAAGCATTGGAGTCAACATGGGCCAGCATCTCTTTGGAACGCTTTCGACACCTTGTAGAGTCCATGCCTCAACGAATTGAGGCTGTTCTAAGGATAAAAGGTGGTGCAACTCAATATCAGGAAGGTGTTCCTAATGTTTTGTACACTCATTGTATATGTGTGTATGTCTGTGTGGGTGTGTGCATGAGTGAGTGCCTGTGTGCTAAGGTGCGGAGAATCAGAGCAGGTGCTCAGTTCAGTTTAAGTGTTCAGCACTCTGATGGCTTGTAGATAGAAACTGTCTCTGAGCCTGTTTGTATCAGATCTCATGCTCCAATACCATCTGCCCAACGGTAAGGGAGAGAACAGCTCGTGGCTGTGTGGGGTCCTTGATGATGCTGCGTGCCTTCCTCAGGCACTGCTTCATGTAGATGTCCTGGATGGGTGGGAGCACGGTCCTAGTGATGTACTGGGCCATCTGCACCACATGCTGGAGGGTCTTGCGGTCATGGATGGAGCAATTCCCGTACCAGGCCGTGACGCAACCGGTCAGGACGCTCTCAATGGTGCAGCAGTCGTATTTGGAGTGGACCGGGGGTGGCATGACGAATTTCTTCAGCCTCCTTAGAAAGTAGAGACGCTGTTGCACCCTCTTCACAAGAGTATTGGTGTTGTTGGTCCATGACAAGTCCTCAATGATGTGGACACCGAGGAACTTTTGACTCTCTCTACTGCAGTCCTGTTGATGTGGATCGGGGCATGTTCCCTCCTCTGCTTCCTAAAGTCAACAATCAACTCCTTAGTTTTGCTGACGATGAGGGGGAGGTTGTTGTCATGACACCACAATGCCAGTTCACTTACCTCCTCCCTATAGGCTGACTCGTTCATTGACTATAGCTCAGTGTTCAACACCAAAGTGCCCTCCAAGCTCATCACTAAGCTCAGGACCCAGGGACTGAACAACTCCCTCTGCAACTGAATCCTGGACTTCCTGATGGGCCGCCCCCAGGTGGTGAGGGTAGGCAATGAAACATCCACCACGCTGACCCTCAACACAGGGGCCCATCAGGGGTGCGTGCTTAGTCCCCTCCTGTACTCCCTGCTGACCCACGACTGCGTGATCACACACTTCTCCAACACCATCATTAAGGTTGCTGACAACACGATGGTGGTTGGCCTGATCACCGACAACGATGAGACAGCCTATAGGGAGGAGGTCAGTGACCTGGTGCCAGGACAACAACCTCTCCCTCAATGTCTGCAAGACAAAGGAGCTGATCGTGGACTACAGGAAATGGAGGGGCCGAGCACGCCACCATCCACATCGAATGGGCTGGAGTGGAGCAGGCCAAGAGCTTCAAGTTCCTTGGTGTCCACATCACTAAGGAATTATCATGGTCCACACACACCAACACAGTTGTGAAGAAGGCACGACAACGCCTCTTCCCCCTCAGGAGGCTGAAAAGATTCAGCATGGGCCCTCAGATCCTCAAAAAGTTATACAGCTGCACCATTGAGAGCATCTTGACTGGCTGTATCACCACTAGGTATGGCAACTGCTTGGCATCCGACCACAAGGCGCTACAGAGGGTAGTGTGTACTGCCGAGTACGTCACTGGGGCCGAGCTCCCTGTCATCCTAGACCTCTATACCAGGCGGTGTCAGAGGAAGGCCCTAAAAATTGTCAAAGACTCCAGCCACCCTAGTCATAGACTGTTCTCTCTGCTACCACACGGCAAGCGGTACCGATGTCTGGAACCATGGCAAACCAGGTGGTGAGGGTAGTTAACGAAACATCCACCACGCTAAGACTACCAAATAGTTAGTTAAATAGTTAACCAATAGCAATTGGACTATCTGCATTGACCCTTTTTGCACGAGCTCTTTTGACTCATCACATATATTTTTTATTTTTTTTATTTCACCTTTAATTAACCAGGTAAGCCAGTTGAGAACAAGTTCTCATTTACAACTGCGACCTGGCCAAGATAAAACAAAGCAGTGCGATAAAAACAACAACACAGAGTTACATATGGGGTAAAAAAACATAAAGTCAAAAAATACAACAGAAAATATATATACAGTGTGTGCAAATGTAGCAAGTTATGGAGGTAAGGCAATAAATAGGCTATAGTGCAAAATAATTACAATTAGTATTAACACTGGAATGCTAGATGTGCAAGAGATTATGTGCAAATAGAGATACTGGGGTGCAAAAGAGCAAAATAAATAACAATATAGGGATGAGGTAGTTGGGTGGGCTAATTTCAGATGGGCTGTGTACAGGTGCAGTGATCGGTAAGGTGCTCTGACAACTGATGCTTAAAGTTAGTGAGGGAGATAAGAGTCTCCAGCTTCAGATCCCCCCTGTTCCCCAAAACACTTAAATATTGGACTATAAAATTGCGCCTTCCTGTATTATACTTATGCTCAAATGTTTATTCTATTCTAATGAGCCATTTACTTTATGTTCGTATTCTTATCTTACATTATTTCTTATTGACGTTGCATTGTTGAGAGGGAACCTGCAAGTAAGCATTTTGTTGGACGGTATTTACCATGTGTATCCCGTACGACTAATAAAACGTAAAACGTCTTATTCTTACACTCTTTGTTGTAGTGTGTCAGGGAAAGTGAGCGAGGCTACCCAATCTGGCAACTGACACAGAGCAGCAAGGAAGTGAGACACAAGAAGGAGGCCAAGTTGGATTTTTAATAATCCTTCTGAATAATACAACAATGGCAGCAGTAACCAACATACATACTGTTGAATAGGGACCTTATTCTCTTATCACTTTCACATCTTCGCTTGTAAGCTGCCTAGACGTCAAAACTATCCCAAAACAGCGGAAAACCTAATCGAAAAGCATGGCTAGGCTACTTATTTCCCCTCTCTGTTAGCTAGCTCTCCTTATTATATATATTCAATCCATTTAAAGAGCCTACTATGTAACGCTACATGATGTTGTCAGAATTGTAGGAACTGATGGGAATAGGAACAGGAGGGAGTGTGAGGGGAGAGAGAGATAGCGAGACAGAGAAGGCGAGAGGGAGAGAGCGCGATAATATGAGAGAAGCAAGGAAGGGCCCTGTAAACTAAAGTGTAAACAAACCCTGTGTGAAGCCGAAGTGAAGTAGTAGAACCAACTGTGGTGAGTGTTGGTGATTAAAGAGAATTATACAGGGCCTGTAAAAGCTGGGTCGGCAGTTTGATATGTTCTCCAATCTGGCAACCTCCGCTCCAGATCTCCAGATGTAGGGGTTTAGGGGGAATAGGAGAACAGGGGATGAGGGGAGGGATAACATGGCTTCACCACTGCACACATCATTATTTGATTAGGGAAGCAGATGGAGACTGGGTTTTTAAATCATGATCTTACTTCCTCTCTTTCTGTCTTCCTTCCTGTCTTGTGGAAGCCAAACCAAGACAAGGGCTGTATCTTTAATCCTCATGTTTTGCTACTGACAGCTGGGGGTGGATGAAGTTACAGAACCTGTCAAGGGTCAGTATTACTACAGTAATATCTCTATTATTGAGGAGAGGTCTGTAATAATAGGACAGGTGTTAAAAAATGATACGGAACGCAACACAGACCATGAATCAGTATTCACTTGAAGATGAACAGGATCATTCTGATTATGTGGTAACAGATCCGTCATGTGTGTGTGCGTGCGGGATTCATCGTAGATTCGTAGCATGTTTCTCTTAAAAGGTGACATACTTTAGGATTTAGAGAAGACTATAGTGTGCGTGTATGACTTCCATTTATTTTGACAAGTCAAGGCTGTGTCTGATGTACAATGAATGACTGACCTTGACAGAGCTCCTTACAGCCTTACTGTGAAGTGTCTCTATAGTGATGTGAGTACAGAACTACTTGTCACTTTTGGCCATGAGTCACACTGACACTCATGTAATGGAAAAGATGCACAACTTCTCTCCTCTCCTCTCTATATTTTATATAATCTAGCCTCTCTGTGCCTCCAGAGCTAGTGTTATGGAGTGAGGTGGAATTAGTAGAAGTTACTCGTAACCGCTGATACGGGGTCAGATGTTTTTCATAACCCCAATGATTAAGGTTAGGATCTGGTTAGGATTGAGAGTAGGGTAATCTGATCCTAGATCTGTGGTTATGAGCAAACAATATTATAGTGGGAGGCATGATCCAGGGTCTGTGTGTCTCCAAACTGCAGCACAGGCACTCCTAAGGGAGCTGATTAAACTGCTTAGCTGTGCTACAATTGGACAGATCATCTCTGAGTGACATATCACACTCTCGTTAGAGAATGATGCCTCGTTAAGAAGTGATGACATGGGCAAAATAACTTAGTGGATTCCCACTGTGACTTCTCTAACAATTTACATGTCTGTTGCATTGCTATATGTTGGTGATGGGATAAGACAGTGAAGATGAACAAAAAGCTATCCAACAAAATGAAGGATGAATAAAGTTCTGAGAACAAAAGCCACTGACTCCATCGTTCAGTCAGTCAGGTCTCCTTTGCATTATTGTAGCCATTTTCTGTAGCCTGTCAACTATGTGTCTGTCTATCCCTGTTCTCTCCTCTCCACACAGGCTATACAAACGCCTCACACCGCGTGGCTGCTGCCACTCTAACCTGGTGGTCCCTGCATGCACGACCCACGTGGAGTTCCAGGGCTCCGGCAGCCTCTGGAATTGCCGTTCTGCGGCCAACAAGGCAGAGTTCATCTCAGCCTATGCTACCCTCCAGTCCCTCGACTTCTTGGCGCTGACGGAAACATGGATTACCACAGAAAACACTGCTACTCCTACTGCTCTTTCCTCGTCTGACCATGTGTTCTTGCATACCCCGAGAGCATCTGGTCAGCGGGGTGGTGGCACAGGAATCCTCATCTCTCCCAAGTGCACATTCTCTCTTTCTCCCCTGACCCATCTGTCTATCTCCTCATTTGAATTCCATGCTGTCACAGTCACTAGCCCATTCAAGCTTAACATCCTTATCATTTATCGCCCTCCAGGTTCCCTTGTAGAGTTCATCAATGAGCTTGACGCCTTGATAAGTTCCTTTCCTGAGGATGGCTCACCCCTCACAGTTCTGGGTGACTTTAACCTCCCTACGTCTACCTTTGCCTCCTTCTTTCCACTCCTCTCCTCTTTTGACCTCACCCTCTCACCGTCCCCCCCTACTCACAAGGCAGGCAATACGCTTGACCTCATCTTTACTAGATGCTGTTCTTCTACTAATCTCACTGCAACTCCCCTCCAAGTCTCCGACCACTACTTTGTATACTTTTCTCTCTCGCTCTCCTCCAACACTACTCACTCTGCCCCTACTCAGATGGTAATGCGTCGTCGCAACCTTCGCTCTCTCTCTCCTGCTACTCTCTCCTCTTCCATCCTATCATCTCTTCCCTCTGCTCAATCCTTCTCCCTCCAATCTCCTGATTCTGCCTCCTCAACCCTCCTCTCCTCCCTTTCTGCAGCCTTTGACTCTCTATGTCCCCTATCCTCCCGGCCAGCTCGGTCCTCCCCTCCTGCTCCGTGGCTTGACGACTCATTGCGAGCTCACAGAAGAGGTCTCCGGGCAGCCGAGCGGAAATGGAGGAAAACTAGACTCCCTGCGGACCTGGCATATTTTCACTCCCTCCTCTCTACATTTTCTTCCTCTGTTTCTGCTGCTAAAGCCACTTTCTACCACTCTAAATTCCAAGCATCTGCCTCTAACCCTAGGAAGCTCTTTGCCACCTTCTCCTCCCTGCTGAATCTCCCCCCCCCCCTCTCTGTGGATGACTTCATCAACCATTTTGAAAAGGAGGTTGACGACATCCGATCCTCGTTTGTTAAGTCAAATGACACCGCTGGTCCTGCTCACACTGCCCTACCCTATGCTTTGACTTCTTTCTCCCCTCTCTCTCCAGATGAAATCTTGCGACTTGTGACGGCCGGCCGCCCAACAACCTGCCCGCTTGACCCTATCCCCTCCTCTCTTCTCCAGACCATTTCCGGAGACCTTCTCCCTTACCTCACCTCGCTCATCAACTCATCCTTGACCGCTGGCTATGTCCCTTCCGTCTTCAAGAGAGCGAGAGTTGCACCCCTTCTCAAAAAACCTACACTCGATCCCTCCGATGTCAACAACTACAGAACCAGTATCCCTTCTTTATTTTCTCTCCAAAACTCTTGAGCATGCCGTCTTTAGCCAACTCTCTTGCTATCTCTCTCAGAATGACCTTCTTGATCCAAACCAGTCAGGTTTCAAGACTGGTCATTCAACTGAGACTGCTCTTCTCTGTGTCACGGAGGCTCTCCACACTGCTAAAGCTAACTCTCTCCTCTGTTCTCGTCCTTCTAGACCTATCTGCTGCCTTTGATACTGTGAACCATCAGATCCTCCTCTCCACCCTCTCCGAGCTGGGCATCTCCGGCGCGGCTCACTCTTGGATTGCGTCCTACCTGACAGGTCGCTCCTACCAGGTGGCGTGGCGAGAATCTGTCTCCGCACCACGTGCTCTCACCACTGGTGTCCCCCAGGGCTCAGTTCTAGGCCCTCTCCTATTCTCACTATACACCAAGTCACTTGGCTCTGTCATATCCTCACATGGCCTCTCCTATCATTGCTATGCAGACGACACACAATTCATCTTCTCCTTTCCCCCTTCTGATAACCAGGTGGCAAATAACATCTCTGCATGTCTGGCAGACATATCAGTGTGGATGACGGATCACCACCTCAAGCTGAACCTCGGCAAGATGGAGCTGCTCTTCCTCCCGGGGAAGGACTGCCCGTTCCATGATCTCGCCATCACGGTTGACAACTCCGTTGTGTCCTCCTCCCAGAGTGCAAAGAGCCTTGGCGTGACCCTGGACAACACCCTGTCGTTCCCCGCTAACATCAAGGCGGTGACCCGATCCTGTAGGTTCATGCTCTACAACATTCGCAGAGTACGACCCTGCCTTACACAGGAAGCGGCACAGGTCCTAATCCAGGCACTTGTCATCTCCCGTCTGGATTACTGCAACTCGCTGTTGGCTGGGCTCCCTGCCTGTGCCATTAAGCCCCTACAACTCATCCAGAACGCAGCAGCCCGTCTGGTGTTCAACCTTCCCAAGTTCTCTCACGTCACCCCACTCCTCTGCACACTCCACTGGCTTCCAGTTGAAGCTCGCATCTGCTACAAGACCATGGTGCTTGCCTACGGAGTTGTGAGGGGAACGGCACCTCCGTACCTTCAGGCTCTGATCAGTCCCTACACCCAAACGAGGGCATTGCGTTCATCCACCTCTGGCCTGCTGGCTCCCCTACCTCTGCGGAAGCACAGTTCCCGCTCAGCCCAGTCAAAACTGTTCGCTGCTCTGGCACCCCAATGGTGGAACAAGCTCCCTCAAGACGCCAGAACATTGGAGTCACTCACCACCTTCCGGAGACACTTGAAACCCCACCTCTTTAAGGAATACCTGGGATAGGATAAAGTAATCCTTCTACCCCCCCTTACCCCACCCCCAAAAAAAGAAGCTAAATGACGAAAATGTAAATGTAATTGTAAAAGGGAATGTGTTCTCAATGACATACCTGGTTAAATAAAAGTCAGTCAGTCAGGTGATAGTTCGTCCCAGTAGCGGTGCGTGGGTCAAATCAAAAAGCCATATTACAACCTATGTGTTGTGATAATTGCGTTGTTTGCTCTATAATTAGTTAATATGCCTTGACGCCGTTAGGCTATATATAGGCCTAAGGCCGAGACAATAAGAAGACACAGTGGCAGAAAAAAATCTACCACACATTTGTTTCATTACAAAACCGGAGAGCAACATCTATCCGGTGAAGTCCACAAAACATATTGCATGTAACAAACAGTTACATGACCTACAGCAGGTCAAGCAAGGTAATGTTTCTGACATTTTCGGACTACTAAACAACTATTGATTTAGAACCACGGAGAGTTACGCCAAGTCGCAAAGAAAACAGGAGCTGCCTCCACTATTCCAGCACCATTTCAACTTTAACATTTCAACATCATCTAATCACCTATGCTTAGTCTAATACAGTGACAACTAAAAGATACCAAAAATGATTTAGTCCAATCAACGTAAGCTAAATATGATGTGGTTGTCCATGGTACTGATTTCTGTGTGTGTGTGCAAGCAGAAAAAACATGTTGACTCACCCTACTTGTAGAGAAACACCAATGCCATCCTCCTCTCTTTCATATTGATGAAACTGTCTATCACTATGTCATACAGTACACGCTTTTAGTTTTTGTTGTCCTACACTACCTGGCTAAAATACTTGCTCGCTAGCCTAACTTCCTTTCATGGGCAATGATACGCCAGGCCAGCTAGTTAACATTAGCATAATACAGTTGAAGTCGGAAGTTTACATACACTTTGGTTGGAGTCATTAAAACTTGTATTTCAACCACTCCACAAATGTCTTGTTAACAAACTATAGTTTTGGCAAGTCAGTTAGGACATCTACTTTGTGCATGACACAAGTAATTTGTTTAGTAAATTGTTTACAGACAGATAATTTCACTTATAATTCACTGTATCACAATTCCAGTGGGTCAGAGGTTTACATACACTAAGTTGACTGTGCCTTTAAACAGCTTGGGAAATTCCAGAAAATGATGTCATGGCTTTAGAAGCTTCTGATAGGCTAATTGACATAATTTGAGTAAATTGGAGGTGTACCTGTGGATGTATTTCAAGGCCTACCTTCAAACTCAGTGCCTCTTTGCTTGACATCATGGGCAAATCAAAAGAAATCAGCCAAGACCTCAGAAAAAACATTGTAGACCTCCACAAGTCTGGTTCATCCTTGGGAGCAATTTCCAAATGCCTGAAGGTACCACGTTCATCTGCACAAACAATAGTACGCAAGTATAAACACCATGGGACCACGCAGCCGTCATACTGCTCAGGAAGGAGACGCGTTCTGTCTCCTAGAGATGAACGTACTTTGGTGCGAAAAGTGCAAATCAATCCCAGAACAACAGCAAAGGACCTTGTGAAAATGCTGGAGGAAACAGGTACAAAAGTATCTACACTGCTCAAAAAAATTAAGGGAACACTTAAACAACACATCCTAGATCTGAATGAATGAAATAATCTTATTAAATACTTTTTTCTTTACATAGTTGAATGTGCTGACAACAAAATCACACAAAAATTATCAATGGAAATCAAATGTATCAACCCATGGAGGTCTGGATTTGGAGTCACCCTCAAAATTAAAGTGGAAAACCACACTACAGGCTGATCCAACTTTGATGTAATGTCCTTAAAACAAGTCAAAATGAGGCTCAGTAGTGTGTGTGGCCTCCACGTGCCTGTATGACCCCCCTACAACGCCTGGGCATGCTCCTGATGAGGTGGCGGATGGTCTCCTGAGGGATCTCCTCCCAGACCTGGACTAAAGCATCTGCCAACTCCTGGACAGTCTGTGGTGCAATGTTGCGTTGGTGGATGGAGCGAGACATGATGTCCCAGATGTGCTCAATTGGATTCAGGTCAGGGGAACGGGCGGGCCAGTCCATAGCATCAATGCCTTCCTCTTGCAGGAACTGCTGACACACTCCAGCCACATGAGGTCTAGCATTGTCTTGCATTAGGAGGAACCCAGGGCCAACCGCACCAGCATATGGTCTCACAAGGGGTCTGAGGATCTCATCTCGGTACCTAATGGCAGTCAGGCTACCTCTGGCGAGCACATGGAGGGCTGTGCGGCCCCCCAAAGAAATGCCACCCCACACCATGACTGACCCACCGCCAAACCGGTCATGCTGGAGGATGTTGCAGGCAGCAGAATGTTCTCCACGGGCGTCTCCAGACTCTGTCACGTCTGTCACATGTGCTCAGTGTGAACCTGCTTTCATCTGTGAAGAGCACAGGGCGCCAGTGGCGAATTTGCCAATCTTGGTGTTCTCTGGCAAATGCCAAACGTCCTGCACGGTGTTGGGCTGTAAGCACAACCCCCACCTGTGGACGTCGGGCCTTCATACCACCCTCATGGAGTCTGTTTCTGACCGTTTGAGCAGACACATGCACATTTGTGGCCTGCTGGAGGTCATTTTGCAGGGCTCTGGCAGTGCTGCTCCTGCTCCTCCTTGCACAAAGGCGGAGGTAGCGGTCCTGCTGCTGGGTTGTTGCCCTCCTACGGCCTCCTCCACGTCTCCTGATGTACTGGCCTGTCTCCTGGTAGGGCCTCCATGCTCTGGACACTACGCTGACACACACAGCAAACCTTCTTGCCACAGCTCGCATTGATGTGCCATCCTGGATGAGCTGCACTACCTGAGCCACTTATGTGGGTTGTAGACTCCGCCTCATGCTACCACTAGAGTGAAAGCACCGCCAGCATTCAAAAGTGACCAAAACATCAGCCAGGAAGCATAGGAACTGAGAAGTGGTCTGTGGTCACCACCTGCAGAACCACTTCTTTATTGGGGGTGTCTTGCTAATTGCCTATAATTTCCACCTGTTGTCTATTGCATTTGCACAACAGCATGTGAAATGTATTGTCAATCAGTGTTGCTTCCTAAGTGGACAGTTTGATTTCACAGAAGTGTGATTGACTTGGAGTTTCATTGTGTTGTTTAAGTGTTCCCTTTATTTTTTTGAGCAGTGTATATCCACAGTAAAATGAGTCCTATATCGACATAACTTGAAAGGCCGCTCAGCAAGGAAGAAGCCACTGCTCCAACACCGCCATAAAAAAACTAGACTACGGTTTGCAACTGCACATGGAGACAAAGATCATACTTTTTGGAGAAATGTCCTCTGGTCTGATGAAACAAAAATAGAACTGTTTGCCAATAATGACCATTGTTATGTTTGGAAGAAAAAGGGGGTGAATTGCAAGCCGAAGAACACCATCCCAACCGTGAAGCACGGGGGTGGCAGCATCATGCTGTGGGGGTGGTTTGCTACAGGAGGGACTGGTGCACTTCTCAAAATAGATGGCATCATGAGGAAGGAAAATTATGTGGATATTGAAGCAACATCTCAAGACATCAGTCAGGAAGTTAAAGCTTGGTCGCAAATAGGTCTTCCAAATGGAGAATGACCCCAAGCATACTTCCAAAGTTGTGGCAAAATGGCTTAAGGACAACAAAGTCAAGGTATTGGAGTGGCCATCACAAAGCCCTGACCTCAATCCTATAGAAAATCTGTGGGCAGAACTGAAAAAGCGTGTGCGAGCAAGGAGGCCTAAAAACCTGACTCAGTTACACCAGCTCTGTCAGGAGGAATGGGCCAAAATTCACCCAATTTATTGTGGGAAGGATGTGGAAGGCTACCCAAACTTTTGACCCAAGTTAAAAAATGTAAAGGCAATGCTACCAAATACTCATTGAGTGTATGTAAACTTCTGACCCACTGGGAATGTGATGAAAGAAATAAAAGCGGAAAGAAATAATTCTCTCTAGTATTATTCTGACATTTCACATTCATAAAATAAAGTGGTGATCCTAACTGACCTAAGACAGGAATTGTGAAAAACTGAGTTTAAATGTATTTGGCTAAAGTGTATGTAAACTTCCGACTTCAACTGTACATCTAGCTACATGTTGAACTTCCATCCTCTCAGGCCAGGGGCACAATGTATGAATTTATCGTTCGATCAGAATCGCTGTTATAATCATTTGCCAGTATGGAGAATAAAATAAAACCACAAGTCCAAATCCTTATCTCCATCCATGGCTAATTTAGGAAAGGGCCAATTTTAGCTAGCTAGCTAGCCACCGGAGGACAACAACACAACAACGAGATGCAACAATTCAAGTTTTTTTTCTGTCAATAATGACGTTTGGCTTGTAATGTGATTGGTCTGAAGCTCAATCCAAACTGGCTTCCCTTGACACTTAATTTTTGGTGCCCCAGGACCATTCACAGCTGAGCTCACTCAGTTTAGCTCAACGCTGATTGGCTTTTTTTGGGGGGTCAATTTTTTGGGGAAGCCTGGCTTCCCTTGGCATCCATGAATACATGCCACTAGTCAGTCAGTCAGTCAACTTTGCTGTAATGCGTCCCTTTTGTTATATAAAACCAGTGGACCAACTGCACTGCCAACCTTCTTAGTAATACAAGTAGAGTTGCTTTGAAGGGAGTTCCCACTTACCCCTCTCTCCCTCCTGTGACTCTACATTGGAGAGATAAAAGAGAGAGAGAGAGAGAGACTAAGGAGGAGGGAAAGTAAGATGCTGTCTCCACTGACAGGAAGAGACTTCACAGAGAAGTGACTGACCGTGGTGAAATTGCTTAGGAAAGGATGTGAGGCATTTCCTCTCTCTCTCTCTCTCTCTCTCTCTCTCTCTCTCTCTCTCTCTCTCTCTCTCTCTCTCTCTCTCTCTCTCTCTCTCTCTCTCTCTCTCTCTCTCTCTCTCTCTCTCTCTCTAGTCTACTTTTTCTCATGCTTTCGGTGAACTAGCTCTCTCTCTCTCTCTCTTTCTCTCCTCTAGTCTACTTTTTCTCATGCTTTCGGTGAACTAGCTCTCTCTCTCTCTCTCTCTCTCTCTCTCTCTCTAATGAGCTGACCAATAGTGACTAATCAAAAGAAAACCATGGGACTCTCCCAAATAATTAGTAGGTGCGTAAAACCAGCAAGTACAGATATACAAAAATATATAGTAGGTCCCCACTCAAAAAGTAGTTGCAAAGAACTTCCTTTAGTTGTCCGTTTTTAAAACACTGCACAGGGGCATCATACCCAGACGTTTCGGCTAGAGCTTTCTTCAGTGTGTACATTGGAAATGTGGAACGGTGAGTAACCGGTAGTCCTAACTGTCCTCTTCTCTCCTGTGTCTGTCTCCAGCCATGCAGCAGGTTCTGGACACTCTGAGTGACAGCACCAGCTCTACCATGGCCAATGACCTGGACCTCATCTTCCTCAAGGGCATCATGGAGAGCCCTGTGGTGAGAATATATGTACCTACTGTATACCTACAGTATAGCTACTTGTCTATGGATCTGTTCCACTGTGTTGGGTTTGTCATTATAAGACTATAGCTTTCTTGTTGGGTTCTGGTTGTATTCATATGGCTATATTATTTGCTTTACATAGATAGAAATGCAATTCATGAATCATTTTTTAAATAAACTTATCAGTCTGTTCTTGTAAAAAATTGGATGCACTGGACTCAACTGTCCATATATGATTTTTTACAAGTAAGAAAAACATTTCGCCAAGAACAAAAGACAACTGTATTGTCATGGGTGTTTTGATTCAAGGACAGTATTAACTTTCTGCCGGTTGAGATACAAAGTAACTTCTCTGTACAACCTTATGAGGCACAAAGTTCACCAGAAGGTTCACCAAAATGTACAAAGAAGCCACTTTCTTGTGAGAGAAGAGATACCAAGACAATAACTTGCATTATCCACTGTTCTTTTTAATGACAACTAATAAGGGATAACTGTTCTTCTTTCAAAGAAGCAGGGGAGAGATGGAGGGAGGGAGTTTGAAGCTTTTGAGAGCAGCACCCCGCTGAGCTCTGGGTTCTGTCTTTTAGAATCCCAGATTTTAAACGTCCTTCTTTTCCCAAAAAGAAAAGTGCATAATTCCAAATTCAACACCCGTAGCCCTTTACACTGATAAGTGCCTAAATTGGAACGCAGTGGCTGTACAGTAACATGCTATACAGATCTGAATGGGTTTTGACTTACAGCCATTCTCCCTCCTGCTAGTTGGGCCTTTTGCAACTTTTTTGTTGTCTGACTGAGGGAAATTATGTAAATTATGACTACTCAATGTATTTTGCAAGATGAGATGTTGAGCATTATAGTAAATACCGTTAGACGTCATACAAACAAGCCAAATAACCGTGAGTCCAAATGTGTACATTTCCATATAATAAAACTCATGTAAAATACAGTCAACATTTATGATTACTGTTTGATGTACACTACCAGTCAAAAGTTTGGACACACCTACTCATTCAAGGGTTTTTATTTATTTTTTACTATTTTCTACATTGTAGAATAATAGTGAAGACATCAAAACTATGAAATAACACATATGGAATTCTACAGCTGCACCATCGAGAGCATCCTGACTGGTTGCATCACCGCCTGGTATGGCAACTGCTCGGCCTCCGACCGCAAGGCACTACAGAGGGTAGTGTGTACGGCCTAGTACATCACTGGGTCCAAGCTTCCTGCCATTCAGGACCTCTATACCAGGCGGTGTCAGAGGAAGGCCCTCAAAATTGTCAAAGACTCCAGCCACCCTAATCATAGACTGTTCTCTCTGCTACCGCACGTCAAGCGGTATCGGAGTGCCAAGTCTAGGTCCAAAAGACTTCTCAACAGCTTCTACCCCCAAGCCATAAGACTCCAGAACAGCTAATCATGGCTACCCAAACTATTTGCACTGCCCCCCCACCCCCACCCCATCTTTTTACGCTGCTGCTACTCTGTTAATTATTTATGCATAGTCACTTTAACTCTACCCACATGTACCTCAACTACCGCAACTAGCCGGTGCCCCCGCACATAGACTCTGCACCGGTACCCCCCTGTATATATAGCCTCCCTACTGTTATTTTATTTAACTTATGCTCTTTTTTCTCAACACTTTTTTGTTGTTGTTTTATTTTACTTTTTTTATTAACAAATAAATGCATTGTTGGTTAAGGGCTGTAAGTAAGCATTTCACTGTAATGTCTACCCCTGTTGTATTCGGCACATGTGGCCAATAAAATTTGATATATATTTGAAATATTTTATTTGAATCATGTAGTAACCAAAAAAGTGTTAAACAAATGAAAATATATTTAAAATTTGAGATTCTTCAAATAGCCACCCTTTGCCTTGATGACAGCTTTGGATACTCTTTTATTTAGATTTCAAGGCACACTTAACCAGCATGGCTACCACAGCATACGCCATCCCATCTGGTTTGGGCTGTCATCAAGGCAAAGGGTGGCTATTTGAAGAATCTCAAATATAAAACATATTTTGATTTGTTTAACACGTTTTTTGTAACTACATGATTCCATATGTGTTATTTCATAGTTTTGATGTCTTCACTATTATTCTACAATGTAGAAAATAGTAAAAATAAAGAAAAACCCTTGAATGAGTAGGTGTGTCCAAACTTTTAACTGGTACTGTATAGTTACAAGATGACACAGCGTTATACTCTGGGTTATCCTGAACAGAATGAGCCTATGTTTGTTTTATTATGAAGAAATGCAGACCACGCATTTGAATGCACTCATAACTCCATTCTATGCCACCAAAATTACGATCTGCTTCTCTGAATTGCCTAGTGAAAGTCTAACACTGTAAGATCGTATTTTATAATTTAGCTAGTCATGTTGGCAATGGAACAAGCTTCAAATTATTCCCACCTGACCCAGATTGCGATTTAAAATGGACCGTTTTTGGATTGCATAAACAACAACAGTTAATGTGTAAAGGCAGGGATGCAGGGCTGTGTTCCAAAGAAAACAACTACAAGTGTGCTTGCTATAGTTCTCAAAGTTCCTCAAAGGCACAGCTAGGAGAGCTCAAAAAACCACCTTACTTCCCCCAGTCCTCCCCCATGTGCTGCCCTTCTGGCAGCTTCATGGGCCTTGTACAGCTGGTGAGCAATCTGCCCTTAAATTACTCACCAGCTCCCAATCAGCCCCAATTAGTCCTGTCCGGGGATACCGTAGAGACCTGGCACGTCCAGCAGATGGAGCCACCTCCTCGTGATGTATACTCCATCTGTTACCAGGCCTTGACGAGTCTCCCCCTGGTGGCTGACATGCTGTACGCCACCCCCCGGCTTGTCTGAGCGCGTCCAGCAGGTGCTCCTTCCAACCTTGGCTGTGGATGATGATATCATCCAGATAGGCCACTGCATACTGCTTGTGGGGTCGAAGCACTCTTTTCATCAGTCGCTGGAATGTGGGCGGGGCTCCGTGGAGACCAAACGGGAGCACCCGGTACTGGTACAGACCGTCTGGTGTCGAGAACGCCGTCTTCTCCCGGGAGGAGGCTGCCAATGGTACCTGCCAATATCCTTTGGTCAGGTCAAGAGTGCTGATGTACCGGGCCTTTCCCAATCGGTTGATTAGCTCATCCACCCTCGGCATGGGGTAGGCATCGAATACGCTTATGTCGTTCACACCCCGGAAATCATTACAGAAGCGGAGGCTACCGTCCGGTTTGGGCACCAACACGATGGGGCTGCACCATGCACTGTGGGACTCTTCAATGACCCCCATCCTCAGCATAGCCTCCACTTCTTGTTTCACGGCCTTCCGTCGGGCCTCTTTCTTACCATTTCCCCGGGCCGGGTACGGATGTGGTGTTCAATGAGGGTCGTGCGGCCCGGCTACTCGGAGAACACCGCCGTGTTCCGATCGACAAGCTCCCGGAGCTCTTGCTTCTTGGCCGGGTCGTGGTCCTCACTGCTGGGGACCACCACTGGTACCATTGGCGTCCTGGGTCCCGACCATAACACGGCCAAGGCTGTCCTCTCATGCCACTTCTTCAACAGGTTCACGTGGTAAATCTGTTGAGGTTTCAGTCTCCCCAGTTGCCGTACGCGGTAGTTGACAGGTCCCAGTTTCTCGACCACCTCGTATGGTCCGTGCCATGTTGCCAAGAACTTACTTTCGGCCTTGGTGATCAACACCATCACCCTCTCCCACCGCGCGTTGGGCCTTCTCCATATGTTCCCTCACGACTGGCCACATGGCTGTCATCCGCTCCCGCATCGTCTCCACCTGCTCTACCATGCTGCGTAAGGGGGTCAGTTGGGCTTCCCACACCTCCTTGGCGATGTCCAGTAGGCCACGTGGCCTCCTCCCGTAGAGGAGTTCAAACGGGGAAAACCCAGTGGAGGATTGGGGTACTTCTCAGATTGAGAACATTAGGTGGGGTAGCAGCTGGTCCCAGTTCTTCCCGTCCTGCACGATCACCTTCCGCAGCATCTGTTTGAGCGTTTTGTTAATACTGAGGTCCGGATCTGCTTGATCTGCATGAGGGCACACAACTCTTTCATGAGGCGGGACATAACTCTGTACCTTGGTCTGTCAGGATCTCGTTCGGGATGACCACCCGGTTAAAGAGGTGGAACAGCTCCCGGGCGATTCCCTTGGATACCGCCGCCCGTAGGGGAATGGCCTCGGGATACCGGGTGGCATAGTCTACTATTACCAAGATGTACCTGTGTCCTCGTGCAGTCTTTACCGGGGTCCCACTATGTCCATGGCGATGCGTTCAAAGGGCACCCCGATGATCGGCAGGGGGACCAGAGGGTTTCGGAAGTGTGCTTTCGGGGCAGTGAGTTGACACTCCGGGCAGCTGTGACAGTAGTCTTCCACGGCCCTCCTCATCCCGGTCCAGTGGAACCGGGCGGCGACCCATTCCCGGGTCTTCTCCATTCCCAGGTGCGCCCCCAACAGGTGGGTGTGGGCCAGCTGAAGAACGGTTCCTACGTACCATCGGGGCAGCAACAATACCTCTCAAAGTTTCTCCTGTTGGCGCGACACCTGATACAAAAGGTTATTCTTAATTTGGAAATGGGGGTATCGCCAGTCACTCACCCTCGGAAGTAGCTGTCCATCCACCACTACCACTTGGGCTGTGGCAGCTTTCAAATTTGGATCCTCCCACTGGGCCGTCCTGAATGTTTCCCTCAGTTGGCCCCCAACTGGGGTCTCGACTGGCCCCTCGAAATTGAGAAGGGGGAGGCTGGGCTCCTCCTCCAGTGGTTCCCCAGGGGGTTCGGGTTCCGGCTCCCCCTCCGACTCCGGACCCGTAGAGTCAGGTTGGTTAACCGGTGGCGTCCTGGCCGCACAGGCGAGGGGTCGTCCCCGCTCTCTTCTTCGGCCGGCTCGTATCTTTTTTATCAACTCGTGGCCCCATAGGGCTGTGAACAGCGGACAATCCTGTCCCACTAGGATAGGTACCGGAGTCTCCCCCTGGTGGCTGACCTGCTGTACGCCACAGCACATTTAGTTTAGTTTTCATTTTGGTACTGCACACACCATCATCTGGCAGCTCCCTTGTGGTGTCACGATGATGGTCCATATGGCGGGATACCGCTTTGTGTCACCGTGACCACAGGAAATGGACATCTCCCTACCCCGTTCGGTCTCCTGGTTCAGCAGGCTCGTGGTTACGAGCGTAACCATGCTTCCGGAGGCTAATAGTGCTTCCGTGTCGTGTCCGTCAACCTTCACCGGGACCATGGGTGCAGTTGATTCATGGTGCGCCCAACAGGAGGTGACATAGTTCACGGCGTGACCCACCTGGCCTCCGGTGCTAGCTGATGGCATCAACTCCTCTCGAGCAGGGCATATCCAGGCAATGTGCCCCTGGGCGCCACACTCAAAACACCTCCGTTGGTCTCCATCTACCTGAGGTCGTCGGTGGTGGGTCGGCC
Organism: Coregonus clupeaformis; assembly: GCF_020615455.1. Taxonomy (NCBI): domain Eukaryota; kingdom Metazoa; phylum Chordata; class Actinopteri; order Salmoniformes; family Salmonidae; genus Coregonus; species Coregonus clupeaformis. Next base: position 23,571,943 of record NC_059222.1, read on the forward strand.
CTTCCCCAGCCGTCTCTCCACGGGTTTGCGGTCCTTTGGCCCTGCCGACTGTCGGTTCGGGGTACACCGCAGTGTGGTTGTCCTTCCGTCCCCTCGCATAGGTCGCCGACTCGTCCCGGCTCCCCCTCAGTAGGGCCTGAGTGTTCTGTCTCCACTGCGTCCAGGAGGCCCTCCAAGGTCTGGGGCGCACATAGGCTCGCTGCCCTCTTCATGTCGTGGGGTAGCGCCCGTACGAAGCGATCCAGGACCATTTTGTCGAGGAGGGAGAGGGTGGATACGTCGGTTAGGAGCCATGCCCTGGTGACGCGCAGAAGGTCGTTAATCTGGGCTCGGGGGGATGCGTCAGGTACGAACCTCCAGTCGTGGAACCGTTGAGCCCGATGGGCCAGGCTGTACCTGTAGCGGCTGAGTATCTCCTGTTTGAGTCCGTCGTAGTTAGCCGCCTGTTCGTCGTTCAGGTCCCAATACGCCTAATGGGCATTCCCAGAGAGGAACGCGGCCAGCAGACTTGCCCACTTCGGCCTTGGCCATCCTTCCTGTAGCGCTGTCCGTTCAAACGTACAGAGGTATGTTTCAATGTCATCGTCTTCCGTTAGCTTGATTAAAAACTGGTTAGAATGGGTTTCAGGAGACGCTCCTCCTTGCAGCTTCCTGACTTCCTCCACGAGGCGGACGTTTTGTAGTCGTTGTTCCTCCAGCGTTCGTTCCTGAACCGCCTGTTGTGCTTGTTGGGCCCGGACGAACTGAGCTATCAACTCGTCCATGCTGATGCTGTGTAAACGTCAACCCTGATCTGACCACGTTATCAATGTGCCTGCATTCTCCACCACTTGTTGCAGATCAGGGGGTTGGGTCAAGACCTTTACACAGATCAGACACGGACATAGTATGATTAGCTCGGTTTCCAGGGTGTTTATCAATAAAATAATCAAAAGAAAAGGTTAGGTCTCCCCCATGAGATCCTCTCCAGGATACAATCTCCAACTACACGGAAGTTACCTTACTTCCCCCAGTCCTCCCCCATGTGCTGTCCTTCTGGCAGCTTCATGGGCCTTGTACAGCTGGTGAGCAATCCGCCCTTAATTACTCACCAGCTCCCAATCAGCCCCAATTAGTCCTGTCCGGGGAGCCCGTCGAGACCTGGCACGTCCAGCAGATGGAGCCACCTCCTCGTGATGTATACTCCATCTGTTACCAGGCCTCGACGAGTCTCCCCCTGGTGGCTGACCTGCTGTACGCCACAGCACATTTAGTTTAGTTTTCATTTTGGAATTAACAAATCAACCTTGACATTAACATTGTAATTATTAACATTACAACATAGTCGTGATTGTTGCGTCATCCAATCAAATGCAGATGAGGCCTAGGAACTGACAGATGCTCTGAGATTTTTTTATACCATATCCTGGGGGATACTCTGTTCTTTTCCTTGCGCTTAGAGAAAGAACAGACTCGCAGGCCCATTAGTGCTGTGTGGTCTTTCTCTCTCTCCGATACACAGCATTCAGACAGAGTTTTCTGGGAGCGAGAAGGAGATGAGAGCTCTTTGGGGAGCACTGCATCAAATGCCTCCAGTTGAAGAACGGAACAGAGCCTTCCTTCTCTCTCTCTCTCTCTCTCTCTCAAGACTGATTGATTTCTTGTCTGCTTGAGATTTATCTGTGCTTGTGTCTGTTTATCTCTGTGTGTGTGCCCATTGTGTCTATCTATGGGAAACCTCATAAAGGATTAATCCACATATGCAAGCTGTAAGAACACAGTGTACTGTAGTTTTCTATTGACCTCCAAGCAGGTCTATTGTATAATATTAATGGTAAAGAATACATTGAATATATTACATGGCTGCATCTGAAATGGCACCATATACCCTACATAGTGCACTACTTTTGACCAGGGCCCTATGTGGATTCAGCAAGATTCTCTACTATTAAGTCTAAACGATGGTGAGATATACAGTACCAGTCAAAAGTTTGGACACACCTACTCATTCAAGGGTTTTTCTTTATTTTTGCTATTTTCTACATTGTAGAATAATAGTGAAGACATCAAAACTATGAAATAACACATATGGAATCATTTAGTAACCAAAGAAGTGTTAAACAAATCAAAATATATTTTATATTTGAGATTCTTCAAATAGCCACCCTTTGCCTTGATGACAGCTTTGCACACTCTTGGCATTCTCTCAACCAGCTTCACCTGGAATGATTTTCCAACAGTCTTGAAGGAGTTCCCACATATGCTGAGCACTTGTTGGCTGCTTTTCCTCACTCTGCCGTCCGACTCATCCCAAACCATCTCAATTGGGTTGAGGTCGGGGGATTGTGGAGGCCAGGTCATCTGATGCAGTACTCCATCACTCTCCTTCTTGGTAAAATAGCCCTTACACATCCTGGAGGTGTGTTGGGTCATTGTCCTGTTGAAAAACAAATGAGAGTCCCACTAAGCCCAAACCAGATGGGATGGCGTATCACTGCAGAATGCTGTGGTAGCCATGCTGGTTAAGTGTGCCTTGAATTCTAAATAAATCACAGCCAGTGTCACCAGCAAAGCACCCCCACACCATAACACCTCGTCCTCCATGCTTTACGGTGGGAACTACACATGCGGAGATCATCCGTTCACCCACACTGCGTCTCACAAAGACACAGCGGTTGGAACAAACAATCTCCAATTTGGACTTCAGACGAAAGGACACATTTCCACCGGTCTAATGTCCATTGCTCGTGTTTCTTGGCCCAAGCAGGTCTCTTCTTCTTATTGGTGTCCTTTAGTAGTCGTTTCTTTGCAGCAATTCGACCTGTTGATGTTGAGATGTGTCTGTGACTTTAACTCTGTGAAGCATTTATTTGGGCTGCAATTTCTGAGGCTGGTAGCTCTAATGAACTTATCCTCTGCAGCAGAGGTATCCATTCCTGTGGCAGTCCTCATGAGAGCCAGTTTCATCATAGCGATTTATTGTTTTTGCGACTGCACTTGAAGAAACTTTCAAAGTTCTTGAAATGTTCCGTATTGACTGAGCTTCATGTCTTAAAGTAATGATGGACTGTCGTTTCTCTTTGCTTATTTGAGCTGTTATTGCCATAATATGGACTTGGTTTTTTACCAAATAGGGCTATCTTCTGTATACCCCCCCTACCTTGTCACAACACAACTGATTGACTCAAACGCATTATGTAACTTTTAAGAAGGCACACCTGTTAATTGAAATACATTCCAGGTGACTACCTCATGAAGCTGGTTGAGAGAATGCCAAGCATGTGTAAAGCTGTCATCAAGGCAAAGGGTGGCTATTTGAAGAATCTCAAATATAAAACATATTTTGATTTGTTTAACACGTTTTTGGTTACTACATGATTCCATATGTGTTATTTCATAGTTTTGATGTCTTCACTATTATTCTAAAATGTAAAAAATAAAGAAAAACCCTTGAATGAGTAGGTGTGTCCAAACTTTTGACTGGTAGTGTATATATGCTGTATGGATATCGACAGAAGCAGCTATGCCAAAAGCCATTCACAAAACTACAGTACATTATGATAAATTATTACCTTGGCAGCTACTGCTTGGCTCCTTATCTTGGAGTCATCAGAACTATTGAAGCAGTAGCTCATGAGATAACAAACGCGAACTTGCTCTTGCTCTCACTCACGTATTTAGGTGGCCTACACTCTTCAAATAAAGTGCTATCTACAACCTAAAAAGGTTATTCGGCTGTCCCCGTAGGATAACCATTTGAAGAACCCTTTTTGTTCCAGGTAGAACCCTTTTGGGTTCCATGTAGAGCCCTTTCTACACTTCTACCTGGAACCCTTTTTTCTAAGTGTATGTCTTTTAAACGAGACGACACAGACTCAGTATGCATACAGTTCTCTCTCTGTTTGTTTTGTCAATGCTCCCATAATATATTTTCAATTTGCCTGTGAAGTAGCTAACAAAGCCAGACAACAACAGCAAAGAGCAAAGGTAGCTATTATATGGGGCATAACCTGCCGTTGGCTGTGTTGTTCTGCTTTCCAAGGGCCACTCTCTGAAAGCTTTCTCCACCAGCCTTGCCACCACCCTTAAATAAACCCAGTCTTCCTGCACAGTCCTACACAGTGTGGCTATGTGTGTGTGTGTCTGTCTCTCTTTCTCTTTGTGTGTGTGTGTGAGAGTGTCTGTCTGTGTCTGTCTGTGTGTTTTCTTTCTGTCCATCCTGTTTAACAGCAGGGGTGCGCTCCCTTCCCTCACGTAAACAAACAGCCCATGGCTGCCAGATCAGAGATTAGACAACAGGCCCATGGGAGTATGTCTTTGTGGGATTGACTGTCTCTGTGAATCTACCCACAAAACAACATGGCTATTTGTATCTGTTTGGGAGTAATGTAGCAGGATAGTAGAATGGTAAATTGTATATAATCTATATTTATATTCTATGCAGCAGCAGATTGTAAAGGCTATGCATAGAGATCCTTATTTGAGTAGTCTTCTTAGTGTTCTCATTAATTTATCTGGTGCTAATTTGGATCAACACCGTAATTACACTGTATTTACCTATGTATCTGTTGGTTTATCTAATGGTTTAAGACAGTATAAATTGATATAAGGTTAAACCATTGAAGCACTATGCAGCGTTTCAAACGTCTAAATTAATTAAAGGGTTTGCTGTTAATGGGAGCCACAAATAAACATTTGGAGATTGATGGGCGGGAACACATTATCATTCAGTTCACTAGTTCCACATGGGCGGTGGGCCAGAGGCCAGTTGTGTGAAAAGGTGAGGGCATGTTCAGTAAAGAAGGCCCAGTGCTCTCGATACGAGAGACGAAGTGAAATATTCATAAAAAACTAAAATATTGATGCTCCACAGCACAGGGAGAAAACACACCGCGTATTTGACTGTTTTAGGGCAGATGTGTATCTTCTGACACGTTTGTTTGTTTCTGAATGGGAGTTGTACTGTGTGTTTATTTTGGGGTTTCCCGTCTTTTTACAGTACAGTGACTTTATTGCTAGACGATAACTGAGTGAATAGTGAATACTCTGTGACTATTTGCGCTTATAAGTATGGCCTAAGTACGTTGTGAGATTTGGCACTAATTGGCTCTGATTTGGTACTAATGGTCCTGTGTGGCACAGTTGGTAAGAGCATGGCGCTAGCAACGCCAGGGTTGTGGGTTTGAATACAAAAATGTATGCACTCACTGCACTGTAAGTCACTTTTGATAAAAGTGTCTGCTAAATAGTATAGGCTAAAATTACCAACAAAGATTGCTAGTTATTAACAATAACGTTTTTTACCTTCAGTTCCCATCTCCCTACTACCCTCAGGCCCATGAGAACCTGGAGGAGTCCAAGCTGGAGGCGGTGAGTGACAACAACTTGGAGCTGGTGCAGGACATCCTGAAGGAGCTCACTCCCCTCACACACAGGAACAAGGCTGCAGACGAACTGGCACGCATACTGAAGGAGCCACACTTCCAGGTCTAAACACTCAATGTTTTAGCTTTTATCAGGGCTGATCTAGGATAATGTCCCTCCTGTCCATGTAATCTTATTCATTATGATCTGAATGGCCAAACTGATCTTAGATCAGCACTCCTACTGTGAGACTTCTACACTGAGTTTTTTTTAACCCATTCTCAAATAACTTTACCTTATTGAGGGGAAACTGACCTAACTGATGTAGCTACCGTTGGATGGCATGCTACTATGTTTAATGTATCGAATGCAATCTTCTTAAGATCAGTTGTAAATCTTACTAAAACAATTCCATCCTACAGTATGTGTCATGCAATCATCAACATCATTATCCTCTGCCCCTATTGGTCCACAGTCTCTCCTGGAAACCCATGATACGGTGGCATCCAAGACCTTTGAGACTCCTCCTCCAAGCCCCTGTTCCTTCATGGACGCTGCCTTCAACAACCAGCCTGTAGCCCCAGACGCAGTCAGGATGGTGGGCATCCGCAAGGTGTCTGGAGAGCACCTGGTAAGACTCAGTGAGGGGCAAGAAATGCTGGACACCCTAACAGCCATTTTGAAATGGCTTACTTTACAGTGGCTTACAGTGCAACTGTTTGTTGAGTTTGTGAGTGTGGTTCTTTATGAAACTGAAAAACAAAATGGCGGTCCTTGTTTAACCTTTGGTAGTCCTTCCACTCATGGTCATGGATGTTTTACTCTTCTTTGACTCAGCTCAGGTAGTTAAAAACCAATGGAAACTGCAATGTAAAATACACTGCTACATCTTTGTCTTTGTAGGGTGTGACGTTTCGGGTGGAGAGCGGAGAGCTGGTGATCGCCCGCATCCTCCACGGTGGGATGATCGACCAGCAGGGCCTCCTCCACGTGGGTGACATTATCAAGGAGGTGAACGCGAAAGAGGTGGGCAATGACCCCAAGGTGCTCCAGCAGATGCTGAAAGAGGCCAGCGGCAGCGTGGTGCTCAAGATCCTCCCCAGCTACCAGGAGCCTCACACCCCACGCCAGGTGAGTTGACCTCTGACCCTTGATTCCTCGGTGACCCCATACAGTGAACCATATGACCTGCCATCCAGGACCTCTATACCAGTCGGTGTCAGAGGAAGGCCCTGAACACTGTTCTCTCTGCTACCACATGGCAAGCGGTACTGCTGCACCAAGTCTGGAACCAACAGGACCCTGAACAGCTTCCAACCCCAAACCATACGACTGCTGAATTGTTAGTTAAATAGTTTTAAAACAGGTTTTTAGAAAAATAATATATACAGTGGGGGAAAAAAGTATTTAGTCAGCCACCAATTGTGCATGTTCTCCCACTTAAAAAGATGAGAGAGGCCTGTAATTTTCATCATAGGTACACGTCAACTATGACAGAGAAATTGAGAATTTCTTTCTCCAGAAAATCACATTGTAGGATTTTTAATGAATTTATTTGCAAATTATGGTGGAAAATAAGTATTTGGTCAACTACAAACAAGCAAGATTTCTGGCTCTCACAGACCTGTAACTTCTTCTTTAAGAGGCTCCTCTGTCCTCCACTCGTTACCTGTATTAATGGCACCTGTTTGAACTTGTTATCAGTATAAAAGACACCTGTCCACAACCTCAAACAGTCACACTCCAAACTCCACTATGGCCAAGACCAAAGAGCTGTCAAAGGACACCAGAAACAAAATTGTAGACCTGCACCAGGCTGGGAAGACTGAATCTGCAATAGGTAAGCAGCTTGGTTTGAAGAAATCAACTGTGGGAGCAATTATTAGGAAATGGAAGACATACAAGACCACTGATAATCTCCCTCGATCTGGGGCTCCACGCAAGATCTCACCCTGTGGGGTCAAAATGATCACAAGAACGGTGAACAAAAATCCCAGAACCACACGGGGGGACCTAGTGAATAACCTGCAGAGAGCTGGGACCAAAGTAACAAAGCCTACCATCAGTAACACACTACGCCACCAGGGACTCAAATCCTGAAGTTTGCTAGAGTGCATTTGGATGATCCAGAAGAGGATTGGGAGAATGTCATATGGTCAGATGAAACCCAAATAGAACTTTTTGGTAAAAACTCAACTCGTCGCGTCCCCCTGCTTAAGCCAGTACATGTCCAGGCCCGTCTGAAGTTTGCTAGAGTGCATTTGGATGATCCAGAAGAGGATTGGGAGAATGTCATATGGTCAGATGAAACCCAAATAGAACTTTTTGGTAAAAACTCAACTCGTCGTGTTTGGAGGACATAGAATGCTGAGTAGCATCCAAAGAACACCATACCTACTGTGAAGCATGGGGGTGGAAACATCATGCTTTGGGGCTGTTTTTCTGCAAAGGGACCAGGACGACTGATCCGTGTAAAGGAAAGAATGAATGGGGCCATGTATCGTGAGATTTTGAGTGAAAACCTCCTTCCATCAGCAAGGGCATTGAAGATGAAACGTGACTGGGTCTTTCAGCATGACAATGATCCCAAACACACTGCCCGGGCAACAAAGGAGTGGCTTCGTAAGAAGCATTTCAAGGTCCTGGAGTGGCCTAGCCAGTCTCCAGATCTCAACCCCATAGAAAATCTTTGGAGGGAGTTGAAAGTCCGTGTTGCCCAGCGACAGCCCCAAAACATCACTGCTCTAGAGGAGATCTGCATGGAGGAATGGGCCAAAATACCAGCAACAGTGTGTGAAAACCTTGTGAAGACTTACAGAAAACGTTTGACCTGTGTCATTGCCAACAAAGGGTATATAACAAAGTATTGAGAAACTTTTGTTATTGACCAAATACTTATTTTCCACCATAATTTGCAAATAAATTCATAAAAAATCCTACAATGTGATTTTCTGGATTTTTTTTTCTCATTTTGTCTGTCATAGTTGACGTGTACCTATGATGAAAATTACAGGCCTCTCTCATCTTTTTAAGTGGGAGAACTTGCACAATTGGTGGCTGACTAAATACTTTTTTCCCCCACTGTATATACCTTATTTACGTAAGTATTCAGGCCCTTTGCTATGAGACTCGAAATTGAGCTCAGGTGCATCCTGTTTCCATTGATCATCCTTGAGATTTATACAACTTGATTTGAGTGGTAAATTCAATTGATTGGACATGATTTGGAAAGTTACACACCTGTCTATATAAGGTCCCACAGTTGACAGTGTATGTCAGAGCAAAAACCAAGCCATGAGGTCAAAGGAATTATCCGTAGAGTTTGGAGACAGGATTGTGTCGAGGCACAGATCTGGGGAAGGGTAGCAAAAAATGTCTGCAGCATTGAAGGTCCCCAAGAACACAGTGGCCTCCATCATTCTTAAATGGAAGAAGTTTGGAACTACCAAAACTCTTCCTAGAGCTGGCCGCCCAGCCAAACTGAACAATCGGGGGAGAAGGGTCTTGGTCAGAGAGGTGACCAAAACCCGATGGTCACTCTGACAGAGCTCCAGAGTTCCTCTGTGGAGATGGAAGAACCTTCCAGAAGGTAAACCGTCTCTGCAGCACTTCACCAATCAGGCATTTATGGTAGAGTGGCCAGACGGAAGCCACTCCTCAGTAAAAGGCACATGACAGCCCGCTTGGCGTTTGCCAAAAGGCACCTAAAGGACTCTCAGACCATGAGAAACAAGATTCATTGGTCTGATAAAACCAAGATTGAACTCTTTGGCCTGAATGCCAAGCGTCACGTCTGGAGGAAACCTGGAACTATCCCTACGGTGAAGCATGGTGGTGGCAGCATCATGCTGTGGGAATGTGTTTCAGTGGCAGGGACTGGGAGACTAGTCAGGATCGAGGGAAAGATGAACGGAGGAAAGTACAGAGAGATCCTTGATGAAAACCTGCTCCAGAGCGCTCAGGACCACAGACTGGGGCGAAGGTTCACCTTCCAACAGGACAACGACCCTAAGCACACAGCCAAGACAACGCAGGAGTGGCTTCGGGACAAGTCTCTGAATGTCCTTGAGTGGCCCAGCCTGAGCCCGGACTTGAACCCGATCAAACATCTCTGGAGAGACCTGAAAATAGCTGTGCAGCAACGCTCCCCATCCAACCTGACAGAGCTTGAGAGGATCTGCTGAGAAGAATGGGAAAAAAAACCCAAATACAGTTGTGCCAAGCTTGTAGCGTCATACCCAAGAAGACTAGAGGCTGTAATTGCTGCCAAAGGTGCTTCAACAGAGTACTGAGTAAAGGGTCTGAATACTTACAGTACCAGTTAAAAGTTTGGACACACCTACTCATTCAAAGGTTTTTCTTTATTTTTACTATTTTCTACATTGTAGAATAATAGTGAAGACATCAAAACTATGAAATAACACATATGGAATCATGTAGTAACCAAAAAGGTGTTCAAAATATATTTTAGATTATTCAAAGTAGCCACCCTTTGCCTTGATGACAGCTTTGCACACTCTTGGCATTCTCTCATCCAGCTTCACCTGTAATGCTTTTCCAACAGTCTTGAAGGAGTTCCCACATATGCTGAGCACTTGTTGGCTGCTTTTCCTTCGCTCTGCGGTCCAAATCAACCCAAACCATCTCAACTGGGTTGAGGTCGGGTGATTGTGGAGGCCATGTCATCTGATGCAGCATTCCATCACTGTCCTTCTTGGTCAAATAGCCCTTACACAGCCTGGAGGTGTGTTGGGTCATTGTCCTGTTGAAATACAAATTATTGTCCCACTAAGCGCAATTCAGATGGGATGCCGTATCGCTGCAGAATGCTGTGGTAGCCATGCTGGTTAAGTGTCCCTTGAATTCTAAATAAATCACAGACAGTGTCACCAGCAAAGCACCCCCACACCATCACACCTCCTGCTCTATGCTTCACGATGGGAGCCACACATGCGGAGATCATCCGTTCACCTACTCTGGGTTGGAACCAAAAATCTCAAATTTAGACTCATCAGACCAAAGGACAGTTTTCCACCGGTCTAATGTCCATTGTTCGTGTTTCTTGGGCCAAGCAAGTCTGTTCTTCTTATTGGTGTCCTTTAGTAGTGGTTTCTTTGCAGAAATTTGACCATGAAGGCCTGATTCACGCAGTCTCCTCTGAAAAGTTGATGTTGAGATGTGTCTGTTACTTGATCTCTGGGTCTTCCTTTCCTGTGGCGGTCATCATGAGAGCCAGTTTCATCATAGCGCTTGATTGTTTTTGCGACTGCACTTGAAGAAACTTTCAAAGTTCTTGACATTTTCTGGATTGACTGACCTTCATGTCTTAAAGTAGTGATGGACTGGTCGTTTCTCTTTGATTATTTGAGCTGTTCTTGCCATAATATGGACTTGGTATTTTACCAAATAGGGCTATCTTCTGTGAACCACCCCTACCTTGTCACAACACAACTGATTGACTCAAACGCATTAAGAAGGAAATAAATTCCACAAATTAACTTTTAAGAAGGCACACCTGTTAATTGAAATGCATTCCAGGTGACTACCTCACGATGCTGGTTGAGAGAATGCCAAGAGTGTGCAAAGCTGTCATCAAGGCAAAGGGTGGCTACTTTGAAGAATCTCAAATATAAAATATATATTGATTTGTTTAACACTTTTTTGGTTTCTACATGATTTCATATGTGTTATTTCATAGTTTTGATGTCTTCACTATTATTCTACGATGTAGAAAATAGTAAAAATAAAGAAAAACCATTGAATGAGTAGGTGTGTCCAAACCTTTGACTGGTACTATATAAAAATGTAATATTTCTGTTTTTTTAAATACATTTGTGACCGACCGCCTTGATTCGGTCTTATGTAGCAAAATGTGAAATTGTTTTTTTTACATTGGATAAAAGCATATACACAGAGCTACAAAATTGTATATCATACACTGCATCTAAGGGAACAATGGGAAAGTAATTGTGCTTTGAATTTTGATACATTTGTAATCTCACTTTTGATAAAATGGCCTGTGAATGTTTTGGTACCTAGTGAAGAGCTCTTCTTTGTCTACACCCGTTCAGCATAGTTCACACCCTCTTGCTTTAGCCCCACCCATCTCGTTTTGCTCTCGGAGCGTTCATTGCACACACTTGACGCTTTGGCCGATGAGTAGGATTGATCCGAGCGTTCTGACCTCACAACGGCAGTCAAGCACCCAAGCTAACTTGCTAACATTGGCTAGCTTGCTATTTACTTTCAGATACAAAGTTGGGATTATGGTTCAATGTTTACCTCTGGATAACATGAAAACCGCCTAACCAGCTCTGCTGGCAACAATTTAATTATGCTTTTTTGCCGAAGTTTACTGACAACGGCCATATTCAACGGGTGTTGTGCATTCGTAAATTCATCAGTTTTTCTGCGCTCTTGCATATTCAGACTGAATTTACGAATGCACCTGAAATGGTTACTTGCGTAGTCAAATCAAATTTTATTTGCCACATACGCCGAATACAACAGTGAAATGCTTACTTACAAGCCCTTAACCAACAATGCAGTTTTAATAAAAATAAAAAAAAGTTAAGAAGCCTTTTGGAGCTAGACTTGGCGCTCCGGTATCGCTTGCTATGCGATAGCAGAGAGAACAGTCTATGACTAGGGTGGCTGGAGTCTTTGACAATTCTTAGGGCCTTCCTCTGACACCGCCTGGTATAGAGGTCCTGGATGGCAGGAAGCTTGGCCCCAGTGATGTACTGGGCCGTACGCAGTACTCTCTGTAGTGCCTTGCGGTCGGAGGCCTAGCAGTTGCCATACCAGGCGGTGATGCAACCAGTCAGGATGCTCTCGATGGTGCAGCTGTAGAACTTATTGAGGATCTGAGGACCCATGCCAAATCTTTTCAGTCTCCTGAGGGGGAATAGGCTTTGTCGTGCCCTCTTCACGACTGTCCTGGTGTGTTTGGATCATGATAGTTTGTTGGTGATGTGGACATCAAGGAACATGTTCCACTACAGCCCCGTCGATGAAAATGAAAAGTGCTCATTCCTCTTTTTTTCCCTGTAGTCCACAATCATCTCCTTTGTCTTGATCACGTTGAGGGAGAGGTTGTTATCCTGGCACCACACGGCCAGGTCTCCGACCTCCTCCCTATAGGCTGTCTCATCGTTGTCGGTGATCAGGCCTACCACTGTTGTGTCATCTGCAAAATTAACGATGGTGTTGGAGTCGTGCCTGGCCATGCAGTCATGGGTGAACAGGGAGTACAGGAGGGGACTGAGAACGCACCCCTGAGGGGCCCCTGTGTTGAGGATCAGCGTGGCAGATGTGTTGTTACCTACCCTTACCGTCAGGAAGTACAGGATCCAGTTGCAGAGGGAGGTGTTTAGTCCCAGGGTCCTTAGCTTAGTGATGAGCTTTGAGGGCACTATAGTGTTGAATGCTGAGCTGTAGTCAATGAATAGCATTCTTACGCACTGTAGATGTTCCTCTTGTCCAAGTGGGAAAGGGCAGTGTGGAGTGCAATAGAGTTTGCATTATCTGTGGATCTGTTGGGGCGGTATGCAAATTGGAGTGGGTCTAGGGTTTCTGGGATAATGGTGTTGATGTGAGCCATGACCAGCCTTTCAAAGCACTTCATGCCTACAGACGTGAGTGCTACGGGTTGGTAGTCATTTTGGCAGGTTATCTTAGTGTTCTTGGGCACAGGGACTATGGTGGTCTGCTTGAAACATGTTGGTATTACAGACTCAGTCAGGGACATGTTGAAAATGTCAGTGAAGACACTTTCCAGTTGGTCAGCGCATGCTCGGAGTACACGTCTTGGTAATCCGTCTGGCCCTGCGGTCTTGTGAATGTTGACCTGCTTAATAGTCTTACTCACATCGGCTACAGAGAGCGTGATCACATAGTCATCCGGAACAGCTGGTGCTCTCTTGCATGCTTCAGTGTTGCTTGCCTCGAAGCGAGCATAGAAGTGATTTAGCATGTCTGGTGTGCTTGTGTCAGCTCGCGGCTGTGCTTCCCTTTGTAGTCTGTATTAGTTTTCAAGCCCTGCCACATCCGATGAGCGTCGGAGCCGGTGTAGTACGATTCAATCTTAGATTCAATTCAACCTTTAGCTCAGTGCAGATGTTGCCTGTAATCCATGGCTTCTGGTTGGGGTATGTACGTACGGTCACTGTGGGGACGACGTCATCGATGCACTTATTGATGAAGCCAGTGGCTGATGTGGTGTACTCCTCAATGCTATCGGAAGAATTCCGGAACATATTCCAGTCTGTGCTAGCAAAACAGTCCTGTAGCTTAGCATCTGCATCATCTGACCACTTCCTTATTAACTGAGTCACTGGTGCTTCCTGCTTTAGTTTTTGCTTATAAGCAGGAATCAGGAGGATAGAGTTACAGTCAGATTTGCCAAATGGAGGGCAAGGGAGAGCTATGTATGCGTCTCTGTGTGTGGAGTAAAGGTGGTCTAGAGTTTTTTGCCTCTGGTTGCACATTTAACATGCTGGTAGAAATTAGGTAGAACGGATTTAAGAGTCCCTGCATTAAAGTCCCTGGCCGCTAGGAGAGCTGCCTCTGGATGAGCATTTTCCTGTTTGCTTATGGCCTTATACAGCTCATTGAGTGCAATCTTAGTGCCAGCATTGGTTTGTGGTGGTAAATAGACAGCTACGAAAAATATAGATGAAAATATAGATGGTAAATAGTGTGGTCTACAGCTTATCATGAGATACTCTACCTCAGGCGAGTAAAACCTTGAGACTTCCTTAGTATTAGATTTTATGCACCAGCTGTTGTTTACAAATATACACAGACCGCCACCCATTGTCTTACCGGAGTCAGCCGTTCTATCCTGCCGATGTAGCATATGTCCTGCCAGCTGTATGTTATTCATGTCGTCGTTCAGCCACATCTCAGTGAAACATAAGATATTACAGTTTTGAATGTCCCGTTGGTAGGATAACCTTAATCTTAGGTTGTCCAATTTATTTTCAAATGATTGAACATTGGCTAATAGGATTGATGGAAGAGGCAGTTTACTCGCTCGCCGTCGGATCCTTACAAGGCACCCCGACCTACGTCCACCATATCTCTGTCTGTTTCTCATGCCAATGAAGGGGATTTGGGCCTACCAACCAGGTTCAATGTTAGCTAGCTAACATTAGGCTCTAACTAACAAAGCAAATGGCTCTGAGATACGAATAATAACATCATACACGTAACGTTAGCTAGCTAGCGAGCCAGCCAGCTAATGCTAGCTAGCTAGCTAACAGTACACTTTAACTTGAAATGAAACCACTTTCTGTCAAAATGAAACGTGTAATATCTGAAAATGTAGCTAGCTAGACTATCTTAACCGTATACATCATGCATGATGGACGCGTCTCCCTGTCACGGATGCCATGGTTGTCCTTCATTTGAAGATGTAATCCGGAGACAGGTGTTTTCTCCATCTCTTTAAAGCTATCATACTCTAATTCCACTGATTTCAAAACACGATCCTCCAGAAAGTGGAGAGCAACAATTACGCAGCTCCACTACACAATATATATATTTTTAAAGCCGTGTTAGACAGGATTACCTACACATACTGACCAGCTCAAATAGACAGAAGCCTTCTATATGGCAGACCAATCCGAGCTCCTCTCTCGGCATGTCCAGCCCACTCATTATCTCAGCCAATCATGGCTAGTGGGAAGGTTGCTGTCTTTTTCTGTGGCTTAACCAACTAGGCTTGTAATTTAACCTTTTTATTCGTATTTACAGATGGCATACACATTTGTTATTAAGGCACATGAAAGTACACATGTTCCAGAACACATTTCTGCCAAAAAGGTCATTTTTATTTTTATTTAAAGTTTACGTTCAAATGGCTCTCCGGTGAGGTAGTGACCCGTGACATACGCCTAGTCTCCTGAAACGAGTCACATTTGCAAAAATGTATAAAAACGTGTTTTTGCTTTGTAATTATGGGGTATTGTGTGTTGATTGATGAGGGGAAAAAACTATTTAATCAATTTTAGAATAAGGCTCTAACGTAACAAAATGTGGAAAAAGTCAAGGGGTCTGAATACCTTCCGAATGCACTGTATCTGCACTGACCCTTTTTGCCCTAACTTTTTTGACTCATCACATACGCTGCTGCTACTGTTTTTTATCTGTCACTTTATTCCTAGTTATATGTACATATCTACCTCAATTACCTCGTACCCCTGCACATTGACCTTATACTTGTTCATATTAATTATATTTAGACTAGATTAGGAGGGGGATTTCCTCTTCCCAGACAGGTGATAGACAATAGAACTCACATGGCTGAACTTGCTTTATGCATGTTTGCATCATGCAGGCCTATGCAACTGTAGGCCTTATAAAACATTAACTTACATCTATCATCACTATTATGTTGATTGATTAATTCCAGTGAATCATTTTGGATTGAAAACGTATAGGCAGCCTAGCCAGCCCAATTTTGAATATAAACCAAATTTGATCACATTCACATTTTCTCCTGACACACAAATGGACTATAAATACATTACGTTACCAATTAGTTACCCTGACCAAATGGACAGTGCACATACAGTGAGGGAAAAAAGTATTTGATCCCCTGCTGATTTTGTACGTTTGCCCACTGACAAAGAAATTATCAGTCTATAATTTTAATGGTAGGTTTATTTGAACAGTGAGAGACAGAATAACAACAAAAAAATTCCTGATAAACGCATGTCAAAAATGTTATAAATTGATTTGCATTTTAATGAGGGAAATAAGTATTTGACCCCCTCTCAATCAGAAAGATTTCTGGTTCCCAGGTGTCTTTTATACAGGTAACGAGCTGAGATTAGGAGCACACTGTTAAAGGGAATGCTCCTAATCTCAGCTTGTTACCTGTTTAAAAGACACTTGTCCACAGAAACAATCAATCAATCAGATTCCAAACTCTCCACCATGGCCAAGACCAAAGAGCTCTCCAAGGATGTCAGGGACAAGATTGTAAACCTACACAAGGCTGGAATGGGCTACAAGACCATCGCCAAGCAGCTTGGTGAGAAGGTGACAACAGTTGGTGCGATTATTCGCAAATGGAAAAAACACAAAATACCTGTCAATCTCCCTCGGCCTGGGGCTCCATGCAAGATCTCACCTCGTGGAGTTCCAATGATCATGAGAACGGTGAGGAATCAGCCCAGAACTACACGGGAGGATATTGTCAATGATCTCAAGGCAGCTGGGACCATAGTCACCAAGAAAACAATTGGTAACACACTACGCCGTGAAGGACTGAAATCCTGCAGCGCCCGCAAGGTCCCCCTGCTCAAGAAAGCACATATAAAGGCCCGTCTGAAGTTTGCCAATGAACATCTGAATGATTCAGAGGAGAACTGGGTGAAAGTGTTATGGTCAGATGAGACCAAAATGGAGCTCTTTGGCATCAACTCAACTCGCCGTGTTTGGAGGAGGAGGAATGCTGCCTATGACCTCAAGAACACCATCCCCACCGTCAAATATGGAGGTGGAAACATTATGCTTTTGGGGTGTTTTTCTGCTATGGGGACAGGACAACTTCACCGCATCAAAGGGACGATGGACGGGGCCATGTCCCGTCAAATCTTGGGTGAGAACCTCCTTCCCTCAGCCAGGGCATTGAAAATGGGTCGTGGATGGGTATTCCAGCATGACAATGACTCAAAACACACGGCCAAGGCAACAAAGGAGTGGCTCAAGAAGAAGCACATTAAGGTCCTGGAGTGGCCTAGCCAGTCTCCAGACCTTAATCCCATAGAAAATCTGTTGAGGGAGCTGAGGGTTTGAGTTGCCAAACGTCAGCCTCGAAACCTTAATGACTTGGAGAAGATCTGCAAAGAGGAGTGGGACAAAATCCCTCCTGAGATGTGTGCAAACCTGGTGGCCAACTACAAGAAACGTCTGACCTCTGTGATTGCCAACAAGGGTTTTGCCACCAAATACTAAGTCATGTTTTGCAGAGGGGTCAAATACTTATTTCCCTCATTAAAATGCAAATCAATTTATAACATTTTTTACATGCGATTTTCTGGATGTTTTTGTTGTTATTCTGTCTCTCACTGTTCAAATAAACCTACCATTAAAATTATAGACTGATCATTTCTTTGTCAGTGGGCAAACGTACAAAATCAGCAGGGGATCAAATACTTTTTTCCCTCACTGTAGGCTGTATGCAGCTGCTCTTATTAGTAGCCTACAGTTGATCAGACTGAAACATACAGCATGTAAGATCTCTAATGTTTCGGTGTAGCCTAGGCTGCTGCAACATTTATGTAATGAGTTTTTGCTTGTGTCTGTCTGGAGTGATTATGTGTTATCATCTTTGCTAAATAAATACCGGAGGAAAGTGGAAAGTCTACTTGAGCGCGCACTAACAAAAGCGCTGCGTCAACCTCTCTTTTTAATCTAACTTTTAATGGATGATGCGATGGAAGCTATCAAATTATCCTGAATTGATTTCGACATCCCAGAAAAGACAGTAGAAAGTTGTAGTTGCTCTTGTTAGCTGAACAAACCCTCTCGTCATGTCCTCTAAAGCTTATTCTTGCATGCCCAAAAACGCAGTGGTGTTGATAAGCCGCTTGAGAACATCTCTGTTTCTTCTTACTTTCTCGTTGTGTTGCGCAGTTTGAATGCGCAGAACTTTGTCATGATCGATGTGGCTTTTTCCCAGAAGCTTGAATCTGATGTGGGCATTAAATGCTCCCTGCTTTTGTTTTGCCGTTTAGCTGAACGATCGATGTTCTTCAGGTCTTTGTACCCCCCTTTCGCCCAAGACTCAAGGCTTTCCAAAAACCAGGCAAGGCCAGCAGTACAGGCGGCTTGATGAAAGGCTCCCTGTTAACCAGCTATACTGTTGATACCAATTGGTGTTGAACGGCTTCACCTTTTCATCCTTCTTCATGAAACTGATCTCAGGCAGAGGTCGACCCTCGGTTTTAATTCGCACCTTTTTCATGTACCCCAGAAAATGAAAGGGATTCTTCAACGGTAGCGTTGGCGGCGGAAACTGCACACTGGAGCTGGTAACTAGCTAGCTAGCTACTGCTACTTGCTACTGAAGTTAGCAACGCACATTTAAATAAATTGCACTAACTGGACACAAAAATAAAGTTCTAAAACTAAGAAAACAATGTATAATCTACCTCCTCCGTCTCCTATAATTTGAAGAAACGAATCACTTTTCAATCTCTATCTAATAATGTCACAAACTCACTAAGCTTCTCAACACATAGAACCCACCCATAATGCTCTGTGGCACAACCCCAATACAACACACTAAGTTCATTCTCTGAACCTAATCCTATGATTGGATGGACAACATGTCAGTTCATACTGCAAAAGCTTTGATTGGTTGGAGGTCGTCCTCCGGAAGTGGTCATACTTATCATGTAGGTCTACGGAAGGGGACGAGGCCTATGAGCTTCCTAGGTTTTGTATTGAAGTCAATGCACCCAGAGGAGGACAGACTCTAGCTGTCCTCCGGCTACACCATGGTGCTACCCCAGAGAGTGCTGTTGAAGTTACTATAGACCTTCACTGCAAAACAGTGTGTTTCAATTATTTGGTGACATATTAATATATTTAGTATAGAGTTATCTAAAAAGGATAACTTTTTTAGTGTTTCACTATTTTAATTTTTATGAAATTTCACTGAGGAGGATGGTCCTCCCCTTCCTCCTCTGAGGAGCCTCCACTGGATGAATCACGCTTCACCATCTGGCAGTCCGACGGACAAATCTGGGTTTGGCGGATGCCAGGAGCACGCTACCTGCCCGAATGCATAGTGCCAACTGTAAAGTTTGGTGGAGGAATAATGGCCTGGGGCTGTTTTTCATGGTTCAGCTGAAGGGAAATCTTAATGCTACAGCATACAATGACATTCTAGACGATTCTGTGCTTCCACCTTTGTGGCAACAGTTTGAGGAAGGCCCTTTCCTGTTTCAGCATGACAATGCCCCCGTTCACAAAGCGAGGTCCACACAGAAATGGTTTGTTGAGATCGGTGTGGAAGAACTTGACTGGTCTGCACAGAGCCCTGACCTCAACCCCATCGAACACCTTTGGGATGAATTCGAATGCCAACTGTGAGCCAGGCCTAATCGCCCAACATCAGTGCCCAACCTCACTGATGCTCGTGGCTGAATGGAAGCAAGTCCCTGCAGCGTTGTTGTTTTTTATCGCACTGCTTTGCTTTATCTTGGCCAGGTCGCAGTTGTAAATGAGAACTTGTTCTCAACTGGTTTACCTGGTTAAATAAAGGTGAAATAAAATAAAAAATGTTTCAACATCTAGTGGAAAGCCTTCCCAGAAGAGTGGAAGCTGTTATAGCAGCAAAAGGGGGATCAACTCCAAATATATATTTGGAAAGCATAATCCTACTAATGGCTTTCTCTCATGAATAATGAATTAGCTACTGGAGTCACCGTGAAGATGAGAGAGCAAACAAAAAACGACCAGAAAAAAAACACAGTACATCTGTTCCAACTAGAAAGAAAATGTTTCAATCTGTAATTTCCACCCACAGACTCAGCATTTCAGTTGACAAAAAGAGTTATTCAAAATAGTGTATGGATCCCCTTAGTATGCACCCTAAACTAATACACCCAAAACACATTACTGGTTACTATTAGTCCTCTTGAACTTTATCCGCCCAGCCTTTGAATTCCTTGTTAGTATAGTGTCCTCAGCTCTGTGAGTATTTGCCCCTGGCGTCTAGCTAATGGACCCAGGGTCTCTGACGAGCCAACCCGGGCACAGATGTCAATTCAATGTCTATTCCACGTTGGTTCAATGTAATTTCATGAAATGACGTGGAAACAAGGTTGATTCAACCAGTGTGTGCCCAGTGGGAAAAAGTGTGCGAGATTGAGTGTACTCAGCGACAGCATGACCCAAATGAAATAAATGACAATAAAACATTTTTTGTCACATACACCGGATAGGTGCAGTGAAATGTTTTGTTTTACAGGGTCAGCCATAGTAGTACTGGTGCAAATTAGAGTTAAGTGCCTTGCTCAACGGCACATCGACAGATTTTTCACCTTGTCGGCTCGGGTATTTGAACCAGCGACCTTTCGGTTACTGGCCCAGAGAACAAGGAAAAGCTCACAGGACTGGACACCTGTCTCAAATAGCAGTTATTCATGGAATGCTAATGCCCCACAGCTCTGTACTGTCCATCCATTCCACTGACATTTTGAAAGAGTGCCTTTGAATCGGCCCCTCATGGCTAACTGGATAAGATCAGATCTGGGCTATACCTTTTGAAATAATCTTTGGCGTATTTCAAAAGGTTCGGACAAAAGATTTAGAGGTTACTGCCTTGAATTGCTTCCTGGCGACCGGCGAGGGTCCATTTTGAAGTATTTTGATCTCCGTAGGTGACTTCAAGCTATCCAAACCTAGAGCTGCTGCAAAATGGTTTCTCTGAAAGGGAGAGAGATGACAGATAAGATGCTATTGTCTGTTTGTGCAGACATTTCCCTTGCATCTCAAAACTGCTACATCATCACAACACATTGTCAACAATAACAAAAACAGTTTGTCAAAACACCATACCATTACATTACATAAGGAGCTACGTGCAGGTGGGTGCTACAGTACATTGATAGTGGATGATAAATACCTCTTAAGTGCTCAATTAATCCAGTCCATTAAAGAGATATTCAGCCCTGTATATTACACAGAATCAACATTAACTACCATCTCTCTGTACTGTGTGCTGGTGAATGCTGAGGTGACCGAGCTAAGTAGAAACATAATTTTACCCAGTGCCCTGTCTGTGACTCCAAGTGACAACATTGCCATCCACATTGCTAAAGTCACTGGGGTGATGGGAGGGCTAGAGTAGCTCAGGGGCTGAGGGGAGCATTTAATTAACACTTTAACTTGCTGACATGGGAAATCACTATGGAGCATAGGGAATGGTTGCCATGGCTACCTGTTTTGGCTCCCTCAGACGGGATACAGGGGTTGGGCTCGAGGGGTGGTGCTCTAGCTTTGTAATGTCTGGGAAAGTAAGAGGCGGATGAATGAGTTTCAAGTGAGCAAGGCTGTTTGATTGATATGGTCATGACCAGATACTGTAGCTATTCACCAGGAACCATTGAGACCACACACTGGTTGCCAATATTGTGTTAATCGTAGAATGGCATGTAAAGGAATACTGTACTAAAGTGTTTAACTTAGCATTTTTAAGTAGGCAGTGTATTGAGCACTAGATATGGTGTATTATGTTTAGATAGTGTTTACCTCTACTCAAGCTCTGACCTGTTCACTGAGCTCCCTCTCCATGTCCCTCAGGCGTATGTGAAGTGTCACTTTGACTACGATCCATCCCATGACAACTTAATTCCCTGTAAGGAGGCAGGCCTGGGCTTCTGCAGTGGAGACATCCTGCAGATCTTCAACCAGGAGGACCTCAACTGGTGGCAGGTCAATCACTTCTAATGGACAACCACTATTTCTTCTTTCACTTTATCATGTTTATCCTAAATAGTTTTAAATGTATTGTTGTTGCAATGTAATGATAGAACCACTTTATGTATTTATTTCCATCACAGGCATGTCACCTAGTTGGGGGCAGTGCAGGCCTCATCCCTAGCCAGCTACTGGAGGAGAAGAGGAAGGCTTTTGTCAAGAAAGATCTGGAGCTGGTTACTACAGGTACTGTATATTATATACTGCATGATTCCTATTTTACTGCATTATAACCCACACAAGTATTGGAGGACACAAAGGAGCTTGACATCTTCTACACACTAAAGATAACACTCTCAATTTATAAGTTACTCCTCTACATTTGTCATGGAGATAAGACAAGAAAAACTAAAATGGGATAAGATAAGATGATAATAGGTGACATGCCTGTGATTGTCTGAATGTGCAAAATATGATCCACCAAAAACACCAACATGAAACATGAGTACAGTAAATTGCGACAAAAGAAATACATTTGTTGTTCTGGGTGTTTTGTGTGTGCACTGTGCACGTATACGCATTAACTGCCTGCTTGTCCCCTCATCACCCTTCAAGACGGTTGTTTAATCAGTGAAGAGGGACTAGCAATAAGCAGCAGACTTAGAGAGACATGACTCACACAGATTCAATCTGTTCCTCATTAAGCTCATTCTAGACAGAGGGGCCAGGTCACATTCATACTGTAGTGTCCTCTTTCTGGCTGTAGCACGCTATACTGGTGGTGGGTGGTGAGTCACCCACTCAGCCTGCAGCCACATGCCCTTCACTTCAGTAGAGGGAAGTGGCAGTCAGGCGCTAAGACTGCCCTTGGACCTGTAGGAGACAAATATGGGACACTTGTGGGGGCTATTTACGCGGTATATGATATGATATGGTCATACAATCGTTGGCAAAAATATTGTCACCCTTGCACTTTTTTCAAATATTGCACAATTTAATTAGATTTCAAGCAGGTGATTCTCCTTTACTTTGGAATTGAAATCACCTTTGGTGAGATGCAGGTGCCTGCAATATAAAAATCACAAATTCAACCAGTTTGAATAGAGAAAAGGACTCATTCTCCTGTTTTGTGTCACTGTGTGTACCGCAATGAGCATGGAGAAAATAAAGAAAACCAGATATTTATCTGAGGAGGTCAGACACAAGATTGTAGCCAAGCATGGACAATCTCAAGGCTACAAGTCCATCTCCAGAGACCTTGATGTTCCAGTTTCCACCGTACATAATGTTATCAAGATGTTGAAGGCCCATTCCACTGTAGCCAACCTCCCTGGACGTGGCCGCAAGAGAAAACTTGATGGAAGATTGCAGCGAAGGATTGTTTGAATGGTGGAGAAAGCACCTCGGTCAACTGCCACACAGATTCAAGCTGACCCTCAGACACAAGGTACGGCAGTTTCAACTCGCACCATCTGTCGCCAACTCAATGAAAGGGGGTTATATGGTAGGAGACCCAGGAGGACCCCACTGCTGAGAGAAAGACATAAGAAAGCCTGACTGCAATTTGCCAAAACACACCTGAGAATGCCAAAATCCTTCTGGGAGAATGTCCTGTGGACAGATGAGACGAAATTAGAGCTTTTTGGTAAAGCACACCATCTCTATGTTTACAGAAAACTAAATAAAGCCTTCAAAGAAAATAACACCTTCCCTACAGTCAAACATTGAGGAGGTTCAGGGATGTTTTGGTGTTGCTTTGCTTACTCTGGCACTGGGTGCCTTGAACGTGTGCATGGCATCATGAAATCAGGAGAATACCAAGGCATTTTGGAGCTCAATATCGGACCCAGTGTCAGAAAGCTGGGTCTCCGTCGAAGGTCATGGGTCTTCCAGCAGGACAATGACCCCAAACACACTTCAAAAAGCACCAAGTAATGGTTCAAGACATAACGCTGGATTGTTCTGAAGTGGCCAGCAATGAGTCCAGATCTAAATCCCATTGAAAACTTGTTGAGAGATCTGAAAACAGCAGTTGGGAGAAGGCACGCTTAAAATCTGGGAGAACTGGAGCAGTTTGCAGAAAAGGAGTGGGCCAAACTGCCAGTACAGAGGTGCAGGAAGCTCATCAATGGCTATAGGAAGCGCTTGATTGCAGTTATTTTGATCAAAGGCTGTGCTACCAAATATTAAGTCTAGGGTGTCAATGGATATATTAAGTTCTGAAAAAAAAACAAAGGTTCTGTAGTATTAGCAGTGAAATAAAGAATTGTGGAGACCAAATACTTTGTTCAACTTCAACTTATTTTTATGGAAAATTGTGAGTTACTTGAAAAAAGTACAAGGGTGAAAATATTTTTTGCCACGACTGTATATAAAATGCCTATCCCAAGCTACTTATAGTTAACACATGTATTGATTGTATGAAGTCAATGTAGGAATCAAACACACAACAGTGGAGTTGCAAGCTTTGCTTCAAACAAATGTCCTTAAAGCCCACCTGCCAGCCATACTGAAGAGACGACTGGGCAGTGACAGAGATTCCCAGGTGTGCTGTTGTAGTCAAATTGAACTGCCATCCTTTCTGTAATGCAAAATGTGGGGGGGAAATATTTTTGGTTCACGTTTTTATGAATATCGCTAGCAACAACAGAATAGACTAATTTTAAATGACATACTTACAGTAGAAAAGAGGATAATAAAACTGCTGGTAAGCTTTCTTGACTTGGACATACATTTTTGCCAACACATAGCTAAACTTTGTTTAACCAGCTAAACAGCTACTCGGAGTGAAAATGTGTTTGGGGTTACCTTTCTAGCTAATAGGCTATGTTAGAGTTAACACTTCCTCTTCCAAATCTAATGTGGGGAGGTCAAAATAATGAAAAACCATCTACCAAATCTATTCATTTTAAAATGTTGATTACTTCTCCTTGTCATTATATGTCACCTAATGATAAGACAAGACGTGGGAAAATAAGTGTTTTTTGCTAACATATGATGGGGGTCCCTGGTCGCTGTTTGCCTAGGAGCGGGGTCAATGGGTAAGAAAAGGTTGAAGGCCCCTGCTGCAATGCATTGGCATACTGCCCTCTGGTGGTACAAGCTACATTTTTACATTTTTTGTCATTTAGCAGACGCTCTTATCCAGAGCGACTTACAGTTAGTGAGTGCATACATTTTCATACTCGCCCTTCCGTGGGAAACTAACCCACGACCCTGGCGTTGCAAGCTCCATGCTCTACCAACTGAGCTACAGGGGACTGATTTGCAGACTTTGATTTATGATACAGAACAGCAACACTGTAAAAGGCAACCAACCCTGACTGGCAGGTACTGTTCATTAAATTGATAAAGACTCAATTGAAGTGGGTTGAGAAGTACTGAAGGAAGGCAACATGTTGTGTGCTGTCTTTCTCAGGTCCTCTTTGTTCTGGAATGGGTGGGAAGAAAAAAAAAAAGATGATGTATCTGACAACCAGAAATGCAGGTACGTTTTTTTGTGCCAAAATGACCATTTGTAAATGTAACAATGTTTGAAACTGCTGCCAGTGTATTCTTTACATGTAAACTTTGTTAGTCAAAAGTGTCAACGGTTGTCAATGTAGTATACTACACTGTGTATGTGTAGCATGAATTATATTAGGTCAAGTAATACCGGTAGTAATACTGATTATGTGGATATCTGATATGAATATGTTGCCTGTTCAGAGTTTGATCGGCACGAGCTGAGGATCTACGAGGAGGTGGCCAAGGTTTCCCCGTTTCGCCGGAAGACGTTGGTTCTGATTGGAGCACAGGGAGTGGGCCGCCGGAGTCTAAAGAACAAACTGTTGGTGTCAGACCCCCTGCGCTACGGGACCACCATTCCCTGTGAGTAGTACTAGCATCTAACACTGACAGAGCCACTGACATTGACACTTTGATTTACTCTGGTGTTCTGTAATCTATGCCATATTAGAAAATATACAAAAAACATACAAACAATTTAGAAATACAAATACTGTATTCACATTTGTATGAGATACAAAGACTACATTTTTTTCTTCTGTGTGCGTTGCTCAGCACTGTGTTTGTCAGTTGCTATACCTTTATGTAGATAACCCAACAACCTGTCTCCAGTTACCTCGAGGAAACCCAAGGTGGATGAGAAGGATGGACAGATGTACTCGTTCATGACTCGCAGTGAGATGGATTTGGACATTAAGAACGGGCGCTTCCTGGAGCACGGCGAGTACGACGGGAACCTCTACGGCACCAAGATCAACTCCATCCACGAGGTGGTGGACGCTGGAAAGATCTGTATCCTGGATGTCAACCCACAGGTAGACTATAGCACCTGGGCATCTTTATTCATTCATCGGTATAATACTCCAGACATTTTCTCGGCATCAATGTCCAGGGAAGAGGTTGATCTTTACCTTTTTCTTTCTTTTTGAAAGGAGAACAGAATTCGGTTTTATTGAGATTGTTGGCTACATTACCTCTATGCCAAACTTTAGCACATAGATCAGTGAAGTAATATGATTACTATAGAATGTTCTTATTGTTTAACCAAAGCCAAGGTTTACATTACAGATGAAATGGAAGTAATGGAATCCTTTAATGCGACTAGTCATTTTCAAGTGGTCATAGCTAATTTGATTAGCTCGTTACATCATTAGCATCTATGAATAATCTATTATTACAGCTGCTTTTCAACTATTTAATTCCTTTCTGCAGGCACTTAAGGTTCTGCGGACGTCAGAGTTCCTTCCCTACGTGGTGTTTATTGAGGCTCCAGATTACGAGGTCCTCAAAGCCATGAATAAGTCTGCCAAAGAAGCCGGAGTGATGACCAAACAGTTAACGGTGAGTCCCAGACAGACTGGACAGTTGTATCATAGCTACATCATTGGTCCAGTTAGCAGAATATGTTGTTTGACACTCATTAAAATGTAGGACTGGTATGTTCAAAATGCATTAACCCTAGCAATTCATCATCTTTAATAAGCCCATTAACGCCAATTCATTTCTGACTGTGTACCACCAATCTCAGTGTGTACATCACCCCTTGTTACATTCTCGGTCATGCCATAGTATCAGTTTGACCTTTTAGACCCCAATGAATAGGATTGTATGTACAGTCCTAGATCAGCACTCCTACTCTGAGATGCTTTTTGAATGGGCACAATTATTTGTACGCAAATAAGTCATAGTAAGTTATAGTTGTCCAGGATGACCACTATCATCACCCTGTTGTTCCTCCCATGCAGGACTCTGAGCTGAAGAGGACAGTGGATGAGAGCGAGAAGATCCAGCGGGCCTACGGACATTACTTTGACCTGAATATCATCAACGACAGCCTGGAGGGGGCCTACTGCGGCCTGAAGACAGCACTGGAGAGACTGAGCTCAGAGCAGCAGTGGGTTCCTGTCAGCTGGGTCTTCTAAAGGCCAATCAGAGGTCAGAGCTAGAGTTTAGGAGGTCATAAGGAGGTCATAAGGAGGTCAGGATAGGGGTCAAAGGTCTGAGGAGTTGGTACAGGCCGCAGGTATAGAGTTTCCCTCCGCAGCGTGTGACGCTATACGATGTGCAAGTTACGTCAATTTTAGTTCCGTTTCCCTTGTTTTGTAGGCTAAGAATGAGCCTCAAATTTGCATCATCAAAGTCATGAAAACGTGGCCATTTAAGATATATATTAAATTGTATACGTGTTTCCGAGTGAATTATCTCTACAATATGCTGGTTTTCAACGTATTTGATGGCCAAGAAGAAGCATAAAGCCGAAAAGTGAAATCCGTTTCATTAGAACAAACACACGTGAATAACAAACTTTCGACAGCTTGCCAGTCTACAAACAAACTATTTTTTTTTCATACAAAATCCAGCGTAATCTAATATACAACACATCAAACAGCCTGTAAGTAACGGGTTCTTACCGTGAAAGTTAGCTACTGCGTGACTGCGTGGTCTACAATGGCAGCACACAGCCGAAACATGGAATAACCTGGATAGAAACGTGTTTTAAACGCTTATTTGATAGCGAGGGACACATTCAACCCGACATGTCGTACATTTTGTTCCTCGAGATTATGGATATGCATTTGTTGATGGGAAACGTTTTTGTTGTTGTTGGTGAAACCAAATAGTTTGTTGATGAAGGGCTCCAGGCTACGGTTCTTTCCACAACTTGGCATCAGTAAACAGTAAAAGTAAAAATGTTTAATATAAATGTTAATATAAATGCCTAGTTGTAGGACGAAGCTAGTAAGTCCTCGACTAGAGCCGTCATGCTATCAAAGCAGCAGGAGATGTAGTTCAAAGGAGAGTTTTTTAACTTTCTGCGATGTGTCTTACTTCTTGAGCGTCAAATATTTTGATAAAAGACATTGGGTATGACTAAATCAATACACAAATATGAATATGATGTTATATCATATATATCTTAAGTGTTTTAACAATGCATCGTTCCTACAACGGCCAAATATGTAACATGTGTTTCCCAAAACTCTACGCAGAGAGAACGTTTGCTAAGTGCGTCGTTGGAGCATGTGTCGATACTGATAGGATCGAAAGAAAGGCAGTGCTGCTCTCGGTTCAGCTTTCTCCATTCAAATTTGACCATAACATAAAAAAAAATTCACAATACTGATGACGGATCAGCTGCTAGAGAGATATTACCACATATGGCAGCAAATATTGAGGTGGCTTATTCTAACGCTTATCCAATAATAATGCACAAAATTTGGCACATTGCACATGTTGCTACACATCATGACAAATAGTGAGGCCAAAATTACAAACAGTAGCCTAGCCTACAATGAGCAAAATATAACTAAATTGATTGAACATAAAATGTATTTCAATATGATTGAAATACTGTATATAGGCCTATGTAGCCTATACTATTTATCTTTCAATGCAGTCATCTCAGTTTTCATTTGAAGCATTGTTTGTCCATTTTTGGTGTGTTTTCAACTGTTTTTCTCTAATTTTCATTATCAGTTTGTTTCATACAATACTACATACACCCGGGTAGAACTATTACAATATGAATCGCTGGGTACTCACCGTCCACCCGACCTCCCCGAATTCCCTGAGAAGACGAAACAATGGACTAGCTTCTTTGGCGATGCGCCGAGCTGCTTGGGAGTCCTACCGGAGAATAGGAAGTGAAGACACCAACAGAGAGGCAGACTAGGCGGAGTCTTAGTGAGATTAAGACGCCGTGCGACCCGTCCTCCATTACCGAGCATACTACTCGCCAATGTTCAATCATTAATTAACAAACTTGACGAACTCAGAGCGAGGATCTCCTTCCAGAGGCACATCAGATCCTGCAACATACTCTGTTTTTCTGAGACTTGGCTTTCCTCCGACATCCAAACGGATTATATACAACCAGCGGGTTTTACTGTTTTTCGAGCGGATAGGAAGCGGGCTCTCTCTGGCAAAAGCAAAGGTGTTGGGCTCTGCTTTATGACCAACAACACATGGTGCGATGGAGAAACGTACAGGAACTTGCAAGCTTCTGCTCCCCCGACTTGGAATACTTGGTCATCAAATGTGGCCCTTTTCACCTTCTGAGAGAGTTCACAGGGATTATCGCCATGGCTGTGTACATCCCGTCCCAAGCTGACACCAAAAAGGCACTCAAAGATCTTCATTGGACCCTGAACAAACTGGAGATCACATTCCCGGAGGCAGCGTTCATTGTTGCGGGGGACTTTAACAAAAGTAATTTGAGAACTGTGTTTCCAAATTATTATCAACACTGTCTAACTTGCGGAAATTCTACTCTTGACCACTACTACACACCTTTCGACACGGGTATAAGGCACTCTCCCGTCCTCCTTTCGGCAAATCCGACCATGACTCCATCTTGCTTCTCTCCACCTACAAACTCAAGAAGGAAGTTCCGGTGGTCAGGTCTGTACAGAGTTGGTCCGACCAATCAGAATTCATGCTCCAAGACTGTTTTGATCACATGGACTGGAATATGTTTCGGGTCGCCTCTGGAGATAAAATCAATGAATACGCCAACTCAGTCACCGGATTCATAAAAAAATGCATAGATGACGTGATACCGATAGTGTCTTTCAAAACGTTCCTGAATCAAAAACTATAGATTGATAGCAGCCTTGTAGGAAAACTGAAAGAGAGCAATACTGCTTATAAACAGGGCAAGGTTAACGGGGACAATAGTTTGGTTAAACAGTACAAAGAAGACCTACGCAGATCGACCAAGATGACAAAACACAAGTATAAGGACAAAGTGGATGAGCAGTTCAGCGGGTCGGACACAAGGCATATGTGGCAGGGGCTACTAACGATCACGGATTACAAAAAGAAAGACAGCCACATCGCGGTCCCCAACGCCACCCTATCAGAGGAGCTAAGCACCTTTTTCTCACGACTTGAGCACAATGATCCTGAGCTGCCCAGGAGAGCCCCCGATGACAACATGGGCTACACACTCACAATCTCCACTGAGGACGTATGGCAGATGGCATCCCTA
This sequence comes from Coregonus clupeaformis, assembly GCF_020615455.1. Lineage (NCBI taxonomy): Eukaryota > Metazoa > Chordata > Actinopteri > Salmoniformes > Salmonidae > Coregonus > Coregonus clupeaformis. The sequence continues at coordinate 23,602,226 of NC_059222.1, forward strand.
GCCTCAGAGCATGTGCTGACCAGCTGGCTGTTGTGTTCTCTGACATTTTCAATCTCTCCCTAGCTCAGGCCGCTATACCCACCTGCTTCAAGATGTCCATTATCATCCCTGTGCCCAAGATAGGAAAAGTAACTGAACTGAATGACTACCGACCAGCAGCACACACATCCTTCATCATGTAGTGCTTCGAGAGGCTAGTCAAAGACGATATCAACTCCCTCCCGACACACTCAACCCTCTCCAATTTGCCTACCGCCCTGACAGATCCACGGACAACGCATCGCCATTGCCATTACCCACCTGGACAAAAGTAATGCATATGTGAGGATGCTGTTCAACGACTACAGCTCGGCCTTCATTTTACATTTTAGTCATTTAGCAGACGCTCTTATCCAGAGTGACTTACAGTTAGTGAGTGCATAAATTTTTTATTTTTAATACTGGCCCCCCGTGGGAATCGAACCCACAACCCTGGCGTTGCAAACGCCATGCTCTACCAACTGAGCTACATCCCTGCCGGCCATTCCCTCCCCTACCCTGGGCCAATTGTGCGCCGCCCCATGGGTCTCCCGGTCGTGGCCGGCTACGACAGAGCCTGGATTCGAACCAGGATCTCTAGTGGCACAGCTAGCACTGCAATGCAGTGCCTTAGACCACTGTGCCACTCGGGAGGCGCAGTGGTCATTACCATAGTGGCGTATAAGGTCATTACAAAGCTCACGCCCCTTGGTCTGAACTCCCTATGCAATTGGGTCCTGGACTTCCTGACGGGCTACCCCCAGGTGGTGAAGGTAGGCAACATTATCTCCTCGACACTGATTCTCAACACGGGGGCCCCACAAGGGTGCGTCCTCAGTATTCCCTGTATACCCACGACTGCGTGGCCTCCCACAGTTCCAACTCCATCATCAAGTTCGCTGACTACATAACAGTAGTAGGCCTGATTACCAACAACGACGAGACAGCCTACAGGGAGGAGGTAGGCACTCTGACGGCGTGGTGCCTCTGTTCCCGAGGGCCCTCACAGTGCTACAGAAGCACCATCGAGAGCATACTGTCGGGCTGCATCCCAGCCTGGTACGGAAACTCCACCGCCATGGACCGGAAGGCGCTTCAGAGGGTGATACATGCAGCTGAACACACCATTGGGTGCACACTGCCTGCCCTATAGGACACCTAAAACACCAGGTGTCGCAGGAAGGCCAAGAAGATCATCAGGGACCCCAGCCACCCAAGCAATGCCCTGTTCATCCTGCTTCAATCATTGAGGTGCGGGCAGTACAGGAGCATCATGGCAAAAACTGGAAGACTGGCCAATAGTTTCTACCTTCAGACCATCAGGCTGCTGAATAGCCACCACTAGTCAGCTACCTGTTCCCCACTCCCCCCTGCTACTCCCCCATGGACATTTCCCCCCCGCTACTCCCCTTATGGACATTTTCCCCCCATCCCACCAACTGACTTTTATTTTTTTATTAAATTGGTCCCCACACCCCCTATGGTCATTCCCCCACACCACAAAATGGATTATAACATTGCTGATAAAGTTCAGAATGACACAATGTCATGTGTACAGCATCTAAAGACCTGGATCACGATACTGCCGTTTGTAAAAGGATGTATTTGGGTGTTTTTGGAGCCTTTGTTTGTGTTCTTTGGACGTCCTGGTACTCAGGAAGTCAATCGCTGCTAGGGTAAGTTTCTCCAAACCAAGTAAAAATGCAAAGAAAGTGTCTGGACCCTTCTACAGCATGCCATTTACAGTACATCACAAATGTATAGATTAGGTTCCTAAATAATGAAATTCTCCTTTAAGATGCTTTTGCAAAACCTGGCCCAGGGACATGGATACGGACGTATGACGTAGGAACGTGTCACTTTCATTGGGTATTGGTTGGAGGTCTGTTGTAAAGGGCCAATTCCGATGCTCCAGTGCAAGGGGTTTGCCTCATGGTAGACTTTTGCACAAATTATAGTTCCTCCACAGACATGATGTCAAACTGTAATTTCTGTAAAAATAAATAGCCTAATTAAAATAAACAAACTATTAATAACAAAATATAGATTGGTATTTGTTGGTGAGGCTTTAGAGGTGATTTGAGTTACTGTGCGTAGCTTGTGAGTGATACGAGTGACAGTATATTATATAGGTTTAAGTAGGCTTATATATTTAGCAAATACTGTGCTGGAGGTCTTGAAGTATAATGACCATTTTTATACTACCAGGAGTTCACTGAACATTTTTAGCCTTACCAAATCCTTTTTATTTATTTATTGCTAAAAAAAATTAGGGGCCTTACCAAATCTTACAAAAACAATGTAGTGCAATGTTTACATTGAATATTTTGTTTTATGGCAGATTTAAAGAATACAAAGGTACCAACTGTCACATTATTCTTTATATGAAATTCTGTATATTTGGTCATATGATCTTACCATTGTAAATAATTGACAACTGTGTTGATATTACTGTACTTATTCTTATTTATGTTCTCTGTTGAAAAAAATAAGATGGCATAGCAATAGCAATACATGAGCTGAGATAAATATACACAAATCCATGCATGAATGCATGGGCACACAGGCAAAGACATACACACAGCAATCAACAATGCATCCTTCTGTTGAATTCACCTGGTTGCAGCACATGCTCTATTTTCTTACTCTGTGAATGGAATATTTTACTGTCAGCTTTCATTTCTTTGTTCTTTGTTGCCATGTTTTTGATCAAATAGGTTTTTGTTATTGGTTTATTGTGTGAGATGTTGGAAATATTCATTTGGTGATTTTTGTAGCATAGACCACAATCAATAAGTATGAATTTAGTCCCCTAAGAAATGTTTTAGATAAATTAAATAATGTGTACGTGTTTAATTACTGTTCACATTTCTTTTTCAAAAGTTTTCTTCATGTGAACTATCACTTACAGTGTCTGACTGTTTCTGGGCAGAATGTTTGTTTTGATGGACATATTTATTTCGTTTATTTTCAATGTTGGTTATACAGGTTATATAAAACATAAAATAAGTGGCTTCCAACATACTTACTATGCCTTAACATGGTACAGAGGCCAAGGGTGGCAACTTGTTTTTAACCAAGACAGAAGAATTTATAACAGAGTTTTTCCGACAGTGTAAGTACAGCAGATCCCCTTATTGTATGGGGCACTTTTAAATGTGCCTTTAGAGGCCATGCAATGTAATACTCATCATTAAAACATAAGCAATTAAATTTTCGCCTAAAATGACATACCCAAATCTAACTGCGTGTAGCTCAGGACCTGAAGCAAGGATATGCATATTCTTGGTACCATTTGAAACACTTTGAAGTTTGTGGAAATGTGAAATTAATGTAGGAGAATATAACACATTAGATCTGGTAAAAGATAATATAAACAAAAAAACATGTGTTTTCTATATTTGTTTTTGTTGTATCATCTTTGAAATGCAAGAGAAACAGTAGTGTAGGAATCTAGGTGTAATTTAGATTTTGTCCACAAAAAGGAAGTATTGTGTGTGCAAAGTTTCAGACTGATCCAGTGAAGAATTACATTACTACACAATATTTTGTATTAAGTCTGCCAGGAGTTTTCCCAAATTTTCAGAATTGTTCAATTTATACATTTTCAAGTACATAACTATAGAGAACATGCAAAAATGCTATGGTAAAAAAAATGGTTAAAAAATGGTTAAAAAAATGTATACACTAACCTTCACACATATACAGTTGAAGTCGGAAGTTTACATACACCTTAGCCAAATACATTTAAACTCAGTTTTTCGCAATTCCTGACATTTAATCCTAGTAAAAATTCCCTGTCTTAGGTCAGTTAGGATCACCACTTTATTTTAAGAATGTGAAATGTCAAAATAATAGTAGAGAGAATGATTTATTTCAGCTTTTATTTATTTCATCACATTCCCAGTGGGTCAGAAGTTTACATACACTCAATTAGTATTTGGTAGCATTGCCTTTAAATTGTTTAACTTGGGTCAAACGTTTCGGGTAGCCTTCCACAAGCTTCCCATAATAAGTTGGGTGAATTTTGGCCCATTCCTCCTGACAAGAGCTGGTGTAACTGAGTCAGGTTTGTAGGCCCCCTTGCTTGCACACGCTTTTTCAGTTCTGCCCACAGATTTTCTATAGGTTTGAGGTCAGGGCTGTGATGGCCACTCCAATACCTTGACTTTGTTGCCCTTAAGCCATTTTGCCCCAGCTTTGGAAGTATGCTTGGGGTCATTGTCCATTTGGAAGACCCATTTGCGACCAAGCTTTAACTTCCTGACTGATATCTTGAGATGTTGCTTCAATATATCCACATCATTTTCCTTCCTCATGATGCCATCTATTTTGTGAAGTGCACCAGTCCCTCCTGCAGCAAAGCACCCCCACAGCATGATGCTGCCACCTACGTGCTTCACGGTTGGGATGGTGTTCTTCGGCTTGCAAGCGCCCCCCTTTTTCCTCCAAACATAACGATGGTCATAATGGCCAAACAGTTCTATTTTTGTTTCATCAGACCAGAGGACATTTCCAAAAAGTACGATCTTCGTCTCCATGTGCAGTTGCAAACCGTAGTCTGTCTTTTTTATGACGGTTTTGGAGCAGTCTCTTCTTCCTTGCTGAGCGGCCTTTCAGGTTATGTCGATATAGGACTCGTTTTACTGTGGATATAAATACTTTTGTACCTGTTTCCTCCAGCATCTTCACAAGGTCCTTTGCTGTTGTTCTGGGATTGATTTGCACTTTTCGCAACAAAGTACGTTCATCTCTACGAGACAGAACGTATCTCCTTTCTGAGCAGTATGACGGCTGCATGGTCCCATGGTGGTTATACTTGCGTACTATTGTTTGTACAGATGGACGTGGTACCTTCAGGCGTTTGGAAATTGCTCCCCAGGATGAACCAGAGTTGGGGAGGTCTAAAAATTTTTTTCTGAGGTCTTGGTTGATTTCTTTTGATTTTCCCATGATGTCAACCAAAGAGGCACTGAATTTGAAGGTAGGCCTTGAAATACATCCACAGGTACTCCACCAATTGACTCAAATTATGTCAGTTAGCTTATCAGAAGCTTTTAAAGCCATGACATAATTTTCTGGAATTTTCCAAGCTGTTTGAAGGCACAGTCAACTTAGTGTATGTATGTAAACTTCTGAACCACTGGAATTGTGAAACAGGGAATTATAAGTCAAATAATCTGTCTGTAAATAATTGTTGGAAAAATAACTTGTGTCATGCACAAAGTAGATGTCCTAACCAACTTGCCAAAACTATAGTTTGTTAAAAAAAAAAATGGTGGAGTGGTTGAAAAATGAGTTTTAATGACTCCAACCTAAGTGTATGTGAACTTCCGACTTCAACTGTAGATGGAGCCAGAGACAGCAGGGGGTCAAACTGTAGAACCCAGTTCCTACATTTGAATATAAAAATGGATTTTATCAAACAAAACTATGCTACATTTTATCTCTGGGATCATCAGGATGACAAATCAGAGCACGATTACTGAATGTGATAAAAGTGATTTGTTGTTGTGCACTATCCTCAAACAATAGCATGGTATTTTTCTGCTGTAATAGTTACTGTAAATTGAATACTGCAGTTAAATTAACAGGAATTTAAGCTTTCTGCCCATATAAGACATGTCTATGTCCTGGAAAGTTGGCGTTGTTTACAACTGCATGAATGAACAAATGCCATTCTAGTCACATATCGCATATTGAGCAGCAACCGTCCCGGTATAGGGACATCGATCCCGTAGAGGTTATCAAAGGAAATAGAGGGATTAACAGTATAGATAGATAGCAATAAAAACTGTACCAGAGAGGCACAGAATAAGTTAGAGGAAAAACATAAGAAAGATAGATCAAGTGTAATATTTTATAAAAAATAAAGCGAACTGGATGGAATATGGGGAAAAATGCACCAAATTATTCTTTTTATCTTCAACATAGAAATGCTACTGAAACCTATTACAAATGACAGTCACCCATGATTCACCAAACAATATTTTGAAAGAAGATGCAAAGTACTTTAAGCACATGTTTTTGTTTCAGTCTCTTCCATCTCCACTAACCGAAGTTAATTGTAAGGATTTTTTTTCTTCTACTAATAATGTTAAATTATCAGCTGTACAGAAAGACTCATGTGAAGGCCAAATTACAGAGGAGGAACTACTTGATGCAATTAAAGCCTTTAAGTCCGGGAAAACTGGATGATATACCAGTTCAGAAAGTATTCAGACCCCTTGAATTTTTTCCACATTTTGTTATGTTACAGCCTTATTCTAAAATGGATTAAATAAAACAAGTTCCTCAGTAATCTACACACAATACCCCATAATGACAAAGCGAAAACAGGTTTTTCCAAATTTTAGCAAATTTATTAAAAAGAAAAAACAGAAATACCTGATTTACATAAGTATTCAGACCCTTTGCTATGAGACACAAATTGAGCTCAGGTGCATCCTGTTTCCATTGATCATCCTTGAGATGTTTATACAACTTGATTGGAATCCACCTGTGGTAAATTCAATTGATTGGACATGATTTGGAAAGGCACACACCTGTCTATACAAGGTCCCACAGTTGACAATGCATGTCAGAGCAAATTGTGTCGAGGCACAAAAAATGTCTGCAGCATTGAAGTTCCCCAAGAACACAGTGGCCTCCATCATTCTTAAATGGAAGAAGTTTGGAACCGCCAAGACTCTTCCTAGAGCTGGCCTCCCGGTCAGGGAGGTGACCAAGAACCCGATGGTCACTCTGACAGAGCTCTACAGTTCCTCTGTGGAGATGGGAGAACCTTCCAGAAGGACAACCATCTCTGTAGCACTCCACTGATTAGGCCTTTATGGTAGAGTGATGGAAGCCACTCCTCAGTAAAAGACACATGACAGCCCGCTTGGAGTTTGCCAAAAGGCACATAAAGACTCTCAGACCATGAGAAACAAGATTCTCTAGTCTGATGAAAACAAGATTGAACTCTTTGGCCTGAATGCCAAGCGTGACGTCTGGAGGAAACCTGGCACCATCCCTATGGTGAAGCATGGTGGGGGCAGCATCATGCTGTGGGGAAGTTTTTCAGCGGCAGGGACTGGGAGACTAGTCAGGATCGAGGCAAAGATGAACGGAGCAAAGTACAGAGAGATCCTTGATGAAAACCTGCTCCAGAGCGCTCAGGACCTCAGACTGGGGCAAAGGTTCACCTACCAACAGGACAACGACCCTAAGCACACAGCCAAGACAACGCAGGAGTGGCTTGGGGACAAGTCTCTGAATGTCCTTGAGTGAACCAGCCAGAGCCCGGACTTGAACCCGATCTAACATCTCTGGAGAGACCTGAAAATAGCTGTGCAGCAACGCTCCCCATCCAACCTGACAGAGCTTGAGAGGATCTGCAGAGAAGAATGGGAGAAACTCCCCAAATACAGGTGTGCCAAGCTTGTAGCGTCAATCCCAAGAAGACTCAATGCTGTAATTGCTGCCAAAGGTGCTTCAACAAAGTACTGAGTAAAGGGTCTGAATACTTATGTAAATTTAATATTTCAGTTTTTTATTTTTTATTAAAGTTTTTGCTTTGTCATTATGGGGTTTTGTGTGTAGATTGATGAGGAAAAAACAGTTTAATCAAGTTTAGAATAAATCTGTAATGTAACAAAATGTGGAAAAGGTCAAGGGGCACTCTATATCAAACCTTTTTTGATGTACTCAGAGGACCATTATTAGCATGTTTTAACCACTCCTATAAAAATGGTAGACTATCCAATACTCAACAAGAAGGTCTGATTTCACTATTACTGAAACAGGACCAGGTGGTAAATATAAAGACCAGGCCATACATTTTTTTTGAAGCTCCTTACACTTCAGTGTTGTGATGCAAAAATTCTAGCAAAATGCATAGCGCATAGAATTAAAAAGGTATTGTCGGATATTATTCATCCTAATCAGACAGGTTTTTTACATGGATGATACATAGGAGATAATATAAGACAAGTACTGTAAACAATAGAACACTATGAAAAATCTGGGAAACCAGGCCTAGTATTCATAGCTGACATTGAAAAGGCTTTTGATAAAGTACAGCTGGAATGTATATATAAATGCCTGGAATATTTAAATTTAGGAGAATCTCTTATACAATGGGTTAAAGTTGTGTATATGTCTCCCAAGGAGTCGAAGGCAGAACTCATCAAGGGCAGGGGATACTTGTTCTTGACCGTGATGTCATTCAACCCCCGATAATCAATACACGGTCGAAGAGAGCCATCCTTCTTACCCACAAAGAAGAATCCTGCCCCCAGGGGTGATGACGAGGGACGAACGAGACCAGCAGCTAGGGACTCCTTGATGTAGGTCTCCAACGCCTCACGTTCAGGTCGGGAGATACTGTATAACCTTCCCTTGGGGTAGACAGCTCCAGGGACCAGGTTGATGGCACAATCATATGGTCGGTGGGGAGGAAGTGACAGAGCCTTCTGCTTACTGAAAACTTCCCCCAAATCGTGATATGTCTCGGGAACCAGGGACAAATCTGGGGGTTTAGCCTCAATCACCTGACTGGGAACCGAATGGGGGCAGGCAGTCTTGAGACAGTTAGCATGACAATCAAGGCTCCAACTCGTTACCTTGCCCGTCACCCAATCGAACGTGGGATTGTGTTCCTTCAGCCAGGGGTATCCAAGGACCAGAGGAACCTGGGAAGACGGCAGAATGAAGAATGAAATCATCTCAGAATGATTCCCCGACAACCGCATCTTAACCGGTTTCAGTCCTCATCGTGATACGTGCCAGACTACTGCCGTTCAGAGTGGTCGCTTCAATGGCTTCCGGCAATTGCTCCTTGAGACCCAGCTGTTCCACCAACTCGGCATCAAGAAAGCTTCCATCGGCACCTGAATCGAGAAAGCGTTAAGCGCTAAGCTCTGATTCCTGTCCACAAGGGTAGCCGGGAAACGGGTCTGACAGAGGTACTGAGAGGTTGAAACTGGCTCGCTAACAGTCCTCCCAACTTTAGCGAGCCGGGCAGTTGGACGACCGCCGGGAACAAGTGGAGATGTAATGTCCCGAGCGACTACAGTAGAGGCAGCAGTTGGTCTTACGTCTATGTTGACGCTCCTCCTTGGTTAACCCGTGCCGCCCCACTTGCATGGGTTCAGAATCGGGAGAGAGGTCCTCTCCACTAATCCTTTGTGGTGGAGAATGATCGACGTGTTCTGGTCCACCACCCGACCCGACTGGGAACTGAGAAGCTGATCGATTGGACGGACCCCATTGCTTCTCCCTCCTTCGCTCTCGGACTCGACGATTATCCACCCGAATAGACAAGGCTACCAAGCTGTCCAGGTCACTAGGCTCCGGATAAGAGATCAACTCATCCTTGAGCTGCTCCGACAGACCCTGGTAAAAGGCCGCTTGCAAAGACTCCTCCACCCACTCTCCACAGCCAACGTCTTGAACTCGATCACGAAGTCGAGGCCACGCTGCGGAGTTCCTTGGTGAAGAGAAAACAGGCGCCTAGCGCGTCCCCCCTCGGACGGAATGGTCGAAGAGCTTCCTCATCTCGGCCGTGAACCCCTGGTATGAAGCCATGCAGGGATCCTGTCGTTCCCAAACGGCTGAAGCCCACTCCAGCGCCGACCACGCAGCAACTCAATCACAAAGGCTATCCTAGCCTTGTCTGTGGCATAAGAGTAGGGCTGTAGATCGAACACTAATCCACACTGCATAAGGAAGGAACGGCATCTTCCCAGCTCCCCCTCATATTTATCCGGCGCCGGAACCTTGGGCTCACGGAGGGACACAACTTCAGAAGCGGCAGGCGAGATGGGTGAAACTGTAGTGGGTCCTCCACCGGACACTGGCGTTGGTTCTGGACCTCCGTCAGACCGGAAGAAAGGTTCCGAACTGACAACGCGATCTCCTGTAGTACCGTGCTATGATGGCCCAACATCTTCTCCTGCTGGGTAATGGCATGGCGAACAGAGTCCAGGTCCGCTGGGTTCATTACTGGCTGGATCGTTCTGTCACGGTTCCCTCAGACAGAACCCAGAAGCAGACCAGGACAAGGAGAGTTGAACGAAGGTGAGGGTTTATTACAGATTCAAAAAGGGTGCAGAATAATCCAGGGACAGAGCGGGCGGCGTGGATGAGTTGTTGAGGGTGCAGTTGTTGGTCCAGTGATGGCTCGGCAGCCGCCGACCATCAGGCAGAGGTAGGGTGAAGGTTCCGGACGAGTGACTGCAGATGGGACAAAAACGGAGGTAAGTAAACCAAAAACCAACAAGGTACAAAACAACAAAACTAACGCTAGACGCTCTAGGACTGATACTCTGACAAAACCTACTGTTCATGGCTAACGATCCGGCAGGAACTGGATGTTCGGCCAGAGCCTAAGAAGGGTGATGATCAGGACCAGGTGTGCAGATTGCTGATGGGATGCAGGTGCGGAAAACAAGAGCGCTCCCCGGAGCGTTCCCGAACCCTCGGGAAACTGGAGATTACGAACAGGAAAAACTAGTCACCAGACAGGACCCGACTCAGACAGCCGGGATCGTTACAGTATATTAACCCTAGGTGTAAAATAGTAAATAATGGCTACTTCTCAGAAAGTATTCAACTGTCTAGAGGAGTAAAACAAGGTTGTCCACTATCGGCATATCTATTTATAATGGCCATTGAAATGTTAGGTGTTATTGTACGCTGATGATTCATGTTTTCTTTTAAATCCACAATTTGGATCCCTCCACAGCCTTATAGAGGATCTAGATACTTTTTCTAACCTCTCTGGATTACAACTGAATGATGTGTACTATATTACGTATTGGATCACAAAAAAATACAACTTTTACATTAGCGTGTAGTTTACCAATAAAATGGTCTGACGGTGAAGTGGACGTACTAAGTATTCATATCCTGAAAGACAGAAATGCTCTCACTGCAATACATTTTAATATAAAGTTAGCAAAAATAGATAAGATCTTGCTACCATGGAATGGAAAATACCTGTCTGTTTGTGGAAAAATCACCCTGATTAACTCTTTAGTCATATCCCCGTGTACCTATTTGCTTATGGCCCTGCCTACACCTAACGACTTGTTTTTTAAACTGTATGAACAAACAATATAACATTTTATTTTGAATGGCAAGCCAGACAAGATTAAACAGCCTATTTATTTAATGAATATGAATTTGGAGGGCAGAAATTATAAAATATTGAAGCTCTCAATAAAGGCTGCAGTCATACAAAACATTTACATTTACGTCATTTAGCAGACGCTCTTATCCAGAGCGACTTACAAATTGGAACCTATACTTAAATCCAAATTGGTTCTCTAGCAGATTAGTAAGAATGGCTCACCCTGTGTTCTAGAATGGCCTTTTTCCCTTTATTCTGATTACAACCTCTCACTTTCGGTTATTTGAAAATGAAGTAATCTCCAAAATATTGCTATTTTTAAAACAAGCCATAGAAAGTTGGTTACAATTTCAGTTTAATCCACCAGAAAAGACAGAACAAATACAACAACAAATATTATGGTTAAACTCAAATATACTAATTGATTTAAAAACTGTATAATCTTTGTAAATTATATAATAAATAGGACTGGTGGCGTTATGTCACACATGCAGCTAACAAAAATATATAGAAATGTGTGCTCTATCCAAAATTACAACCAACTACAGTGAGGGAAAAAAGTATTTGATCCCCTGCTGATTTTGTACGTTTGCCCACTGACAAAGAAATTATCAGTCTATAATTTTAATGGTAGGTTTATTTGAACAGTGAGAGACAGAATAACAAACAAAAAATCCAGAAAAACACATGTCAAAAATGTTATAAATTGATTAGCATTTTAATGAGGGAAATAAGTATTTGACCCCCTCTCAATCAGAAAAATGTCTGGCTCCCAGGTGTCTTTTATACAGGTAACGAGCTGAGATTAGGAGCACACTCTTAAAGGGAGTGCTCCTAATCTCAGCTTGTTACCTGTATTAAAAACACCTGTCCACAGAAGCAATCAATCAATCAGATTCCAAACTCTCCACCATGGCCAAGACCAAAGAGCTCTCCAAGGATGTCAGGGACACGATTGTAGACCTACACAAGGCTGGAATGGGCTACAAGACCATCGCCAAGCAGCTTGGTGAGAAGGTGACAACAGTTGGTGCGATTACTCGCAAATAGAAGAAACACAAAATAACTGTAAATCTCCCTCTGCCTGGGGCTCCATGCAAGATCTCACCTCGTGGTTGCAATGATCATGAGAATGGTGAGGAATCAGCCCAGAACTACACGGGAGGATCTTGTCAATTATCTCAAGGCAGCTGGGACCATAGTCACCAAGAAAACATTTGGTAACACACTACGCCGTGAAGGACTGAAATCCTGCAGTGCCCGCAAGGTCTCCCTGCTCAAGAAAGCACATATACAGTACATGCCCGTCTGAAGTTTGCCAATGAACATCTGAATGATTCAGAGGAGAACTGGGTGAAAGTGTTGAGGTCAGATGAGACCAAAATGGAGTTATTTGGCATCAACTCAACTCGCCATGTTTGGAGGAGGAGGAATGCTGCCTATGACCCCAAGACCACCATCCCCACCGTCAAACATGGAGGTGGAAACTTTATGCTTTGGGGGTGTTTTTCTGCTAAGGGGACAGGACAACTTCACCGCATCAAAGGGACGATGGACGGGGCCATGTACCGTCAAATCTTGTGTGAGAACCTCCTTCCCTCAGCCAGGGCATTGAAAATGGGTCATGGATGGGTATTCCTGCATGACAATGACCCAAAACACACGGCCAAGGCAACAAAGGAGTGGCTCAAGAAGAAGCACATTAAGGTCCTGGAGTGGCCTAGCCAGTCTCCAGACCTTAATCCCATAGAAAATATGTGGAGGGAGCTGAAGGCTCTAGTTGCCAAACGTCAGCCTCGAAACCTTAATGACTTGGAGAAGATCTGCAAAGAGGAGTGGGACAAAATCCCTTCTGAGATGTGTGCAAACCTGGTGGCCAACTACAAGAAACGTCTGACCTCTGTGATTGCCAACAAGGGTTTTGCCACCAAGTACTAAGTCATGTTTTGCAGAGGGGTCAAATACTTATTTCCCTCATTAAAATGCAAATCAATTTATAACATTTTTGACATGCGTTTTTCTGGATTTTTTTGTTGTTATTCTGTCTCTCACTGTTCAAATAAACCTACCATTAAAATTATAGACTGATCATTTCTTTGTCAGTGGGCAAACGTACAAAATGCTTTTCTTGTGTACTTATATGCATAGCTTAAAGCATAATAATTATGCCAAAAGTCACTATAAATATGTTTATTCCATAGTTTAAGTATGTATACATGATTAGATAGTCAGTTTGTATTGATATGCTCTTTACATTTGGTCAGAATCTGTGACTATCCTATTTAGCTACTTGTACATTTACCCCTTAGAAATGGCATTATAGTTTCAATATCTTTGGCCCAGTAAGTCAGATTATTTTGAGGTAAAGTTATCCTGGTTCAGTGGGGTCTCCCACAGTTTCCTGAGAGGGTCTACATCAGTGGTATTCAAACTAACTTCCCCATTTCTTTTGCCAGAATTTCTGGGGACCCCATTTTTCCTCCAATAATTTCTGACAACCCCACCCCACCCCAAATCTAATGACACAACCTTAATATTGGTAAAATTTGATTTTTACATCAACAATTAACCTATAATTCATTGCATTTTCATCACTTATCAAAATGAAAAGAAACAAATAAATACATTTACTCAATAAAATTGTGTTTTTCTAATGTTTTTCAAAAACATTCATTCCATAGTCTAAGTGTTGATGCTTGATAATGCACTCAGTTTTTGTTAAGAATTTGAGGATATTTTACCTAAATCTATTACTATTTCCATTGTCAATTTTCACCAGATTTGACCTTTGACCCCTTCAAAATGGCCTTAAAAATCTAATTTTCATGTGACATCTGGCCTTACGTTGTCTATCACCTCATCATTGTTTGATCTAGAATGGATGACAGCTTTTAACAAGCAGCATCAAAAACTTTTTACAGGTCTACTATATTATTATATCATTATTTTTTATTTTACCCCTTTTTTCTCCCCAATTTTGACGCGCTCGGGAGGTGAAGGTCGAGTCATGCGTCCTCCGAAAGATGACCCGCCAAACCGCGCTTCTTAACACCCGCCCGCTTAACCCGGAAGCCAGCTGCACCAATGTGTCGGAGGAAACACTGTTCAACTGATGACCGAAGTCAGCCTGCAGGCGCCCGGCCCACCCATAGGAGTCGCTAGAGCGCAATGAGTCAAGTAAAGCCCCCCTGGCCAAACCCTCCCCTAACCCGGACGACGCTGGGCCAATTGTGCGCCACCCTATGGGACTCCCGATCACGGCCGGTTGTGACACGGGTCTGTAGTGACGCCTCTAGCACTGCGATGCAGTGCCTTAGACAGCTGCGCCACTCGGGAGGCCCCATTATATCATTATTTTAAGAGATCTCTCTGTTGCCAGGAGAAGTTGGGTAGGTCAAAACAATGAATGTGCTCTTTTGAATGACATTGTGTAACATAGTGCTTTAGTGATGCTACATTTGTAATTATTTTCATGGTAAACAAAGAGCCTTTTCTAATTACAGAATCTATTTTAGTCTTGTGTGAGGTCTGTTGCAATGCTTTGGTAGAAAATCTGCAGATATTTTAAAAAATGGGGCAGACTAACTCTTCTGCACTCACCTATGAGCTGTCTCTGCTAAGCCTAGCATCCTTTCCCACAGCACTGGTACGAGAAGACCAGGGGAGCGCACTGCCTGTGCTGGGCCCAGCAACATCCTAGTTTTGAATATATAAACACATTTATTCGATAAAGTTAAAAGAAAACTGAATAAATGTCTAAAGATGACCATTGGCATATAATACCTTAGGAAAGCCTAACTACTTATATTGCAAATATAAGTGCCTGACTGTTATACATGTCCTCCCCGATCCAAAGGGTTTATAACATAAATATGGTAATATAGAGCCAAAATATCAATAAACTGGCAGTACGTCTCTCTCTCTCTCTCTCTCTCGCTCTCTCTCTCCGTCTCCCTCTCCCTCTCCCTCTCCCTCTCCCTCTCTCTCTCTCTCTCTCTCTCTCTCTCTCTCTCTCTCTCTCTCTCTCTCTCTCTCTCTCTCTCTCTCTCTCTCTCTCTCTTTCTCTCCTTCCTCCCTACGTCCACTACACTTGACTGCAGCAGCACCAGCGGAGCTCTGTGCTGCTAAGCCTAGTATCACTGGGACCAGAAGATCAGGGGACCACCACACTGCCTGTGCTGGGCCCAGCAACATCCTAGGGTAAAACTGTATTTTAAATTAAGGGTCCATAATAAACCATTTAGAAGGCATTTACAAACCGTATGCCCATCTTTTTATGAGAAATTACACTGGTCACTCAAAATATTTATAAAATATAAATTGCACTCACTTTAGATTAAGGACTGCAAAAATACTTTACTAATGATTAGGAAATGGTTTATAAATGTGGGAGTAATGATTAGTAAATGGTGAACACACAATTTATCAATGTCTTATAAATTGTTTATTGCGGACCCTTAAAATAAAGTGTTACCCATCCTAGTTGTGAACGAATAAACACATACAGTACCAGTCAAAGGTTTGGACACACCATATGATTCCATATGTGTTATTTAATAGTTTTGATGTCTTCACTATTATTCTACATTTTACATTTTAGTCACACTCTTATCCAGAGCGACTTACAGTTAGTGAGTGCATACATATTTCATACTGCCCCCCCGTGGGAATCGAACCCACAACCCTGGCATTGCAAGCGTCATGCTCTACCAACTGAGCTACAATAGTAAAAATAAAGAAACCCTTGAATGAGTAGGTGTGTACCAACTTTTGACTGGTACTGTATTTTGTTTTGTGTCTAAACTATTCAGTACTTCTGTAGAACATTTGTCAACACCGTTAATGTGCAATGTAAGTTCTTCTATTTCTGCTGTAAGTCTTTTCTCTCTCGTCCGAATCCGTTTTTGGGATGAGAATTGAATTGAATGGCCTCTAAAAACTCACTTAATTAAAGGCATCCCATACTATAAGTGGTTCCGCTGAACCTTTATTATGCAAGAAAAATATTTTATAAACTCCTTCGTTTTAGTTGAAAATGTACTATCCGTCAATAAACACTGATTACATTTCCAATATCCCTGTCCTCGTGGAAAGTCTGTCATAGTTACATGGAGGGCTATAAGCTGATGGTCTGATTGCATTCGATCCTCAGTCCATACTTTTTAAACTTTTGGCACCATAGAAAAGGATACCAGAAAGTAATCAATCCGACTAGTTTAATTTAGCCTCTTCCAAGTATATCTTACACCAGGTTTTAAAGCCTCCATATATCGACCAGTTCCAACATGTCCATAATATGTCATAATCTCTTTGAGCGCCAAAGGGTGATAATTAGCAGTATGATTGCCTTTACGGTCTATTGATGTACTTAATACTGTGTTGTAGTCCCATACCATTATTATAGTTATTAACATTTTGGTGACTAATTACATTATTGTAAATATTTTCAAAAAAAGTTTGGATCGTCTTTATTTGGTCCATATAGATTTGTGAGCCATAACTCTTTGTTATCCAGTAATATATTCAAGGCGATCCATCTTCCTTGAGGATCTGTTTTCACTGATTGTACCTCAAGATTCAAATTATTTTTGAGTAGGATCATAACACCTTTTGAATTTCTTAACCCATGACTGAAATAGATTTGACCATCCCATTCTTTTTCCCAGACGACTTCATCAGAAGATATTAAGTGAGTTTCCTGAAGACAATAAATATGGTAATCCTTCTCCTTTAACCTGCTCTTCTTTTCTTATTATCAGCCAAACCATTGGAATTATAGCTAGCTATACTTAATTCACAGATTACCATAATGGGTTACATTTTAAGATACTTATCACTGTCCTTACCATCATTTGTATATACTTATCCATACCAGTGGCGACCCGTCATTCAGGGCAAGTGGGGGAGAGTGGTTTGGAATGAATCAGTGGCTAACTGCAAGCGTGGTCCAAGTCTGGGTTTAAGGGTCTCTTTTCCAAGCTTAAAAGGATAAACATTCACATACAACACCATGGGCCAGAAAAGGTTGAATACATTGGCCATGCTGTCAATGCAGCATGACTTCTGCCGCATTCAAAACAACTGGAAACTCGGAACTGGAAAATCTCAGACTTCAGTGAGTTCAAGACAACTGGGAACTCCGACTGGGAAAATACCTTTTGAACAGTCATCTGACTCGGAATTCCAAGTCGGGAACTCAGGCCTCTTTCTAGCGCTCCGACCTGAAGATCACTGACGTCATGATTCGACCTTGTTTTTTTTTCGAGTTCCCAGTTGTCTTGAAAGTACCATAAATCCAGAGAATGCCAGACTTTAATGACAAAGTTGGATGACAAATTTTGCCCACAAGAAGGACGCTGCACCACCTTCCTGTTCAAGTGAGTCCAAAAATGTATTGTATGCTGCTGCATAAATGATGTAATATGCCAGGGAGATATGTATACTGTAGCTAAGATAGTAATACTAAGTGTATGTTGTGTAGTAAGCTGTTAGTAGCCCATGTGCCTCACCCTAATAATTTGGTCCCTTTCCCCCTCATAATTTAGCCTACTATTCTGACTTGGTGGTGCACATGTAGGCTATAGCATGTTTTAGAGAAATGTCATCATTGAATATTGTAAGAGCTTTCATTGTCTGGTTATATGCCCCCTTTATTTATCATACGGTTCTGACTTGGTGTACAGGGAGAATACTGTAAGAACGGCTCATGTTCTGAATTCTGTCGCTGTACATTTAAAAAATGCTGAACAAATAGTTATATGTCCGTTTTAGCTCACTCATTAATGTCTTAATCGAAATTACGGATTGCCTCTTATCCGCTCATTGTTCCCTTATGCCATAGTTTGTACATCTCAATTGTCAGTAGAAACCACATTTGTTTAAACAAGTCAGCCATATCAGCTATGTTTTTTTTAAAGGCAGTAAATGAGCCTGAATTAATTATTTAGCAGTGGTAAGGATTCACTCCATGGTGCTGAAAAGTAAGCTCTGCTGTTGGGACAGCTTTATGTAGGCCCTAACAGTTTGTGGTCACCGTTTGTCATCGTTATTGTGCAATTAATGTATTGTTTAGTGTTGTGTTGTGTAGTGTAGTGGCTTTGCTTGCATGCATCTAAAAATTGTTTTGGGGGTTTGCCCCACCAAGATTGACATGCTAAAATCGGCACTGATCCATACTAACTATTAAGTCATTTTCCAGTTGTCCTCCAACACCCCCCCAAAAACAAAAAATATATATTAACAAAATACAATTACCCCCAAAAAGTCCCTAATCCCTATCCCAACCTGTCTCCCTAGTGGAGCTTGGACCCCTAGAGTTGCTCAGAGCGTGAGTCCATGTTGCACTTGGCAACTCCTACACAAAAAACGAATAAAATAAATACATGATAACACTCTCATAATACAATTATAAGTCCTGGACAACAAGATACCTTAAAAACGCATATTTCTTTTTGCATTCTTCTTTTGTCTAATAATTGACAAAGAAAAAGAAAAAGTGTCAGTTTAACTGGCCAAAAGACTGTCATAGATCTAACCATGCCTTGTGGGGCATACTCTCCTTGACTCAGTGGGGGGACAGCGCAGGAGGAGGCACAAACAGCGTCTGGGTGCCCTTATTAAACTTTGTGCAATATCCCAAATGCAGTCTTCCCCCGCACTGAACCCCAGGCGACCCTAGATGTGCACGTCCACTCATAATCCACACAGAATGTGACAGCAATAAACAGAAACACTCCATACTATATTCATTAGTGCTGGACGTCAACATACATAACAAAATATATCTTATCCAAAGGGAAGGGGGTAGCTATCCCCATATGAAATAAATAAATAAATAAATAATAATAATAATATGAATCCCCCTCCAAGGCCTTTCATATAAGAAAAATCTATTTTGTAGCCTCACAAAACTAATAAAAATACATTGCAGCACTCATAATACAATTATAAGTCTTGGTCAGCAAAGTATCATTATACAAGGGAGTCGTTACCCACAACCTAATGTAATACACATTCTCCTATACTTAGGGGAAGGGATTATCTCTCCCTTGAAGTTATTAGCCTCAATTTAAAAAGCAAAGAGAAAATAAAACAAACCCCCTAGACGCAAAGAAAATACAGCTTCTTAGTGCCCTTGTGTTATTAAGTCCAGACTCTGTCGTAGCCGGCCGCGACCGGGAGACCCATGGGGCGGCACACAATTAGCCAGCGTCGTCCAGGGTAGGGGAGGGAATGGCCGGCAGGGATGTAACTCAGTTGGTAGAGCATGGCGTTTGCAACGCCAGGGTTGTGGGTTCGATTCCCACGGGGGGCCAGTATGAAAATGTATGCACTCACTTAACTGTAAGTCGCTCTGGATAAGAGCGTCTGCTAAATGACTAAAATGTAAATGTATAGCTTAATTGAATATGAAAATAAAATGATCGGCTGTCATTTGTGCCTGGATCAATTTATATTCCATCAAAATAAACGTTCATATATAAATCAGTCAAACTTGCTTCAGTCAGGCTATCTATAGAGTACTTTCGCTGTCAGATATTGTATAGGGGTAGCTACAGTATCTAACATGATCTTGTGTTTGAAGGTAACCTTGACTTGCCCTTAGCTGTTCTACCTTTTGTTTTATGACAGGAAATTGTTATATGATTGTGAAATTCTGTCACCAGCCGTGGTTAATCACATTTAATGGCTCATATTACCTAGTAATCATGATCTTTGTGTCCTGTTAACCTCTGATAAGGACTACTGCTATGCACATTTGATTTATTCTTGTGCGTGCTTCTGCTACTTAGATTATACTGCCATGTTCCACACAGGCTATTGAGGCCATTCAGAATCCAGAGCAGTTAGAGGTCAAAGATCACCTGTAATGGTTTTTCATTTTGGAATAGACATGTTATTTTTCAAGTATTTGATCATTAAGGATTTATTTCAGACTATCATGCCATCACAAACATTATTGATTTAAGTGTATTTTCTGCCAAACAAATGGTGCTTGAATGTGTATTCGATCATGGACAGTACATCTGGGGGCAATGGAATGGACTACAGATTCAACTGGAATTGTTTAGCTCATTGAACCTTATTGTAGCTGAGGAAAACTGTGCACAATAATAATGAAGTCTCCTATATTTGTTCAAAGATAATTACAATTGTGTCGCATACAAAGATAATACATTTCATATACTTTTGTTCCTCTCTGACAATCTATTGAGAGGTAGATACAAAGAAAAACACAAGTGTAGGAGTCCTTTCCTTATTCAACATTAAGCAGGAAAAGTATACTTTGCTGCATACTGTGCAGTATCTCCCTGAGGATTCATTTGATTGTATAAGAATACTCCTCTGTTTCTTCCTAATAGACTGTTTTTGTGCAGCACTAAGCGTTCCCTCTAGTCTGACATTGACTAATGTCTCTTATTTCATAGCTAGTGTTTGTTGTTCTGCTTCATTTAATAAACCTTGTAATGGATACCCACAGAGAGAGTAGCTTTTTACAATACGATAACACTAGCTACATCTATAATAACTCATACATTGAAATTATACATTTATAATCATTCATATTGTGATGAATGATTAATCATTTTAATACCAAGCCCTTGTTGTTATGCCGGGGACAGTCCACACTCATCATGCCCCATAGAGACCGCACTCATGTACTATAGAGAGACCACATGTCACGATCGTCTGAAGGAGCGGACCAATACGCAGCGCGTGGAGTGAACATGATGACTTTAATTAATTAAAGCAACCACGAAAAAACAACAAATGACGATATGTGAAGTCCTCTGTGACACCGACAGAACATACAACACTGGAACAATAACCCACAAAACAAAGGAGAAAACACACAGAATATATATGGCTCCCAATCAGAGATAACGAGCCGACAGCTGACACTCGTTACCTCCGATTGGGAGTCATAGACCAATCACCACTAGACACAAACAAAATGAAACTCACCCATCCCCAACACCACCAAATGAAATACACCCAAACCAATGACAATGAACAACCCTGGCTCAAATATCAAAGTCCATGGAGCCAGAGTGTCACACCACAATGATGTACACTACCGTTCAGACTTAGAAATGTCCTTGTTTTCGAAAGAAAAGCAATTTTTTTGTCCATTAAAATAACATCAAATTGATCAGAAATACAGTGTAGACATTGTTAATGTTGTAAATGGCTATTGTAGCTGGAAACGGCTGATTTTAATGGAATATCTACATAGGCGTACAGAGGCCCATTATCAGCAACTATCATCCTGTGTTCCAATGGCACGTTGTGTTTGCTAATCCAAGTTTATCATTTTTAAAGGCTAATTGATCATTAGAAAACCCTTTTGCAATTATATTAGCACAGCTGAAAACTGTTGTGCTGATTAAAGAAGCAATAAAACTGGCCTTCTTGAGACTAGTTGAGTATCTGGAGCATCAGCAATTGTGGGTTTGATTACAGGCTCAAAATGGCCAGAAACAAATAACTTTCTTCTGAAACTCGTCAGTCTATTCTTGTTCTGAGAAATTAAGGCTATTCCATGCGAGAATTTGCCAAGAAACTGAAGATCTCGTACAACGCTGTGTACTACTCCCTTCACAGAACAGCGCAAACTGGCTCTAACCAGAATAGAAAGAGGAGTGGGAGGCCCCGGTGCACAACTGAGCAAGAGGACAAATACATTAGAGTGTCTAGTTTGAGAAACAGATGCCTCACAGGTCCTCAACTGGCAGCTTCATTAAATAGTACATGCAAAACACCAGTCTCAGCGTAAACAGTGAAGATGTGACTCCGGGATGCTGACCTTCTAGGCAGAGTTGCAAAGAAAAAGTCATATCTCAGACTGGCAAAAAAAATAAAAGATTAAGATGGGCAAAAGAACACATACACTGGGCAGAGGAAGATTGGAAGAAATCGAAGTTTGAGGTGTTCGGATCACAAAGAAGAACATTTGTGAGACGCAGACCAAATGAAAAGATGCTGGAGTAGTGCTTGATGCCATCTGTCAAGCATGGTGGAGGCAATGTGATGGTCTGGGGGTGTTTTGGTGGTGGTAAAGTGGGAGATTTGTACAGGGTAAAAGGGATCTTGAAGAAGGAAGGCTATTATTTCATTTTGCAATGCCATCCCATACCCTGTGGACGGCGCTTGATTGGAGCCAATTTCCTCCTACAACAGGACAATGACCCAAAGCACAGCTCCAAACTATGCAATAACTATTTAGGGAAGAAGCAGTCAGCTGGTATTCTGTCTATAATGGAGTGGCCAGCACAGTCACCGGATCTCAACCCTATTGAGCTGTTGTGGGAGCAGCTTGACCGTATGGTACGTAAGAAGTGCCCATCAAGCCAATCCAACTTGTGGGAGGTGCTTCAGAAAGCATGGGGTGAAATCTCTTCAGATTACCTCAACAAATTGACAACTAGAATGTCAAAGGTCTGCAAGGCTGTAATTGCTGCAAATGGAGGATTCTTTGACGAAAGCAAAGTTTGAAGGACACAATTATTATTTCAATTAAAAATCATTATTTCTAACCTTGTCAATGACTACATTTCCTATTCATTTTGCTATATTTCCTATTCAAAGTCATTTCATGTATGTTTTCATGGAAAACAAGGACATTTCTAAGTGACCCCAAACTTTTGAACGGTAGTGTAGCATAGAGAATGCAGAGGTTGCCCTCTTCAGTGTTCCTCTCACTGTTTTCCCATTGACCTCAAGTCATTACATCAGTAGCTCTCTGAGCTTGTTGAGTGCAGAATGTGCCTTTTGTAACCATTAATGACCTATTTTATGATTATGATGACTTTGCTATGAAGCACTCTCTAGCTGTTATGTTACGAAAGATTGCATACAATAGTTCCATGTGTTATGGAAAGATCATATTTTGGCTTGTGAATAAGGTGCAGTTTCACATTTGATTTGACAAAAATCACTAGGCTTGTGTCGAGGCCAGAGTTAAGTTGAATAATACCCAGACGTTGCTATGTTGAGTAATGCCATAACCAATCAAATGCAACCAATGATTTTTCTCCAGGATCTGTTTCATAACAGTATCCCCATGCATGTGCTTATTCTGCAGCCAAGAGGCTAGGATAACATTTTACACACTGTGTATACTCATTATAGGTTAAACCTTAAATGCAAACAATGTTCATCACAAAATATTCTCAAGAGATTAAACTTTCTCACGATAGAAAGCATATTATTTACTCATTTTGCCCCCCCCATGGAGAAACCAAACCCTTCAAAAATATCCACCTCAGCACTAACAGTATGGTGCACTGCTGTAGTGCTGTTTTATTGGCTTGTTGTTGTAACAGAGGCACAGTGTGGAACTCACGTGTTCAACTAGCCATTTGATACAAATGACCTCATTTGATGGGAAACACAACTGTTTATATATCATTTTTGTTATTCTGATGAGGGCAGGGAAGCCTGAAACTTCTGGTAAGAAATTGATCACAGGATCAGTTTTGGAGTGAGTTGCACTTATATTTTCTATCATATACTACTATATTATAACCATTCCAAAGTAAGTCAGTGTTTCCAACCCTGGTCCTCGAGTACCCCCAACAGTATGCAGTTTATTTGTAGCCGTTGACAAACACACATCATTCAACTCATTGAGGGCTTGATGATTATCTGACAAGTTGAATCAGGTGTGCTTGTCCAGGGTTACAATAAAAATGTGTACTGTTGGGGGTACTTGAGGACCAGGGTTGGGAAACACTGTTGTAAGTGCATCATGGCATTGTGTGATATGGTTCGTATTTGCCAACCACAGTCCACCAGAACAACAAAGATTGCGAATTGATTGACTCTCCCCCCTCTCCCATCATCAGAATGTGGAGATGAGGAGAGTAGGGGACTATTATATCAACACAGTTACAAAATATCTGATTACTCCAATCCCTGCTATAGCCTCACTATATGTGCAGACAAACGAGACACAGTTCACAACAGAGTCGATGAGTGAACCAACTCCCCAGCCCCCACACACACACCATCCATATCCTATATGCCTCTTTTATCTGTGGCGTTTGGATGCTCAGGGATATCGGGCTTAGCCACACTTCACAGAGTTCCATTACAGCTTCTCAATTCAATTATAGTACTGGAGTCTGGAGGAAGGGTTGACTGGTGTTGCCTTGCATAGACGATAGTAGACAGACACTAGCATCACAGCCAGCTCGCTGTCTGACGCTATAGACCCAGGACACTTTTTTGTCCCCAGGTAACATTGACCATAGATCCATATCTGATGGTTTATCAGCCTCAGATTTACAGCACTGATCGCTCAAGACCTCAAGGCTTCCTTTTCCCACTCTGTTTAGTCAAATGGAACTTGTTGTTTTGTCAGCTTGGGATGTGGAGGTTTTACACTTAGGGTAGGCTGGAGAGGCATTCTTAAAGCACAATTTCATGTGACAGTGAGCTGAGAGTATTACAATGTGTTGTACTGTATGAACAGGTTCCCACAAAGGGCATCAATCAACAGTGGATCAGTGGATGCATGCTATACAGTTCAGCCCTTGTTTTCTGAACGATGCACATGCACACCTGACTACTCCATCATGCGGCGCGCTTCATTTATATCACACCTTGTGTCTCATCCGCATGTAGAAGAAAACCATCAAGGCCAAAGCCCAGTGAGTAGGGAGGTCAACTAAGATCCTCTATCAATGAGTAACCAGTCACCTTCTGCTAGTCCCCAAAGATGCATCAAGAGCCCAAACACTTCGGAAGCAGTATGGAGACTGTGTGTGTGTGTGCTTGCGCGCGCACGCACCTATAGTTGACAGTAAGAGCAGATGAGATATCTGTGATGATGTGATATCCTAGCTGAGATACTCCGGCTACTCTGACCAGACAGAAAGAGCAACTTCAGATTAATGTCGTCATGTGACATTGAACTATAGTAACCCTGATTTAGGTTGTTAAGTCAAAACCTGCTTGAGGTTGAACTAGAAACCTAATGTTTGACCCTGCCCTAGATCTACGTTTACCTAACATGATTAATCAAGCAAATCAATTGACCTAAACAAATGTGTCTGCTTTTGAATCAACTTTAAGTCAAGAACGGGTTTTCTGAAAGTGTAGCACAATTAAATGAATCATATTAATTATGACTATAAATTAATTAATCATCATTAATGAACTCCTAAGATATTTTTTTATGTTAATCAATTGTACTGTATATCTTACTTTTCATCTTATTGTATCAATCACATCTGTACTTTATGGTCACAAATTAACCAACATGTTACAAAAGTTCCTTTACAATAAAAAAGCATGGAGCAAAGGCCTGTAAAAAGATATAGTAACCTCTGGTTATGGCAATAACCAAGTGCAATCAGACAGTCATCAAAATACCTTGTTATCATGATGGAGAGGGGAGGCAAAAGCTAAGTGGTGAATAGGACGTTTGTATCCAAAGACTTTGGCTGAATGATAAGAATCAAGTTGCCACGTAGAGTAGTCCGAGGTGCTGAAGTTATCAGGCTTCTCACAGACTTTGAACAACAACATCACCTTGAACCATAAATCGTCAGATAATTTGTAAGAGTACACTTTGATAATGAGACAGCAGATTTACAGATACAAGTTTTCCCTAACTACTGATACAGGCTCAGATAATTGTTGTCCCCCTAATGGTTAAGGTGAAGTTTGAGGGTAGGGTAATCTGATCCTAGATCTGTGGTCGGGAGTTCTACCCCAAGCTAGATCTACAGTATTTGTCTCACAGCAGCAGAAAGGGGAGTAACTACCCACTGGGCACAGACGTCAATTCAACGTCTATTCCACGTTGGTTCAACTTAATTTTATTGAAATGATGTGGAAACAACATTGAATCAACCAGTGTGTGCCCGGTGGGTACATTCTTACATATCAATGGCATGCCATGGCTTGGGTGTAAAATTGGCCCATTCAAGGACACATGATCTCAATCTGAAACGTTAACTGTCATTGGTAATCATTCATTGCTCGAGGCGCAATATGGGAACAATCGTTTCAATGCTTTCATTCCCTACTGACCTCATTCACTCTCCTACTGTAGCCTACACGTTTAAGCAATTGAAAACTGCTTATGTGAGCAGGTTTGACTTAACAGCACTGAAAGAAAGTGATTCTGTTCTTGATTAGTGAAGTAATTTAGGTTGTTGAAATCTTCCTTTTGGCAAGTTTTTATTGGGAAAATAAGAAAACGTAGGTTCTCTCCAAGTTTCAAAATGATTTTTCCTAGTAGTATTATCCAATTGTTATGGTATTTGTTATGTTTGTGAAAATGATACATCTAAAAATAAAATTACTTTCTCAAAGCATGTAGTGTATATTGTATTATGTGAAGCTAATCTTTGTACTTTTATACATTGTGTGGCATAAACAATGTTTTTGAAGCTTTAGTAAAACAGGAATTGACAACAGTTGTCTATAGTTGCCAGGTGAATGAGTTAATTAAAGCTTCTTATTGGGAATCCCCCTCCATCCAGTCTGTTTACTGGGGGTGAGTCATCCAATCACCTGAGGAGTCTCCCACACTTCAGTACCATTACTTGTTCAAACATTCACTATCTCCAGGGGTTGCATGTTCTGCATAATGAATTACCTTGCAATTCTCAATGGAGTGGAGGTTCGAGACGGTTTGTCAAGGTAACTAAAACACAATTAGAACCTGTCATAGTTTAACAGTTTCTATAGTTTATTTAAAGCTGCAATATGTAACATTTTGGGCGACCCGATCAAATTCACATAGAAATGTAAGTTATAGATCTGTCATTCTTATTGAAAGCAAGTCTAAGAAGGGGTAGATCTGTTCTATGTGCACTATTTCTATACTTTCCGTTCTTAAGTTTTGTTTTGCGTCTTTTACTTTCGGTTTTGTACAACAGCTTCAAACTGCTGAAAATACAATATTTTTGGTTATGGAAAATATATTTCAAAGCGGTTTAGATGGTACAATGATTATCTACACAATGACTGTTTGTTTTGTCACATAAACTGAAATTAGGCGAACTATTAGAATTTTAGCAACCAGGAAATGGCAGAGCGATTTCTGCATATTATACCTTTAAGTAAATTACTTGTTTGACAATGACAAGTTACTAACAGTCTTAGTCACAGTCAGCCAGACAGTTCTTCCAGGATATTCAGATTTATTAGGTGAAACATATAATGTTTGTAAATGAACTCAACAAAACATACTTAGGCCTGGATTCAATCCGTATCACTGAAGATCCGCTTTATAGCGCAAATGACAATTAAAATTCAAAATCAGCAAAATGGTCCTTCGTAATAAAACATTTCATCTGAAAAAATGAAACTTTTAGTCTCAAAACCTTCTAGTTCAGTGGTAACATCTATACCTGTACAGTGCATGTCAAGTAGGTTCCCTTTCAGTCGGTCAACTAGGTACAGCTATGGGGAGTTCACGTGCTAGGGCCTTCTACTGAAGAACATTAGAAACAAGCCTGACAATGCCAATGAGCACCAATTATTCCGCTCTTCACCTCGAGCTGAGCAGAACAATTCACGTTTATCTTAAAAAACAAACATTAGAATGCAAACATATCAACTTAATTGTCCCACTTAAGGATGGCGTGCTCATCCCTCTAGACGTTGTGTGTTAAAGTTTGGTAACTAGTTTCGTGAAGTTCCTTACCAATTTGTTAGTTATTCCTCTGTCTGTTTAGCCTCTCTAAATGGATGTAAGTACGATGACCAGCTGTCACCGGCTGCATACAATCTCTCTCTCTCTCGACGTGTAGCCTGAAATACCTGCCACGTGCTAACTGCAGTCAAACACCGCTTGCCTTTTTTTCCAGACTTTGGCCCAGCCGCATTCAGCCAAGCTGATGTTGCATGGGTATTCCCACTTCATGGATGTTGAGTGGATGGAGGGGGCGGGGCTTGTCCACATGCCTCCTATAGATGGGAAGCTAGCTGACGACCTAGCCCTGTTGGCTAACAAAGGGATGGCTAACCCCTACCCGACGCTCCCGAATAAAATCTGTCGTTTTTCAGGGGCGTAGCTTGACAAGGTGAACATGGTCACAGTTCTGCAGGTTTACCAGACTGAGCTGTTGGTGGACCTGGCCACGGTTCTGGCTGCTGGGGAGCCCCATGCAGCGCTCATAGATGAGATTTGTGCCACGGCCGATTTCGTCTTGCGCATGTGTCGTTGCAACCTTTAGTTGACTTTGTCGCAGGTGCCATAGAGAGACAGGCAGTTGTACTTGGATGAGCCGATTTCTCCTACGGTGTTGTTTGGCTAGGCCCTGGAGTCTATGCAATTTCGTTTTGAGGAGAAAAAGAAGCAGGAAGCGGCGCTGCGCGTCTTCCTTCCTCTGAGGACCTTTGCTGCTGTGGCGGCATCATCTTCTAGAGGGTCTGCAGACAGAGGCCCGATGACGAAGCTGGCTGCCCCGGCATCTGAGTCCGCCACCAACTCTGCTCCTGCTTGTCCTGTTCCACAAGAGCAGAGCCAGTCTGCTTGGCACAAGCACTGTTTTACTCCCAAGGGTGAAGTGAAAGCTGGTCCCTCTGCGGAGCAGGGGAGGCAGCAGCCCCCGCTCATCTAGCACAATGAGAGGGGAGGTGGCATGGTCCCCTCCCTAGATGTTCGCTGTGACAACAGTACCCCCAAGAGGCAAAGCCAATCGGGCTACGACACTGGTAGCCGAAGCACCTGCACCCAGAGTGGACCGGGCTTCAGGCAAACGTCGGCACTTAAACACATTGTTTCTACCCCAAGTTTCACAGTGTTCACAGGCGTCAAGAGTGTTGTGTCCTCCATGTGAGCTGAATAAAATGAGTCCCTTCCCCACAGTCAGACACTTGACTGTCAAGAGTGGTGGAAATGAATCAATCAAAAAAAAATCACAAAATTCTCCCAGTCCACAAGGTGGCGTTCCGCCCTTTCAGATTGTACTTCAGGGGAGACTCGCTGTATGCGTCGACCAATGGCGTGCATGTGTAGTGTCACCCTGGATTATGTTAACAGTGACGTTGGTGTATGTTGCATCTCCGGCTAAAGGAAGCTGGTTCTTTTTAGTTCTTGTAAAGAGAAACTCGACAGTATAAAGCATTAACATCACGAAGATGGTTTATTTCCAACATAACAACGGATACAACATAGCCTGTTCCAAGCTGAGTCCATCTGCACCCGCTCAAAGATGTGCATGATAACATGCTGCTTATCTCTCAAACACTACAACTCCTCCGCTGTAACTTCAACTAGTTTTGAGAACCTTAATCTCTTATTTTACCTTTTGTTTTTTATAATTTATATTTTAGATTCTTCAAAGTAGCCACCCTTTGCCTTAATGACAGCTTTGCGCACTCTTGGCATTCTCTCAACCAGCTTCATGAGGAATGCTTTTCCAACAGTCTTGAAGGAGTTCCCACATATGCTGAGCACTTGTTGGCTGCTTTTCCTTCACTCTGCGGTCCAACTCATCCCAAACAATCTCAATTGGGTTGAGGTCGGGTGATTGTGGAGGCCAGGTCATCTGATGCAGCACTCCATCACTCTCCATCTTGGTCAAATAGCCCTTACACAGCCTGGAGGTGTGTTTTGGGTCATTGTCAAATGATAGTCCCACTAAGCGCAAACCAGATGGGATGGCGTATCATTGCAGAATGCTGTGGTAGCCATGCTGGTTAAGTGTGCCTTGAATTCTAAATAAATCACAGACAGTGTCACCAGCAAAGCACCCCCACACCATCACACCTCGTCCTCCATGCTTCATGGTGGGAACCACACATGCAGAGATCATCCGTTAACCTACTCAGCGTCTCACAAAGACACGGTGGTTGGAACCAAAAATCTCAAATTTGGATTCATCAGACCAAAGGACAGATTTCCGCTGGTCTAATGTCCATTGCTCGTGTTTCTTGGCCCAAGCAAGTCTCTTCTTCTTATTGGTGTCCTTTAGTAGTGGTTTCTTTGCAGCAATTCGACCATGAACGCCTGATTCACGCAGTCTCCTCTGAACAGTTGATGCTGAGATGTGTCTGTTACTTGAACTCTGTGAAACATTTATTTGTGCTGCAATCTGAGGTGCAGTTAACTCTAATGAACTCTGGGTCTTCCTTTCCTGTGGCGGTCCTCATGAGAGCCAGTTTCATCATAGCGCTTGATGGTTTTTGTGACTGCACTTGAAGAAACTTTCAAAGTTTTGGATTGACTGAAGTCTCTTCTTCTTATTGGTGTCCTTTAGTAGTGGTTTCTTTGCAGCAATTTCCATGTCTTAAAGTAATGATGGACTGTCGTTTCTCTTTGCTTATTTGAGCTGTGCAAAGCTGTCATCAAGGCAAAGGGTGGCTACTTTGAAGAATCTCAAATATAAAATATATTTCGTTTTGTTTAACACTTTTTTTGATTACTACATTATTCGGTATGTGTTATTTCATAGTTTTGATGTCTTCACTATTATTCTACAATGTAGAAAGTAGTAAAAAATAAAGAAAAACCCTGGAAGGAGTAGGTGTGTCCAAACTTTTGACTGGTACTGTATATATATTTTTTGGAATGCGACCTTTCCGGCAGTGGGTGATAGACACTTGCTTGGACACATCGCACAACCTAAACCGGTCACTCCGGGTGTCCCCTCATGCCTACGGGCTCTGGCTCGGTGGAGGGACCCACAGCTGTTGTCGCTGGTACCCCCATTGGTCAAGTTATATCCCCCAAGGTGATCATGACCGATGCATCCCCTTGAGGGTGGGGTGCACTGTGCGAGGGAAGCTCAATCCCGGGGTTGTGAACAGTGTCGCAGAGCACGCTGCTCATCAATTACCTGGAGCTGTTGGTGGTGTACATATTGCTCACGTATTTTCGCCCATTATTGAAAGGCCAGCATGTGCTGGTGAGGACCGACAATGGGACAGTGGTGGCATTCATCAACAGACAAGGAGGGGTGTGGCCTCACCCCCTCTTATCCTTGGCTCGCTCCCTACTGCTGTGGAGCATTTCACACTTTCAAGGTGACGTACCTCCCTGGAAGCCTCAACACGTGTGTGGATCTGCTATCGAGGGGGGACCCAGCTGTATGACGTTCGCCCTTGGCGACTCTAAGGTGACGCTGCTTACTAATGCGGCCGTTGCATCTAAGGTCATAACTATGTCCTACAGGTCTCTAGCTTTTGAGCTTTTTCCCTTTTCGCCTCCTCTGTTTGCTTCTGAGAAGCAGAGGTTAAATGCCCAGTGTCTGGTACGACCGTTACACATGTCATTGAGCGGACCAGGGGTGTCCGTTTGTGTGACCAGCTTTTTGTCTGTTTTGCCAATCCGGCTTGTGGTATAGCACTTTCTAAGCAGCATCTCTCCCACTGTGGAGGCTATTTCTCAGGCATATGACAGCAAAAGGCAGGAATTACCTGACGGTGTACCCGCCCACTCCACCAGGGGTCAGACGGCGTCTTGGGCGTTGTTTAAAGGGTTGCCTGTAGGAAATATTTGTGCTGCAGAGAGTTGGGCATCATCACTGCGTCCAGTGTAGCCAACAGTGAGCTTACAGCTGGGGCAGGAGAGGGTCATTAGGCAGCGCTCCGGTTTCACAATATCCAGGTACCGCAGGTTTTACAGTTGGGTTGGAATTCTGGGTGGTCTGCAATTGGGCCAATTCATTTGGTGTCCACTGGAGTCGGCTTGGGGACTGATTTCATGTTCCTATAGCTATGTTGTACAGAGTTGACTTACTGAAAGGGAACGTACAGTTATCCCAGCAAACCAAAATTGGTTCTGTGAAAGTTCCCAGAACATTCGTTCTCATAACACAAAAACTGTCCATTCATGTTGTTGATTATTGAATGTTTGTATAAAACATTTTCCTGATGTTTCAAGAACATTCCTAGAACACATTAAATCTTTTTTTTAAAGGTTCCCAGAATGTTTCATTAGGTTGTGGGAACAGTCTGGTGTGAACATTGTGGGGACATCACAAAAGATGAACTGTCCAGATGATTCTACAATGTTTATTTTAAGGTGCAAAACACATGCACCTGATGTTACAAGAACATTCCCAGAACACATTTCATCTGTTTTTAAAGGTTCCCAGACTGTTTTATTGGGTTGTGGGAACAGTTTGGTGGGAACATTGTGGGGACATCACAAAATATACGTTCCCAAAACACAAAAACTGTCCAGTTGTGCTGACATTCAGATAATGTTGTGTCAGGGTGCACAAAACATTCCTCTGATGTTCCAAGAATGTTGACAGAACAGCATTTCTGAGTTCTTTAAAGGTCCCCTAGAACATTTTATTAGGTTGTGGGAACAGTGTGGGTACATTACAAGAGATTCCCAAAACACAGAATATGCTCAGTGATGACATTGATACAATGTTTAACTTAGGTTGCGCAGGACATTCCTATAATGTTGTAAGAATGTTGACAGAGCACCTGGTCTATGTTCTTGAAAGATTCCCAGAACATTCAATTAACCTATGGGAGTTGTCTGGAATGTTGCAAGAATATTCTTGTGACGTTCACATAGGTTGCACAGAACAATCCCACAATACTGCACAATGTTCCACAATTTCCAAATAACTCTGTTTTTATGACATTCAATGCATATTTCTTATAGCTTTAACATAATATTGCATTGATGTTCACACAATATACATTTTACCTTGTCTTGGAGGTCCTCAGAACATTTCAAGAAAATTTTGAACATTTTATATTTAAGTTTTACCTAATATTACCACAACATTCTCAGCATGCAAATTTGTAGCTCCTTAAAGCACATTGGAATACATCCCCATAATGTTTCTCTCCAGATTTAACGTCAATTCACATTTGAAGGTGATATACACTGAGTATATCAAGCAGCCTCAATTCGTTGGGGCATGGACTCTACAAGGTGTTGAAAGTTTTACACATGGATGCTGGCCAATGTTGACTCCAATGCTTCCCACAGTTGTGTCAAGTTGGCTGGATGTAATTTGGTGGTGGACCATTCTTGATACACAGAGTAAACTGTTGAGCGTGAAAAACCCAGCAGCGTTGCAGTTCTTGAATTCGAAATGGATTAAATATATATATTTTCTCACCCATCTACACACAATACCCCATAATGACAAAGTGAAAACATGTTTTCTGAAATTGTAGCTAATTTATTGAAAATTAAATACAGAAATATCTCATTCACATACAGTAAGTATTCACACCCCTGAGTCAATACTATGTAGAAGCACATTTGGCAGCGTTTACAGCTGTGAGTCTTTCTCGGTAAGTCTCTAAAAGCTTTCCACATTGTGCAACATTTGCAACATTTTTTCCCCTCAACATTTTTCAAGCTCTGTCAAATTGGTTCTTGATCATTGCTAGACAACCATTTTCAGGACTTGCCATAGATTTTCAAGTAGATTTTTGTCAAAACTGTAACTCTGCCACTCATTCACTGTATTCTTTAAACTCTGTAACAATTTTAAAGTCACTATTGGCCTCATGGTGAAATTCCTCTGTGTTAGGAAGGACGCCTGTATCTATGTAGTGACTGGGTGTATTGATACACCATCCAAAGTGTAATTAATAACTTCAACATACTCAAAGGGATATTCAGTGTCTGCTTTTTTTGTATCTACCAATAGGTGCTCTTCTTTGCAAGGCATTGGAAAAACTCCCTTGTCTTTGTGGTTGAATCTG
Source organism: Coregonus clupeaformis (assembly GCF_020615455.1). Lineage (NCBI taxonomy): Eukaryota > Metazoa > Chordata > Actinopteri > Salmoniformes > Salmonidae > Coregonus > Coregonus clupeaformis. Next base: position 23,636,013 of record NC_059222.1, read on the forward strand.
TGTTTGATATTCACTGCTCAACTGAGGGACCTTACAGATAATTGTATGTGTGGGGTACAGAAATGAGGTAGTCATTCAAAAATCATGTTAACCTCTTAAGGATCGGACCCTATTTTTCAATTTTTGCCTAAAATGACATACCCAAATCGAACTGCCTGTAGCTCAGGAACTGAAGCAAGGATATGCATATTCTTCATACCATTTGAAAGGAAACACTTTGAAGTTTGTGGAAATGTGAAATGAATGTAGGAGAATATAACACATTAGATCTGGTAAAAGATAATACAAACAAAAAAACATGCTTTTTCTATTTTTTGTTTGTTCCATCGTCTTTGAAATGCAAGAGAAAGGCCGCAATATCATATTGCAGTTTAGGCGCAATTTAGATTTTGGCCGCTAGATGGTAGCAGTGTATTTGCAAAGTTTCAGATTGATCCAGTGAAGCATTGCAATACTGGACTATTTTCTATCAAGTCTGCCCTAATGTGCCGAATTGGTCAATTGATACATTTTCAAGTACATAACTATAGAGAACATACAAAAATGCTATGGTAATATAAAATGTAAGTTTAAACACTCCCAGGAATGTCATACATGATGGATCAGTAGCTTATACACTAACTTTCACACATCTAGATGTCTAGGCAGGGGTTCAAACTGTAGAACCCAGTTCCTACATTTGAATATAAAAATGGATTTTATCACTCAAAACTATGCTACATTTTATCTCTGGGACCCTTAAGATGACAAATCAGACCAAGATTACTGAACGTCAGTAGATTATTTACCTTCAGAGGTATCAAACCAGTTGCCGTGATACGTTTTTTGTTGTTGTGCACTCTCCTCAAACAATAGCATGGTATTTCTTCACTGTAATAGCTGCTGTAAATTGGACAGTGCAGTTAGATTAACAAGAATTTAAGCTTTCTGCCCATATAAGATATGTCTATGTCCTGGAAAGTTTGCTGTTACTTACAACAGTCATGCTAATCACATTAGCGCACGTTAGCTCAACCGTCGCGTATACGGGACACCGATCCCGTAGAGGTTAAACACTATTATTGCACACAAAGTGAGTCCATGCAACTTTATTATATGACTTGTTAAGCACATCTTTATTCCTGAACTTATTTAGGCTTGGCATTGCAAAGGGGTTGAATAATAATTGACTCAATACATTTCAGCATTTCATTTTTTATTAATTTATTAAAATCTTTCCAATTTGACATTATGGGGAATTGTGTGTTGGCCAGTGACAATTTATTTTTATTTTAATCCATTTTAAATTCAGGCTGTAACACAACAAAATGTGGAAAAAGTCAAGGGGTGTGAATACTTTCACTGTAGCCATGGTAGTATGGTCATTCAGGAATTCCATGATTCCTTTTTAGCCTTTTTTGCCATATTGTTTAACCATGTTTCCTTTAAAAAAGTGCAATTGAGGCTCAGATATAATCTACTAAACGAGAAGATGTCTTTATTTCGTCCAGATTTATAAATTCAGTCAATTTAGACAAACTGTAAAAAATAAAACATTGTGTAAAAATTGACTGTTTAACTTAAAGAAACACACCAGATATAATTCCCACTTTCAGATGCTTGATATGGTCCCCTTAAGCTTAAAAGGAAGCATGGAATTCCTGATTGACCATACTGCCATGGCTATATACTGAAAAAATAAGATGTAAAAGAGCTTCCCTGGTGGCGCCCCCTGACAACGGTGAGTCAAGGACATTTCTGGTTGTGACAAACAATCATATCGCTATCTGCAACCAAGAAGTAACCAAGAATTCCAGTCGCCAACCAATCCAAGACTCCAGTGCAACCAAGAAGTAACCAAGAATTGACCAATGAGGATAGAGCTATGGCAGGACCTTTAAACGCTAGAAGAGGACAATGGAAAAATATATTTCCTCAGGTAATTTTCGCAAGTTATCTTTCTTTTCAGAAGAAGCTACAATGCTTTGATGTCTGCTGTTTTCATTGATAATCATCATCGATCGGAATATCTAGCAGGTAAGATCAGTGTATTAGGCTACAGTGATATGTTAGCATGGTTAACAAGATTTACAGTGTAGCTACAGTAACGCTATCTAACGTTAGTAAACTGGTGTTTTGACACTGACACACATTATCGAAGTAGCTAGCTTAATGTCCGATGACTCTAAACATCAAATAGTCTAATGTTAACCCCACTATTTCCGTACTAAACTGGAGTTAATATTTTCTTATTACCGTAGCTAGCTATCTAAAAAAGTGTGATTTTATAGCTAGCAGTTCAGCAAACCTCTTGCACTTGCTTACGCTGGTGTGTCTGTGTGTGGGTTTGTGGTAAAAATTTGCTTTAGCAAGTAGCTAGAGATGACAACATACGTTAGGTAGCTAGAGTTTATACACTTAATTTTGTTGAATTTTTATCTATTAATCCAGTCTGCTCACTGTGATTAAAATGTATATCATTCATTTTTATTAAATACAAACTTTCCCCTTTATTTTCACAGCAGACATGGTTTCCAGCTTCAGAAAACTGCCAATGGAAGCCTTGTCTTAACGGACAGTAAGGATTCCAGGATTTACAAGACAAAAACTACTAAAAGATTGTCGAGCAGGGCTGTGTCTACAGACAATGTGGTGGATTCAGCTAGTAGGGCTCAGAGGTGGCAACCCAGCAAGCATGAGATGCAACGATATCCTTGGCTGAGTGATATCCTTGGCGCAGTGGATAAAAGACCTGACTTGGGAACCAAACATTGTCAGTTCAAACCCCACATGTGCAGATTGTCAATAAAAAAATATATAGTTCTGTTTGTATGATTAACTGCTGTTCATATATGTAATAGTGAGCAGATTGTCAACATATGAAGTCTAAAAAATATGGTCGCATTTGATTTATTAGGATCCCCATTAGCCGACGCCAATTGCGATAGCTAGTCTTACTGGGGTCCGACACATAACCAAAAATACATTAAAGACAAAATACTTTACAATTTACATAGAAGTATCTGGTTTTAAATGTACTTAAGTACAGTGTTGAAAAAGTACTCAATTGTCATACTTGAGTAAAAGTACAAAGTAAAAGTAAATGCTATACATCAAATTCCTTATATTAAGCAAACCAGACGGCACGATTTTTGTATTAATTTTAACTACGGACAGACAGGGGTACACTCCAACACTCAGACATAATTTACAAACGCAGTATTTGTGTTTTGTGAGTCCGCCAGATCAGAGGCAGTAGGGATGACAAAGTTTTATATTGATAGGTGCCATAATTCTGTCCTGCTTGAGCATTCTAAATGTAACGAGTACTTTTAGGTGTCAGGGAAAATGTATGGAGTAAAAAGTACATTATTTTCTTTAGGAATGTAGTAGAGTATAAATAGTACAGATGCCCCAAAAGACTACTTAAGTAGTACTTAAAAATATGTTTACTTAAGTACATTACACCACTGCTGTTCACTTGCCCTATATAAGATGAAAGTGAGTTCCATGCACTCATGGCTCTGTATAATACTGTACAATTCCTTGAATTTGTTCTGGACCTGGGGACTGTGAAGAGACCCCTGGTGGCATGTCTGGTGGGGTAAGTGTGTGTCAGTGCTGTGTGTAAGTTGACTATGCAAACAATTTGGAATTTCCAACACATTAATGTTTCTTATAAAAACAAGAAGTGACGAAGTCAGTCTTTCCTCAACTCTCAGCCAAGAGAGACTGGCATGCAGAGTATTAATATTAGCTCTCTGATTACAATGAAGAGCAAAACGTGCTGCTCTGTTCTGGGCCAGCTGCAGCTTAACTAGATCTTTCTTTACAGCACTTGACCATATGACTGGACCAGAGTATGTGAGTGGAGTTGAGCGGTTGGAAATGGAGCATTGCGCGCTCCGGCGCTCCACATCCTTTCCAACCGCTCCGCTAAAAACCGCCCCGCGCTCTCAGGAAAGAAAACTGCCGCTCCAAATTCGCTTCATTCATTAATATCACAATTTAACCAACACCCATCTATTTTTGTGACTACCTGGACCTACCATTTGGTTTTGAAGCATTGAAACCAAACCATATGACTTGAATGAAAAGTATTTGAATAAACATGAAAAGGTGAATCTAAGAAGTGCACATCCTTTCATTCATATTAAACAGCATATAAACAATTAAATAGGTCAGGAGCCAGACAGTGAGTCTAAGAAGGAACGCAAATGAATTATTTAGTCTATATTATTTCAATTATTTCAAGGCTACAGCCTACAAAGAAATAATAATATAATGCCATTTAGCAGACGCTTTTATCCAAAGTAACTTGCAGTCATGTGTGCATACATTTTTATGTATGGGTGGTCCCGGGGATCGAACCCACTACCCTGGCGTTACAAGCGCCATGCTCTACCAATTGAGCTACAGAGGACCACAATACATTGTGAAGCATTTGCAAGTGTGACAAAATACTGGTAGGGACATAAATCACTCAGCATTTACACAACATTTCGTTGTAGTAAATCATTATAGTCTAGAACTAAATACAAATTAAACGAAAAATAACTTATTAGTGCCTTTGAATTCATTTTTAGAAACACAAGTGGCTTCAGGCTCATGCGATGGTGCCTGGAGAGCAGGCCAGCAGCGGAAAATATCCTCTCCACACTTGCAGAGCCACTGGGGATGCTAAACACCCTTTTGGCTACTCTTGCCAGGCTGGGCAGGTTTTTTATTTCTTTTTCTATAGGTAGGCCTAAAGTTTTTTAGGCAAAATAACCCAATCAAAACGGAAAGCTCCTTGAATGTGGGAATGTGCCAGGCCTATTGGGCCAAAATCAATTATGGCCTATTGTATAGATAATAGAACAAAAATGAATGAAACGTTTAAGAGATCTGATTTTTAGTTAATAAATACTTTGCTACAATGACACTTAGTTATCTACCCACCTCCTTTCTTTCTTTTAGCATGTGCAGTAAGTACACTATCATGCTTTCGGGATGCGTGTCTTTTCAGATTCCACAATGATTTCCTTAGTTGTGAACACTACATCACCGCACTCCCTCTCTTGCTCTTGGTCCTCATCTTTGTAAGTCACCTTGATTTTGCAACTGTGGGTTTTATCAGTTTCTTTATGAAAATATGTAGCGAACTCCATGACAGTAGATAAAGCAAAGGGCTGTAGCAGCACACAAGTAGACTACAAATGCATGCTGGGGCGGCATGCCTTGAGCTCAGGAAGTGAGCACTACTGGAGAGAAATTGGAGCGGGCGAGAAGGTGTCACGGATTCTGCTGAGACTGCCCTTCCTTCTGGCTCGGGCAGGCTTCGGCGTTCGTCGTCACCGGAGTACTAGCTGCTGCCGCTCTATGTTTTATGTTTCTATGTTCATTTGATTGTTGTCTGTTGTTGCGCACCTGTTCCCTATTATGTTATTTGGTCTTCCCTATTTAACCTGTTCACGTCCACTGTGTGGTGTGCGTGTTTGTTGCTTGTACGAGTGTCATTTGTGAGCGGGTTTGCTCCTCCCTGTGTTTGGAGGTTTTGCTTGTATTTCTTTACTATTCAGTAAAGTGGATTTTCATTTCATTCTGTGTCCTGCGCTTGACTCTGGCCTACCTCATTCCACAGACATTCGTGACAGAAACACGCACCCCTATGGAGTCAGCAGGAACAGCCGGAGTAACCAAGACAATGGAGGAACGAGTCCAACGTCAGGAGTTAATGATTCAGACTCTCGGGGTCACCATGGAACGAGTGTTCCAGAAAATGGAACGATGGGAGAGAGGTGGTATCCCGTCACCATCTCCAACCACTCAACTACCTACAACCCTGGTCACCACTTCGCCACCTGGGTCCAGTGGGATTCGGCTCTCGCTCCCGAGGGCATATGATGGAACACCTGCCGGGTGCCAGGGATTTCTCCTCCAGGTTGAGCTCTACCTGGCCACCATTCACCCGGCGCCCTCGGGATACGAGGTCGAGGCAGCAGGCAGGGCACTGGTCGACCGTCTCAGATGAGTAGGCACCCGACTCACCCAGAGCCTCCTGTTGCTAATTTGTGTATTGATATTATTTTTCCAGAATTTTCCCCCCATTCCCAGCATAAGGCGCTAATAGATTCAGGCGCGGCTGGGAATTTTATTGATCGCCAGTATGCTCGTAGTTTAGGGATTCCTACTGTGTCTATTGATAAACCTTTCCCTGTGCACGCATTAGATAGTCGCCCGTTAGGGTCAGGCATAATCAGGGAGGTCACCACCCCACTTCTGATGAGGATGCAGGGGGGTCATGAGGAGAGGATTAGCCTCTATCTGATTGATTCTCCTGCGTATCCTGTGGTGTTGGGACTTCCCTGGTTAACCATTCATGACCCCACGATTTCATGGCAACAGAGGGCTCTTAAGGGATGGTCCGGTCAGTGTTCAGGGAGGTGTGTAGGAGTTTCCTTGGGGGCAACTACAGTGGAAAGTCCCAACCAGGTTTCCACTATGCACATTCCTGCCGAGTATGCCGATTTGGCTATCACCTTCAGTAAAAAGAGGGCGACTAAATTACCACCCCATCGTCCGGGGGATTGCGTGATAAATCTCCAGGTAGGAGCTGCACTTCCCCGGAGTCACGTGTATCCTTTGTCTCAGGAGGAGAGGGCGGCTATGGAGACATATGTCGCCGAATCTCAGAGACAGGGATACATTCGGCCATCCACTTCACCTGTCTCCTTGAGTTTCTTTTTTGCGAAGAAGGATGGTGGTTTACGCCCGTGCATTGATTACCGTGGCTTAAATCAGATTACCATCAAGTACAGCTATCCATTACCCCTGATAGCTAGTATGACGGAATCATTGCACAGGGCATGCTACTTCACAAAATTGGATCTCAGGAGCGCGTACAACCTAGTGCGTATCCGGGAGGGTGTTGAGTGGAAGACGGCATTTAGTACCACCTCGGGACATTATGAGTATCTTGTCATGCCATACGGGTTAATGAATGCTCCATCAGTCTTCCAATCATTTGTGGATGAGATTTTCAGGGACCTGCACGGACAAGGGGTAGTGGTGTATATTGATGACATCCTTATATACTCCACTACAAGGGCCGAGCATGTGTCCCTGGTGCAGGAGTCCATCTCCTTCCTAGGGTACCACATGTCTGCGTCTGGGGTGAGGATGGAGAGTGACCGCATTTCGGCCGTGTGTAATTGGGCGACTCCAACCACAGTGAAGGAGGTGCAGCGATTCTTGGGGTTTGCCAACTACTACCGGAGGTTTATCCGGGGCTTTGGTCAGGTAGCGGCTCCCATTACCTCGTTGCTGAAGGGGGGACCGGTGCGTCTGCGGTGGTCAGCTGAGGCGGACAGGGCTTTTAGTCGCCTGAAGGACCTGTTTACCTCGGCTCCAGTGCTGGCTCATCCGGATCCCTCCTTGGCCTTCACGGTTGAGGTGGACGCATCCGAGGCTGGGATAGGCGCTGTACTTTCTCACCGCTCGGGCACGCCACCCAAGCTCCGCCCCTGTGCTTTCTTTTCGAAGAAGCTCAGCCCGGCGGAGCGCAACTATGATGTGGGGGACCGGGAGTTGTTGGAGGTGGTCAAATCCCTGAAAGCGTGGAGACATTGGCTTGAGGGGGCTAAACACCCTTTTCTCATTTTGACTGACCACCGCAATCTGGAGTACATCCGAGCGGCGAAGAGGTTAAATCCTCGCCAGGCAAGGTGGTCTATGTTTCTAACCCGTTTTGTTTTCACCCTTTCTTACAGGCCAGGCTCCCAGAATGCTAAGGCAGATGCTCTGTCCCGACTGTATGACACAGAGGAGAGTTCCGTGGAGCCCACTCCCATACTTCCAGCGTCGTGTCTGGTGGCACCGGTGGTGTGGGAGGTTGACGCGGACATCGAGCGGGCGTTACGTAATGAACCCTCTCCTCCCCAGTGTCCAGAGGGTCATAAGTATGTACCGCTGGAGGTCCGCGATCGTTTGATCTATTGGGCTCACACGTCACCCTCCTCTGGTCACCCTGGCATCGGTCGGACAGTGAACTGTCTTATTGGGAAGTACTGGTGGCCCACCTTAGCCAAGGACGTGAGGGTTTATGTTTCCTCCTGCTCGGTGTGCGCCCAGTGTAAGGCTCCTAGACACCTGCCCAGAGGGAAATTACAACCCCTACCCGTTCCACAACGACCGTGGTCCCACCTATCGGTGGATTTTATGACTGATCTTCCTCCCTCAAGAGGGAACACAACCATCCTCGTCGTTGTGGATCGGTTTTCTAAGTCCTGTCGCCTCCTTCCTCTGCCCGGACTCCCTACGGCCCTACAAACTGCTGAGGCCCTATTTACACACGTCTTCCAGCACTACGGGGTGCCTGAGGATATAGTGTCTGATCGGGGTCCCCAATTCACCTCAAGGGTTTGGAGGGCGTTCATGGAACAGTTGGGGATCTCGGTTAGCCTTACCTCAGGTTTTCACCCCGAGAGTAACGGGCAGGTGGAGAGAATCAATCAGGAGGTGGGTAGGTTTCTGAGGTCGTATTGCCAGGACCGGCGAGGGGAGTGGTCGGTTTTCCTACCCTGGGCAGAGATGGCTATAAACTCCAACCACCACTCCTCAACTGACCTCACTCCTTTCCAGTGTGTGTTAGGTTATCTGCCGGCCCTGGCACCGTGGCATCAGAGCCAGATCGAGGTACCTGCGGTGGACGAGTGGGTTCGGCGCTCGCAGGAGACCTGGGACGCTGCACATGAACGCCTGCAGCGGGCCATCAGGCGACAGAAGGCGAGCGCCGACCGCTACCGCAGTGAAGCCCCGGTGTATGCACCGGGGGACCGGGTCTGGCTCTCGACCTGAAACCTGCCCCTTCGCCTGCCCTGCCTGAAGTTGGGTAGGCGGTTTGTGGGCCCATTTAAAGTCCTGAGGAGATTGAACGAGGTATGTTATAGGTTACAGCTTCCTATTAATTATCGTATTAACCCCTCGTTCCATGTGTCTCTCCTCAGGCCGGTGGTAGCTGGTCCACTCCAGGAGTCTGAGATACGGGAGGTTCCTCCGCCCCCACTGGACATCGAGGGGGTACCGGCGTACTCGGTCCGTTCCATCCTGGATTCGAGGCGTAGGGTGGGGGGCCTGCAGTATCTCGTGGAGTGGGAGGGGTACGGTCCGGAGGAGCGGTGCTGGGTTCCTAGGAGGGATATCCTTGATCCCTCCTTGTTGAGAGAATTCCATCAAAATAATCCCACTCGCCCCGCGCCGCGTCCTCCTGGCCGTCCCCGAGGCCGGTGTCGACGCACGGCTGGAGCCGTCACGGATTCTGCCGAGACTGCCCTTCCTTCTGGCTCGGGCAGGCTTCGGCGTTCGTCGTCACCGGAGTACTAGCTGCTGCCGCTCTATGTTTTATGTTTCTATGTTCATCTGATTGTTGTCTGTTGTTGCGCACCTGTTCCCTATTATGTTATTTGGTCTTCCCTATTTAACCTGTTCACGTCCACTGTGTGGTGTGCGTGTTTGTTGCTTGTACGAGTGTCATTTGTGAGCGCGTTTGCTCCTCCCTGTGTTTGGAGGTTTTGCTTGTATTTCTTTACTATTCAGTAAAGTGGATCTTCATTTCATTCTGTGTCCTGCGCTTGACTCTGGCCTACCGCATTCCACAGACATTCGTGACAGAAGGCCGATGCTCCAGACTTTGGGAATCTCGCTCTGCTCCTCGCCCTGCTCACATACACTGGACTGGACAATAATCAAGATAAGATAAAACTAGAGCCTGCAGGACTTGCAGTGTGGTGTCAAAAAAGCAGAGCATCTCTTTATTACAGAAAGACCTCTCCCCATCTTTACAACCATTTAATCTATACTGTATATGTTTTGAGCTGCGTTTGTATGATTAAATGCTGTTCAAATGTCCTATGAAATTAAAATGCCACTTGTCTCTATATCACCTTGTAGTAGGCCTACAATACAGTCCTCAAATGCAAATTTACATTAAATCTGGAGAGAAACACAATGCTTTCTTATACTTGCAAATTTGTGTGCTGAGAATATTGGGTAAAACTTAAATATAACATTTTCTAAATGTTCTTGAAATGTTCTGAGAATCTCCAAGACAAGGTCAAATGTATATTGCATGAACATCAATATAATATTATGTTAAACCTAAAACAAATATACTATGAACGTCATAAAAACTGACTAGTAAGTATCTGTGCTATTGAAATATGAGTGTAAGTCATCCACAGTCAAATGTCAACTGTAACTGTCTGTTTAATATCCTTCTTTATAGTGGGGATGATGGCTGAGACTACAGCAGAGTTCTGTTCGGGGGTGTGGAGATTATGTTAATTTGACCCTGAGTTTTGTCAGAGACGATTTGTTGAAAAGTGTTGCATAGTGAGCTAGGGCCTGAATAATTACAACACTGTTTAGAGAAGTGACTTTCTTCTCCTCCGTCAGATGTTGATGGATAGCAGAGGGAAGTTTAAGGGCAGGATGGTGCCAGTTATTACTCATTCCATTGAAGTTACTTCAGAATTACTCCAGAATCCATTCCAACTTGTTTTAATGAGTGTAACTGGATGACATTTTATAAAGATTTGGTGTGAGTGACCAAGCAAATAATATATTTCTAAGGATGCACTGTCGTACTGGTTATCTAAGCCTTTATTTGGATGCTGCTATGTGTTATGTTTTTTGGATTTGATTAAATCTGGCCCTATGTTTTTAAAGGTTATCGGATAGGCAAAAAAACTGTATTTGTTTGCTGTTACAGGTTTCCACAGCATAGCACCTGTTCACAGGCAAACAACAATATTTGTATTGTCTGAAATCACACTCATTTAGAATGTTTGCAAATCATTTTGCTCTCCATTTAATTGACCAAAACGAGAAGGCTAGTGCTGCACTGAACATCAATTAGTGTTTTCAATGGGCTTCTCTCTGACAAGCTTAAATTAACTAGAAGATAATGGGGAAGACTGCAACACAAACCAAACCTGAATTGAAGGTCATTTAAACATTTTGGAAATTGTGAAACATTATGCAACATTGTGGGATTGTTCTGTGCAACCTTCGTGAATATCACAATAATATGTTTTGCAACATTGAGGGAATGTCCTGTGCAACCTAACTTTAACATTGTATGAATGTCATTACAACTGAGCATATTTTGTGTTTTGGGAACCTACTGTATCGCTTGTCATATGCCCACAATGTTCCAACAACCTAAAGAAACATTCCCTGGAATCTTTAAAGGACAGACTAAATGTGTTCTGTGAACGTTCTAGTAACATCAGGTGAATGTTCTTTGCACCCTAAAAGAAACATTGCATAATCATTCGCACAACTGGACATTTTCTGTTTGTTTTGGGAACATATCTTTTGTCATATCCCCACAATGTTCCCACCAGACTGTTCCCACAACCTAACAAAACATTCTGGGAACCTTTAAAGAACAGACGAAATGTGTTCTGGGAACATTCTTGTAACATCAGGTGAATGTTTTTTGCACCCAAAAAGAAACCTTGTATAATCATGCGCACAAGTGGACATTGTTTTGTGTTTTGGGAACATATCTTTTGTGATGTGCCAACAATGTTCCCACCAGACTGTTCCCACAACCTAAAGAAACATTTTGGAAACTTTTAAAGAACAGACAAAATGTGTTAGGGGAATGTTTTATACAAACATTGTATAATCATCAGCATGACTGGATAGTTTTTGTGTTATGAGGACATTTGCCGCAACCTAGCAAATGTTATGGGAACTTTCACAGAACCAATTTTCGTTTGCTGAGAAAACATTACTGGTACATTGTGTTATTACATTACCTGGATGCCTAATGAGAACTTTTGGGGAATGTTCTGTGGTGGTTGTTACAGATGTTGTGCACAACATTTTAGTGAATGTTAGGAGAACATTCCAAGGATAAAAATAAAACAAAATAAACTATGAAGATTTTGTTATCAAAAACATTATTTGAATGTTTTTGGAATGTTATCATCCTAATGTTAGATAAAACCCTAACTAGAATTTAATGGGAATCTTAGCTAATGTTCTGGGAATGTTCCCGGTTTGTTGGGATGACTATAACTATTGTTCCCTTAAAGAGGGAAACAAGGTACAACATCTAATCGACCCGCGCCGCCCACTTCTGGGCTCCGTGAAGAGTGATACCAAATTGAAGGAATGAATCCATGCCTCGGGTTTGTCACCTGTGGAAGGTGGGGTTTCCAGTGAGGCATGGTGTTCATCGACCTTCTAATGTTCTTCAGTAGAGGGCACTAGCGTACAAACTCCCCATAGCTGTGTTGCACCTCGTTTCCCTCCTTCAGGGAACAGTAGTATAGTCATAACTGTATGATTCACACCACCTCTGCATACCCATTACATTGGTCATCTGTACAGAAGAGACCATGTCACACAGTCAAAACACTATTCTCTGGAAATGGTCTTCTACGGAAAATTTCATTGGGATGACATAGCTTACATAGAGATTAGGGGCAAATCGACGGATTTGGTTCGCTTACTCAATGATTATGCCAAGTCCCTATACGCCAGCACATTTTCAATATTCCCACATGTTGGGCACTTGCAGCCTCCAGATCTAGGCAATTTTTCCTATGAATAGGCCTACCCCAGTTTTATTCTGATTGTGTAATAATGTGTTCTTTCTCCCTCTGATTTTCCCCCATACCAGAGAAGCTGAACTAGGTTCTCTTATGTTGGCCAGCCCCCTCCCCCCTCATTGTCAGTTGCCGTGCAACAGCAAGTGACATAGAGTTTAGCTTGCTGTACTACAGTTTGGATGACAGACAACTATCCAGAATATGGTGATAAAGGCGGAATGAAAATCCCCTGCCTTTTCACACTCTCCTCCTCCCTCATACTCTCTTTTTGTTGAGGACCTGACTGCTGTGCTGTCTCAGCTTTGTTGTACTGTAGAGTAGCTGTTTTAACTTCACTGTGAGAATGTGCTTTTACAGTACCCTCCTCTAATACAGTACTGAGCCATTGTGCAGTTTGGACTATTGTTAGCGCCTTGTTCACTCCTCCAAGCACTCATACCTGTAGTGTTTTCAATACTCCCTGATGATCTCACTTATCGTTTTAGTGATTGTTAGCAGGATTACTATTGTAATTTCTACACAGTTTCTATCTGTTTTCACTCATTATAGTAGGTTTTTTCAAGAACATAAAAAAACACATTCAATTTAATCGCTGGCCATTGTTCTATCTACAGTCTTTGATGGGGGAAACAAAAAAGCCAGTATTAAACCTTGAATAAAATGGAAATGACAAGCTTTTCTTCCAAATTCTGTTTTGGCTCTCAATACATGTAACATTTCATCTCAGATTGAGACAGTAGATTGTGTGATCCATAACTAGTCACTGTCAAAGAGCAGCAAAACCAGCTTATCATGAAAACAATTGAGAGTAACATTTTGCGACTTGTTACTATCCCTCTCTATCTTCCCCCTCTCTCTTCCCTCTCTCCCTCTGCAGGCTTTGGGCAAAAGAGCGAGTGCTTGCGATTCCAATCGGAAGACTTGAATAAACAAAGAGAGAGAAATAGGTAAGGGGGGGTGGAGGGAGAGAAGAAAAGAGGGGGGGTGGAAAGGGAGAGGTAAAAAAGAGAAAGAGATACTGTTCGTAAGTGTGTAGGCAGGCAGTGCTGTAAAGTGGAAAGGGGAAGGCTGCAGAAAAGTGTGGGCTGGGTTAGACTGCTAGCTACTTAAAAGGAGCTGGCTGTGGCGGCTCAGCATTCGAGGAACAGACAGAGGCAGTAGGAGAAGAGAAGCAGGAGGGAGACTTGGATGAGAAAAATCCAGGGAAGGTGTTACTCTACTCTCCTCTCACTGCAACAAGTATATTTTTAGGCATCTTCTCCTCTTTGTTTTCTTGACCTTACTATCCTCTGGTTGGAGAGACTGCTCTAGGGCCAGAATGGCCAGAATGCTTTGGGCAGTGGTGGTTCTGCTACTGCCACTTTTGGGACTCTGTCAATTTGTCCTGCCACCCGAGTGGGTGCCAGGGAACTACCCTGCCACAGAGGTCGGGGCTGAAAGCTTTGTCAATGCCTACAATATCTCCGCCGAGCTTGTCACCTACCAAAACCAAGAGGCCAGCTGGACATACCAGACAAACATTACGGCCCACAACTCCAACAAAAAGGTAGGACTCCCCCCCCTTCCCCACTCTGCACACAGCACACAGAGGTGTTTGAATGAAAGGTTGACAGTTGTTGAATGAGTTAGTTGTTAGCCTCTTCAGTCCAATTGGAACCACAATGGACCAGATAGAGTTGTAGGTAACACTTTACTGTAGCCGTCCTTATGTATGCATTCATAAAGGCTTTGTGAATGTTGCATAGCTGTTATAAAGGCTTTATGAATGCATGAATAAGGAGGTGGGTACTGTAAAGTCTTCCTCAGTTATGTTTGCCAGGGATAGACTGGTTCCTTGTATGACAACAGCACCCATAGAGGGATGTTTGTTGGGTTGAGCCCCGCATGGCTTTACAACCAACCCTATTCATCCTCATCCAAAATGATATGCTCAGTTCCTCCCATTTCTGCCAACTCAGCTTGTATGTTTTGTGAAATCATCAAAAGAACCCACACACATGTGGTTTGAGCGTCTCCGAGTCTTGAATGAAGCCAGCGGGGTGTGGGGTGTGTGTGGAGAGGGTAGAATGGGGGTTGTTATTTTGTTAGATGCCTATAAGTTCAAATGTCCGATTATTTTCCAAGCATTGTACTGGTATACGAGGAAAATGCAATTTCAGAGGTTAATGCATTTTACATTTTATAACATGGACTTCCTAGTATAAACAATGAAAGACACCGTAGTGCGGTTTAAATGGGACTTTTCAGAGTGGAGTAATGAGGCATTTGCATGCTAGTGCCGCCTGCTTCTCTTTTACTGCTCCTCCCGTCTCACCATATGCTAGCAGGAGTACATTTGCATAACCGAATGGGCTGGGGAAAAGTGTTAGCTAGAGACTGTGAAAAAATGGAAAAGTAGAGCAATCCAGGGAGTTGGAAGGATCAATGAAACTGCAGAGGTGTGAGGCAGTAATCTGTTGCTCTGAGAGAGAAACAAACACACACATACACACACGCACAAGCACGCATGCACGTGCACACACACACACACACACACACACACACATGAACGCACACACACGCACCAGGCATCGACCGTCTCCGCCAGTTATGGACGCTATTATTCCTCACACATCAAAGATTGGATCAAAGGGAATCAGGGGCTTTGGTGTTCAATAAGATCTGGCAGACAGAGGGTAGCCTGCCTGGTCTCTCTCCGAGTCTCCTCCCCACAGGCCCTGACACTGAATTAGCATGTCCCCTCATCTCACGAGAGAAAGGCCTATTGACTGGTGGGGATGTACTGTAAAGTTAACACCAACATCCCATTCAACTTCGCCTTGGCCTGGGATTCCCACGTCACTGAGTTAATCTTTGTCTCAGTCCTTGTCTCAGAAATGACCTTTGTCGTAGTGGATTAGACTGATATGCAGAATCTGAGGCGAAAATGTTCTGTTAAACTTTACTATGGTAAAGCATTTGAATTAGGCTAGATGTATTCCCCCTGCACCTCTATGTGTACGCAGACGCACACACACACACACACACACACACACACACACACACACACCTATGATAACCTTGCAGTCTCAGAATAAGTTATTTAATCTCAGTCCAAATGAGCCCAGGCCGAGCAGAGCAAAGGATCAAACAGCAGTCAGATCAGTCCGGAGGGTTAATATCAATTAGGCTCTAAAAATGTAAATGCTCAAAGAACACCGCTGGTTGTGGGCAACCATCAGTTACTTTGAAATGTGGACGGAATATCAACTATCCAAAAAGTACATGAAACGTGTGCACCCAGGGCTGTCAAAGCAGGTCCAAATCCATGGTGTGCTGCTTTCAAAGCGTCTTCTTTCACTTAACTTTCATAGAGCACAGTTGAATAAAGCATTCGTTCTCCTCAGAAAAACTGAAATAATATGAAGCGAAGATGCACAGTACTTTATTTAGCCAAATACTGAGAGTACCATTTGAAATTGACTGCGATTCCTAGTTTTTCAGAATTCCGACGTTGTAATTGGATGGGAACATTTGACTAACACGTTAAAGGAGATCTTTCCCTCCTAATTCCCCTTTTTACAAATTAACTTTCTCTTGATGAGAAGCTTAACAAGAGTGAACCTTGGGCCCTTTGTGTAATGACACTATACTATACAGTCAGGGCCTCTAAATTACAGTCAAGCTTTCATAAGTGAGTGAACACATTCAACAGCCTTGAGAAAGAGGGGGCAGTCAACAGCTTTTCACCTTATCTTTATTGTCCAATAGAAAAAGAGAGAAGAGTTCAATCTGATGATATAATTGAGTGTGTGTCAGCAAAACCGAGGTTAAGAGAGGGAGAGATTGGGAGAGAGGTCAGAGTTAATGCCTCAACACTGTGTCCAGTTTTCCGTCCAGCCCACTGTTAATCAGTGGTGGCAGAGACACAGCAGATAAGCTGGACCTCAATGAAAACATCACGTAACAGAAGCTACTGGTCCTCTGTAGCTCAATTGGTAGAGCATGGCGCTTGTAACGCCAGGGTAGTGAGTTCGATCCCCGGGACCACCCATACGTAAAAATGTATGCACACATGACTGTAAGTTTCTTTGGATAAAAGCATCTGCTAAATGGCTTATTATTATTATTACTGTCTTGTCAGCCCTGACAGGATGTCTATGTCCTGGGCTGTGACAGACAGCCCCAGTGTTCTCAGTGACCTGACAGTAACAAATAACATAGCTACTGGACTGGCGGTCCTGTTGGAGCATCTTCAACCCCTAACACAGTGGAGGTAGACAGAGTGCACCAAAAATTCCCTGTAGGAAATCATAAAGCAAGAAAGGCAGCTGGG
The DNA here is from genome assembly GCF_020615455.1 of Coregonus clupeaformis. Lineage (NCBI taxonomy): Eukaryota > Metazoa > Chordata > Actinopteri > Salmoniformes > Salmonidae > Coregonus > Coregonus clupeaformis. Next base: position 23,652,912 of record NC_059222.1, read on the forward strand.
GAACTAGTAGGTTTTCAATGAGTGATGACTTTTTAATAGCGCGACAAAAACAACAGTACCCAAATGGGTTCAAATAACAATGTATGGAGAGTGCACAAAAGTACACAAAGGGACCGTTTACTAGGGCCAGTCCACCCAGTCTAGGAACAAACACCCAGGAAGAAAAGGAGTGGCTTTGTGTTTTCCCCAAACATGATACTAGTATACAGAAACCCAAAACTACTGTAGCTTGGGGCATATTGACACTAGGGCCACATTGTAGCACACATTAGTGTGTGACTCTGTGTCATCTTGGGGTTATCATTCTCCCTCATTGGCTGTGTGTCATACACCCTGTGTCGCTGGT